>NC_041732.1:92598099-92901129 GCF_004115215.2 Ornithorhynchus anatinus | reverse complement strand
TGTTAGTCTGTAAACTCTTTGTGGAGAAGTGTCATGTCTCCTACTCAGTTGTACTCTTCCATGTGCTTAGTACAGTGCTCAGAATACAGTAAGTATTCAGAAAATACTATTGATTGACCAACTAATTGATTAAGGAATTTAACCATTGCTACCCAAAATGCTAGTTTCCTTCACGGAATGAGTACTTGTACATGAGCATTTTACTGTTCCTACACTGAATCAAATACTAGCATAGACTAATCACCATTAAGGTCTGGAACACATTTGAAGTAAACATTTGGCAAATGTAACTGAACAGTTTGTGTTTTAGGATAAGCAAAATATCTACATGGAAACCACCACAGGGCTTCTTGAAGACCAAACATGTTTTTAGGAATAGCAAAGTTATCTATCTTTCTGTCTCTTCATTCCTGAACAAAAGTTTCCTGGAAACAAGTACTTATTTAGAAGGTGCATATTGAAAGATTACTTCTTTTGAATGTGAATTCACCTATATTTTTACTTCCAGTTGCTAGCACTCTTCAAGGTTAGAGTTCTCTTTTAGTTCTTCCACCATCTTTCTTGATATGGGCAATGACCTCTAGCTCTCAGGGAAATGAATGTGATTTAGTTCTCCCCACTGAAAGGACTATGAAAAATGTCTTACTGCCATTTATTTATCTGAAAATATGCCAAGCTTCTGGTCTCTGCCATTGGTGTGGGTTTGGACAACTCATTCAGCCTATCCAGGCTTCAGTCAGTCAGTCAGTCAGTCAGTCAGTCAGTCAGTCAGTAAATTGTATTTATTGACCACTTACAATGTGCAGACCAATGTACTAAGTGCTTGGGAGAGTACAATACAACAATTCATTCATTCATTCATTCAATAGTATTTATTGAGCGCTTACTATGTGCAGAGCACTGTACTAAGCGCTTGGGATGAACAAGTCGGCAACAGATAGAGACAGTCCCTGCCGTTTGACGGGCTTACAGTCTAATCGGGGGAGACGGACAGACAAGAACAATGGCACTAAACAGCGTCAAGGGGAAGAACATCTCATAAAAACAATGGCAACTAAATAGAATCAAGGCGATGTACAATTCATTAACAAAATAAATAGGGTAACGAAAATATATACAGTTGAGCGGACGGGTACAGTGCTGTGGGGATGGGAAGGGAGAGGTGGAGGAGCAGAGGGAAAAGGGGAAAAGGAGGCTTTAGCTGCGGAGAGGTAAAGGGGGGATGGCAGAGGGAGTAGAGGGGGAAGAGGAGCTCAGTCTGGGAAGGCCTCTTGGAGGAGGTGATTTTTAAGTAAGGTTTTGAAGAGGGAAAGAGAATCAGTTTGGCGGAGGTGAGGAGGGAGGGCGTTCCAGGACCGCGGGAGGACGTGACCCAGGGGTCGACGGCGGGATAGGCGAGACCGAGGGACGGCGAGGAGGTGGGCGGCAGAGGAGCGGAGCGTGCGGGGTGGGCGGTAGAAAGAGAGAAGGGAGGAGAGGTAGGAAGGGGCAAGGTGATGGAGAGCCTTGAAGCCTAGAGTGAGGAGTTTTTGTTTGGAGCGGAGGTCGATAGGCAACCACTGGAGTTGTTTAAGAAGGGGAGTGACATGCCCAGATCGTTTCTGCAGGAAGATGAGCCGGGCAGCGGAGTGAAGAATAGACCGGAGCGGGGCGAGAGAGGAGGAAGGGAGGTCAGAGAGAAGGCTGACACAGTAGTCTAGCCGGGATACAATCTAACATCTTCTCCGCCCACAACAACTTACAGTTTAGAGGAGTCTTGATCAGCAGAGAAAGAGAAAGGTGGCCCTCCAGCCCTGTATTCATGGGAAGCTCATTGGAGAAAAAATTGTATTAATCTGCCTCTCATCTTTTACTACCCATCATCCTCCTTTAAGGCCAAGGCAAAGCCTGTCTTACAGCAAGAATTCTGGCAAACAAGTAGGTACTATTGGAAACTTGCCAGCTAAACAAGCAGGGAAGCAGCATGGTCTAATGGAAAAGAGCACGGGGCCTGGGAGTCAGAGGATGTGGACTATAAATCCAGCTTTGCCACATGTCTGCTGTGTGACCTTGGGCAAGTCACTTCACTTTGCTGTGCCTCAGTTACCACAAGTGTAAAATGTGGATTAAGACTGTGAGCCCCATGTGGGACAGGGACTGATTGCTTTGTATCTTCCCCAGGGCCTATAACAGTGCTTGGCACATAGTAAGTGCTTAACGAATGCCACAATTATACCACAACTATTAGACAACCAGCCTGGATTTGTTGAGTGGCCTATGCAGTACCAGTGTTTAGAGAGGAAGACTGTCACCAGTGAGACTGCACTTTCATTCACAGGCAACCTCTAGAATGGCTCTTGGCACTGTGCAAGCTTGAGGAACTCCCAATCTCCTGCTTCGCCCCACTCCAGTCCACACTTCATGCCGCTGCCCGGATCTCTGTTCTATAAAAATGTTCAGGACATGTCATCCCCCTCCTCGGAAATCTCCAGTGGTTGCCCATCCACCTCCATATCAAACAAAAACTCCTCACTATTGGCTTTAAAGCAGTTCATAACTTTGCCCCCTCCTACGCCACCTCACTTCTCTCCTTCCTACAACCCAGCCCGCATACTTTGCTCCATTGCTGCTAACCTTCTCACTGTGCTTCCATCTTGCCTAGCTCACCACTGATCCCTGGCCCACGTCCTGCCCCTGGCCTGGAATGTCCTCCCTCCTCAAATCCACCTGCCAACTACTCTCCCCCGCTTCAAAGCCTTATCGAAGGCACATCTCCTCCAAGAGGCCTTCCCAGACTAAGCCCCTCTTTTCTTCATCTCCCACGTTCTTCTATGTCTCCCTGACTTGCTCCCTTTGCCCTTCCCCCTCCCCGCAGCCTCACAACACTTATGTACATATCTATAATTTTATTTGTTTGTATTGATGTGTGTCTCCCCTTCTCTATAAAGTGAGTTGCTGTGGACAGGGAATATCACTACTGTTGTATTGTACCTCCTCAAACGCTTAGTACTGTGTGCTGAACTCAATAAGCGCTGAAATACTATCGAATGAATGAATGAATGAGTTTGGCCCAGGCTACACGACCACCTCCCCGCTAAGCATGGGCTAGGATGATGTATGAAGGGATGGGGCCCGCCAGGTTTGGAATTCACACAGAGGCACAAGAACACTGGTGGGAACTGTCCGAGGTCCCGTTTCGGAAAACCATTATTCCCACGGTAAACAGAAAAAAGAAAAGACATATTTCCTTCAGATTGTAAAACTTTACCTGAGGCACTATTCTCCAGACACTTGGTAAGTACAGATCAATCACCTCATGGCCCCTTGAAGAGTCGCTTTGCACGTCAACTGTGCTATTTCTATAGACTGTAGGCTTGTCTCTAGACTGTAAGCTCGTGATGGACAGGGAATGTGTCCATCAACTCCGTTATATTATTATATTGCACTCTCCTGTGCTCTGCCCACAGTAAACACCCAATAAATCTGACTGATTGATTGATTGACTGAATGATTCATTAATTCACTGATCTGATCAGCTGCAATCATACCATGGGAGTAGCCCAACTAAGAGCAAAAGGTTCATGAACAAGGAATGACTTAACCTCATTTCCCTCAGGCTCACAATTTTTAGAGAGTTTTCAGACAGTGGTCATAACTTTATAGAGCAACTATTAGCATGTTGAAAATGCAACTCAAATTCTTCCTGAAATTCTGAAGTTAAATAAACTGTACTCATGCTCCAAGAAATACTAGGAGGGTTGGGGTTGACAATTTTGTAGCAATGTAAGCTTGTTGTGGGCAGGGAATGTGTCTGTTCATTGTTATATTGTATTATTATTATCATTATTATTATGTTGGTATTTATTAAGCGCTTACCTTGTGTAGAGCACTGTTCTAAGCGCTGGGGTAAGATACGGGGTAATCAGGTTGTCCCTCGTGAGGCTCACAGTCTAAATCTCCATTTTACAGATGAGGGAACTGAGGCACAGAGAAGTTAAGTGACTTGCCCACAGTCACACAGCTGACAAGTGGCAGAGCAGGGATTGTACTCTCCCAAACACTTAGTGCAGTGTTCTGCACACAGAAAGGACTCAATAAATATGATTGAATGAATGAAATCAGCATGAGAAAACTAAAAAACCCTGCGGGGGGGGGGGGCTGTGCAGACCCTATCCTCTTACAGGCACTCTGATTGGTTCAGGGGTCCATCTGATTGACAGCTACTGCTAGGAATCCTGGACATGTGCTCCTCCTCGCAACTGATTATCAGTTTACTTGGACTCTGAACATTACCACGAGGAGGGAGAAGGGACTGGGGTACAGGGGGGATGAAAGAAAACCCAAACCCAATCTTCCAGTCAGGGTAACAAGCTGGTGTCAGGATTCCTGGAGCGGTGAGTGCAATAGAATTGGTAACATGTGACCAGGGAATGTTTCTGTTATATTGTTATATTGTACTCTTCCAAGCAATTAGTAGAGTGTTCTGCACACAGTAAGCACTCAATGAATATGATTGATTGATTGACTGATGTGACTCTCTGAACACTAGCTAATTAATGATGTGCAGGAGTTCAAAATTAAGATTGCCCCAAGAAAGTGTGGGCTCAAACAAAAATTTTCAACAGGAAAATTCTCTTTGAACTTTACACTTGGCAGACAATACAAGCTTGTCCACTGAGGTTGCTTGCTATTGTCCGTTCTAAAGAGTTACATATTTATTCATACAAAGAAATGTCTTTTAAGGCACGCATATACTTGGGACATATGCCATTCAGGACAAATCCAGTGCTTGTATGGAGAGACCTGTAAACAGGATTCCCATTGCCTTAACAGAATTTCCATAGCCATAACAGTACTCCCATAGGCCTATGGGTCTAAGCCTGGTCAGGCTTTCTGGACACCACTGATGTCTCTGGGCAGTGGACAACCCAGCTGGGGTGCTAAAGCTAGAGCAAAAGGAAGGAGGCACATCTGACCACTCTACATGGCAGCAATGGGGGCCCAGAGGATGCCACGACAGCCCAGATGGGATCACCAAATATTGTAACTGTCCTTCTCCAGCACACACTGAAGCATTTTTTCATTCATTCATTCAGTAGTATTTATTGAGCACTTACTATGGCAGAGCACTGTACTAAGCGCTTGGGATGTACAATTCGGCAACAGATAGAGACAATTCCTGCCCAATGACGGGCTTACAGTCTAATTGGGGGAGACAGACGGACAAAAACAAGACAACTTAATCATGATAAATAGAATCATTAACAAAATTAAAATGGTAATAAAATATATATACAAATGAGCACAGTGCTGAGGGGAGGGAAGGGGAGAAGGGGAGGAGCAGAGGGAAAGGGGGGAAAGGGGCTTATCTGAGGGGAGGTGAAGGGGGGAAGGAAGCGGGAGCAGAGGGCTGGGGGGAGCAGAGAGGGAGCAGAGGGAGCAGAGGGAAGAGGGGGAAGCTCAGTCTGGGAAGGCCTCTTGGAGGAGATGAGTTCTCAATAGGGCTTTGAAGAGGGGAAGAGAGTTAGTTTGACGGAGGTGAGGAGGGAGGGCATTCCAGGGCAGCAGGAGGATGTGGTCCAGGGGTCGACGGCGGGATAGGCATGAATGGGAGACGGTGAGGAGGTGAGCAGCAGAGGAGCAGAGCATGCGGGGTGGGCAATAGAAAGAGAGAAGGGAGGAGAGGTAGGAAGGGGTAAGGTGATGGAGAGCCGTGAAGCCCAGAGTGAGAAGTTTTTGTTTTGTGCGGAGGTTGATAGGCAGGGGAGTGACATGCCCAGAGCGTTTCTGCAGGAAGATGATCTGGGCACAGGAATGAAGAATAGAACTGGAGTGGGGAGAGACAGGAGGAAGGGAGATCCGAGAGAAGGCTGACACAATAATCTAGCAGGGATATTATGAGAGCCTGTACCAGTATGATAGCTGTTTGGATGGAGAAGAAAGAGCGGATCTTGGCGATATTGTAAAGGTGAGACCGGCAGGCATTGGTGACAGATTGGATATGTGGGGTGAATGAGAGACCTGAGTCAAGGATGACACCAAGGTTGCGGGCTTGAGAGACGGGAAGGATGGTCATACCATCCACCGTGACAGGGAAGTCAGGAAGAGGACAGGTCTTGGGAGGGAAGACAAGGAGCTCAGTTTGGGACATGTTGAGTTTTAGGAGGCAGGCAGACATCCAGGTGGAGACGTCCTGGAGGCAGGAGAAGATACAAGCCTGAAGGGAGGGGGAGAGAACAGGGGAGGAGTTGTAGATTTGTGTGTCATCGGCATAGAGATGATAGTTGAAGCCGTGGGAGCGAATGAGTTCACCAAGGGAGTGAGTGTAGATGGAGAACAGAAGAGGGCCAAGAACTGACCCTTGAGGAACCCCTACAGTTAGAGGATGGGAGGGGGAGGAGAAGCCCACGAAGGAGACTGAGAATGAATGGCCAGAAAGATAAGAGGAGAACCAGGAGAGGACGGAGTCTGTGAAGCCAAGGTGAGATAAGGTGTGGAGAAGAAGGGGATGATCGACAGTGTCAAAGGCCCCATCCCCTGCTGAAGAGGATGGCCTCTCCACAGAAGCCCCGAGATCACTGGGGAACACAGAGTCAGAGAGACAGGGAGAGAAATGGAGAGTGGGAAGCAGAGACCTATGAAGGAAGCAGAGAAAGCTAAAGGAAGAGACAAGAGAAAAAGAAGAAAACATAGACAGATAACTAGAAATCAAGGAAATGCCCAGGGCCTGTCTTTAGAGAATTTAGAGTTCAAGAGTGCTAGGGGAAAAAAGAAAAATAAAATCATTTTATTTACAATAACATTTAAAAGTGAAAGATGCAGGCAGGGTTAAGGATAAAGTTTAAAAAGTCATTCCTGGTGGAGGAATCTGTCCTCACACACTCCATTCTAGAGTAGCAATCCATTTGTTAGAATTCAATAAATCATTTCAGATTAATAGAATCTGGAGGATTGAAAGAAGTGCTTTTAGGTCATGCAGCCATTATGCCACAGCTTAATTTTTCACAAGGAACTCTCTGGGAGTAACCATTGCTAATGAACAGTTCAGTGGCAGGGTGTGATGCAGGAGTAGCAGAAGAAGCCGCATGACCTAGTGGATAGAGCAAGGGCCTGGGAATCAGAATTACCTGGATTCTAATCCCAGCTCTGCCACTTGTCTGCTCTGTGACCTTGGGCAGGTCACTCCACTTCTCTGGGCCTCAGTTACCCCATCTGTAAAATGGGGATTAAGACTGTGAGTGAAATGGGCAACAGGGACTGTGACCAACCTGATGATCTTGTATCTACCCCAGCGCTTAGAATAGTGCTTGACATATAGTAAACTCTTAACAGATACAATCATCATCATCATGTAGAGACATCATGAAGAGAAAAACACTTCTTTAGCCACAAAAAAGCATTAAAAGAGTGGTTAATGGCTGAGCCTGGACAAGCAAGTATGCTTTGGGGAAGGATTTTCTCAGGAGAAGCAGTCACCTTAGAGCTATCTCTTGCAGTCAAGGGAGGAAGAGTAGAGCCAGCACATGCAGAGAGCACTAGGAGACCCTTAATGCTAACCTTGCCCCGGAGCCTCACTCCCCAGCCTCCACATACCAACCATATGTACATCACCTGGATGGACAGAGAACTTGGAGATTGGAAGTGCCCAGTCCTGGCCCATCAGGAAGAGGTGTCTCTGCAATATCTTTAGGAATAATAATAATAATTGGAGCATTTTGTTAAGTACTTACTGTGTGCTAGGCACTGTACTAAGCCTGGGGTAGATTCAAGCAAATCGGGTTGGGCACAGTCCCTGTGCAACATGGGGCTCACAGTCTCAATCCCCATTTTACAGATGAGGTAACTGAGGGACAGAGAAATGAAATGACTTGCCCGAAGTCACAGAGCAGACAAGAGGCAAAGCCGGGATGAGAACCCATGACCTTCTGACAAGTGGGAATCAGCTGATGGAATGCCTTAAAGCCAGTGGTTAAGAATTCCTGCTTGGTGCAGATGAGAATGGGTAATTACCTTAATTATTTATAATAACACCCATCTCACCCCTCTCCTCCCTCCCGCCCCCCACCCACCAGACTGTAAGCTCATTGTGGACAGGTAATGTGTCCATAAATTGTTGTATTATACCTCCCTTCTCTCCTTCTACATCCCAGCCCACACACTCCACTCCTCTGGTGCTAACCTTCTCACTGTGCCTCATTCTCGCCTGTCCAGCCCGTCGACTCCTGACCCACATCCTACCTCTGGCCTGGAATGCCCTCCCTCTTCATATCCGCCAAACAATCTCATTTCCCCCCTTCAAAGCCCTACTGAAGTCTCACCTCCTTCTCACTAAGCCCCTCTTTTTCCTCAGATCCCCCTCCCCTCCCCATTGCCCCAACTCGCTCCCTTTGCTCTACCCCAGTTCCCCACCCCACAGCACTTGTGTATATATGCACATATCTATAATTCTATTTATTTATATTAATGCCTGTTAACTTATTTTGAAGTGTATATATCTACAACTTTATTTATTTATATTGATGCTATTGATGCCTGTTAACTTGTTTTGATATCTGTTTCCCCCTGCCTTCTAGACTATGAACCCATTGTGGGCAGGGATTTTCTCTATTGCTGAATTATTCTTTCCAAGTGCTTAGTACAGTGCTCTGCACACAATAAGTGCTCAATAAATACGATTGAATTTACAAATGAATACAGTAAGTGCTTAACAAGCACCATTGTAATATTGGTGATTATTATTATTATTATTAAGACAGAGTTTCTCAGGGACTATTTTTGTAAATCACTGCATAGTATTTATTGAGAACTACAGTGTACATAGTATTATAATACCCACTTGGGAGAGATGAGTATAATCTGAAAATGTGATCCTTGCCCTCAAAGAGATTATGATGTAGAGGAGCAGGATGGCATAATGGATAGAGCATGGGCCTGGGAGTCAGAAGGTCATGGGTTCTATTCCCGACACTGTCACTTGTCTGCTGTGTGACTTTGGGCAAGTCACTTCACTTCTCTGGCCTCAGTTACCTCATCTATAAAATGGGGATTAAGACTGTGAGCCCCATGTGGGACAGGGATTGGGTCCAACCCATTTTACTTGTGTCCACTCCAGTGCTTAGTACAATGTCTGGCAAATAATAATAACAATAATTGTGGTACTTATTTAGCACTTACTATGTGTGAGGCACTAAGTGCTGGGGTGGATACAAGCAAATCAGGTTAGGCAAAGTCCCTATCCCAGGTGGAGCTCACAGTCCCAATCTCCATTTCACAGATGAGGTACTGAGACACAGAGAAGTCAAGTGACAAGTCATGTGACTTGCCCAAGGTCACATAGTAGGCACTTAACAAACACCATATTCATTAATTTCATTAATTTATTTTTGTCCTAAATTCTGGCCACGTGAAGAGGTGATTTCTAAGGGGATTTGTATCTGGGATCTATTACATCCTGCCCATGTACCTCAATTCAGTCCCTTGGACCAAGGACCAGGTGGGATTTATATTTGAGTGAGCAGGTACTGCTTAGGAAAACAGCGTGGCTTAATGAAAAGAGCATGGGTCATGGGTTCTTATCAGCTGTATGACTTTGGGCAAGTCACTTCACTTTTCTGGGCCTCAGTTACCTCATCTGTAAAATGGGGATTAAGACTGTGAGCCCCACGTGGAACAGCCTGATTACCTTTATCTTATTTTTTTAATTTTAATTTTTATTTATTTTATTTTACTACATTATCTACCCCAATGCTTAGAACAGTGCTTGGCACATAGTAAGCGCTTAGCAAATACCATTATTATTATTATTATAGCATCTCTGCCCCATAGGTGAAGGAAGTCATTATGCCATTTCTCAAAGGGAGAATCAGGCTAGATGCACTCATCTTGTGTAGACGAAGCAGCTGGTGCCCTAGTGCCAGCGAAGACCTATGTGCAGAGAGTAGTTGACCAAAGGATACCTAAGAAGCAGCTGTGTGTTGAGCTGAAATGGAGCATGCACAAGCGGGTTGAGCGCAAGAACTATTTTAAGAGCACAGTGAAGAACTTCTTGGGACAATGCTCCTTAAGGATTGCTGGAATTCAGGAGAAGCAGACAGTAAACCCATAGGGAGCAAGTAAGAATGAGTTGAACCTTTTGGAAAAATAATTTTTAAAAATCATCAGATGGCCTTTGTACCTAAAAGTTAGATTCTCAAATGGAACCACATCTGCTCAGAGTAGCGGTACCTCAAAACAAAGACAATCTCTTACATGTGGATCGGTTAACCACATCCAAAAGCCAACCTTCACAGGAACTGATTCCCTAGTAACTACTAAAGAATTTACTTGTCAACACCAAAAATCAGAAAATAGCAAAGGGGAGTTACATGAGGCTACGTTTACAAATCAAAAAGATGAAAAGAGCTTATAAAGGGAAAAGAATTGGAACATGAGCTCAGGACAAGCAGAATCCCCTCAGTAACCCAGAGAACTTTGGGGAGGTTGTGACAGTTTAGAGCAAGGATAGAGCTGTGAGGAGGGAGAAGACTATTCTCTCCCACCAATGATGCGCTGTAATTCTAATTTTTCTAGTTTTCTGGAATTCGCTCTATTCATTTCTGTATCATTGCCTGTGGATTCATCTCAGCACCAAGTGTCAAGCTTTACACACTGTAAATACTTAGCAAATGACATTACCACACCACAATTACTACTATTACTATATAAATGAAACATGCACTCTCCAAATTTTGTATACTGTTGCAATCAGATGTGTTTTCTCGAAGAATGTTTCTGTTTTGCAATCTTTCAGCATTAAGCTTCTTTAAAGAAGCACTGGGCATAAAAAGTTTTGAATGAACTTCATGAATAAGTCTCTATGAGGACAACTGGGAATTTGGTGAAGTAACAGTTCATGAATGTGGATTTCACTAATCACTGCTTATAACAGTGCTTGATAGAGTAATCACTGAGAAAATATAATATTAATTAATGTCAAACTCTTAAGGACATCTCAGGCTTAGGAGTGGAACCACTGGAAAATTGTGTGTGTGTGTGTGTGTGTGTGTGTGTGTGTGTTCTGCTCTTATATCAGGACTGAAGGAGGGCAGAGACTCATTCTAGAGATGCAGTGTCAGATGGAATTGGGCCTGTGGATAACAACATTTCAAAAGGATTCCAAAAGACCTTGTAGAATGAACACATGACACATCGGAAGGGGTTGGGTCACAAAATCAAGCACAACAATTAATTTCAGAAGGGCACCATATTAATGTCAGAAGACAACAATTAATTTCCGAAGGGCACCAAAGACATTTAGAAGCAGTGCTTTGAAGAAGGGTTGTTAAGAAGACTAAGCTACCTAAAAACCCCACAAGCTTAACATGGCATAATGTAACCATTATGCAAATCCTACGTTTTGAATTTCGTGGAAGCCAAAGTATTTGCAAAATGTTGTTATAATATTCAAGCCTCAGTGGGAGGGAAAACCACAGGCTGCTTGGAGCTTCAACTCAGACCAAGACCAAACTTTAGCTTTCATCCTGCACAAAGGACTAGTTGTGGATCAGACACCGAAGCTGAAAAGCAGCCTCTGTCCCAAGGCCCTCTCAGCTCCTCTAGTCCTGGACCTCAGATGTTCTGAGCAAGACAACTGAGTGAAGCCCACCCCCTGCCAACTCACCAGCGGCCCTCCAGGTTGTGCATTTAGGGTCCTCCATCTTGGGTCCACAGCAGGACTTGGAAGTGCACAGAGATATCTGATGGACAGACCTCAACTTCCCCAACTCCCCACTAGCCTCTAGACCTCCAGAGGCAACTAATCAGTCCTTTCTGTGGGCGGAGCCTGGTTGAATTGACTCATGGGAGGTTGGATCACAGTCACTACCTCTAGCTTCCACCGGCTTGATAAGGTGGAGGAACTGAAAATATTTTTATAGTCCCTCTTCTCTCAGAAATGTGTGACTTCCTGGGGTGGGAGTGGCAAGCGTGGAGACAGGGTGTCAAGCCCAAACAGACCATTTACCCACATCTACTAGAACAAAAGCCTAAAACTGAGGTCGATGGCAGTTTATAAAGGACCTCTTCCTGTTTCCTAAAATAGCCCAGATTAGAGTTTCATCCAGCCAAATCCCGAATGTGTTTACCTAACACAGCCAGTGCCAGCCTGAAGAAACTTCACAGTCTCCTTCCCCCCGCCACCATACTGCCAACCCCAGCTTCAGTGGGCAGTCCTCTGCCATCAGGCCCATAGGGAGACCATAAATCCTGATGGGAAATTCTCCCCTCTGCCGGTACTTGGATCGACACATGCAGAGCACTAAAGATCATTCCTTCAAACTCAGCAATGAAGAGGAGGATGTATTCCAGAACCATCAGTGTCAGCAGTGAATCTTATGGAGTAATTCTGGGGTGTAGAAGAGAGTGTCAGAACCCCACTTTACCCATCTAACACCCTAGGTACTCCACATTAGGGTATGGAGATGACCTGGCTTTTGTGAGACATCAAAATAGCCCAACAGTCTGTATTGTACTGTTCATTCTTTTATCTCTTGGATCATAGGAGAAAGTAAATTGGTCTATCAGATAATAATGAATAACAACAATAGATACATAATCTATTTTAATTTCTGCCTCCCCCCAGGCCCAAAGACTGTGAGCTCCTTCTGGCTACAGAACATGTCTTCCCACTCTGTTATACTGTACTGTCCCAAAAGTTTATACATTATTCTGCACCCTATAAGCACTCAATCATTATTATTGGTTGGTTGATCATCATAATGTGTGGCTCAGTGGAAAGAGCACGGGCTTGGGAGTCAGAGGTCATGGGTTCGAATTCCCACTCCACCACTCATCAGCTATGTGACTGTGGGCAAGTCACTTAACTTCTCTGGGCCTCAGTTCCCTCACCTGTAAAATGGGGATTAAGATTGTGAGCCTCACATGGGACAACCTGATTACCCGGTATCTATCCCAGCGCTTAGAACAGTGCTCTGCACATAGTAAACACTTAACAAATACCAACATTATTATTATAATGGCAATGATTCGGGCCTTTTAAACCAGGTTAGAATTAATTTTTTTTAAAAAAAAGCTTCATTCTATACGTTTCAGAAAGGCCATATCCTCCTGCTGGGATCCCGAGGCTGGAGATTAGGACTCACTGAGATTTCTGATGGCAGGCACCAACTCACCCAGAATCTTAATCTTCAAACCCATTGTCCTCTGAGAGAAGCTGGATATAAGTTGAGCAATACCGTGCCTGGTGGGTAAAAAACAAGAAAAAGGAAGAAAAGACTAAATAATATCATTAATTACTAACTCTATGGGGTAGAAAGGGAGAGGAGAGGCTAGTGGGGAAAGGCAAATTAGAAACACATGCCTGGAAGTAGTCCTAGATTTCAAAGGAGTGGCCATTTTCCCAGTGGTGAGGAAGGTCATTATGCAAACATGGCTCTAGGTGCTCTAAATAGCTTATAAAACCTGAGATAGAGTTTTTCTCATTGCATGTGAACTAATGAAATTGCTCTTCACCTTTAAATCACAATTTGGAACAATGCTATTTCCCTTCTCTGTGATTTATGTAATACCTGTCTCCCCATTTACACCATAAGCTACCGGTGGGCAGGAATCCTGTCTGCCAACTCTATTGTATTATACTTTTCCAAGCACTTAATTCAGTGCTCAGCACAAAGTAGGTGCTAAATAAATACCACTGGTCGACTGATTACTCTCCCAAGTGCTTAGCACAGTGTTCTGCACCTAGGAAGCACTCAGTAAATACCATTAATTGATTGACTGACTGTATGATCTTTGTTGTCTGTTGAGCCCCAAAATACAATAAGCAACACTGAGTGCATCCTATTCTATTTGGAGGCTTTCAAAAGCACCCAAAACCTATAAACCTGGGCTCTGGGCACAGCTCTGCAAGTTTGGATGCCTAGAAGAATTCCCCATGGACTACTGAGGTTGATAATGATGGACTCTTTTTAATGGATGAGCCTCGGTGAAGAATTTAGGCCCCAGAACCTATGTGAGGAAATATTATGGAGATGGTGGCTTGCACAGAATCACTAGAACTCTCTCATCCCTGCCAGCCTATAGATCAGTGGTATTGATTGAACTCTTCTTGTGTGCAAAGGGATGTACTAAGCCATGTTCCCTCTGTGGGCATGGCGTATTGCCAAGTGCATGCAAGAGTTTGACATTCAGGACCCATTTTCAACCTGAGTGACCCCAGCATAGTGCCAGTGCTGTGCTATGGCACCAAGAACCACCAGCTGTGGAAGTCTTGGCCACCCACGTTTACCAGGTGTTTTTCGGGATTCCTACTGCATCCGTTCACCCCCACAGGATGCTCAATGTGGTTTACCAGCTGGACATCTTCATCACTGATTATATAGCCCTTAGTGATTGTACCCCATACGACCACAAGGTGAGAATAGGACTTTGGGAAGAGTTCCAGTTTACCCCATGGCCATATGATTGATGTCAGAATTCTCAGTGCCTTGTCCACAACAGGGTATATCAGTGTTGTGTAAAAGGGTGAAGACTGCAGGCAATCCCACTCAGCCCCCACTGCTGCAATCCCTTGAGAACAATGGATAAAAGGAGGAAAGAACTGGCCCTCTTTGCCCTCCGTGGAGCCACCTAAACCATGCACTAAGATACCTATGGCTGCCGTGGCTCAATACTTAAGACTTGAACCAGGATGACAACGAGCTGCCGGCAGTCCGACTTCTTGAAACTCCTCTAAAGTGGGATTATCTTCACCGAGACTTGGGGAAAACGAGGACAACGAGCTGCAGACAGTCCGACTCCTTGAAACTCTCATCTTCACCCAGACTTGGGGAAACCAGTTGGATTGGTAACTATAGATGTGCTTTGTGTGTGTGCATATGCGCCTAACCCTTGTTTTGGTAAAATAAAGCTTTCCACTGTAACAGTGGTGTTCGGTTTTACTTTTTGGAACATGTCATTTGAGTTAATAAGATAGTCAAATCCCTGATTAAGGGCTTGTAGGTCGAGTCCCTGTTACAGTGGGGGAGCCATTCCCGTGTGGAGCTTATGACAACTACCATTCCCCAAAAGCATTGTCTTCAATATCCTCTTACCTTCCTATTTGGCAGGCTGCTAAGATGGGAGGAACCCCAAACAAAATCTCTGATCTGAGGCCGACCTGGAAGTGATTCTCCTTTGGTTATGCATCAACCTACATCAGAGAAACCCTATGCACACCCGAAGATTTTCATCCACAGTAACTACTGAAAGTTATTGCTGAATTCTGTATCTGTGCAGTGTACTATCTAAAGATGTATTAATAGATAAAAACGTAGAAAACCAGAATAAGAAGCCTAGCATGGCGCTGGGGAGATTAATAAAGAGTGGCCTGTTAGTTCATTCTCCAAAACTCCAGAAATCATCCCTTCTTCTTTATCTGAACCAGCACCACACAGATTGGAGCATCTGTTATCCCGATTCTACTGCTGCCTCAGTCTCCTTGCAGACCTTCCTGCCTCCAGTCTCTCCCCTTTCCAGCCTGGGTCTGCTGCCTGGGTCATTTATCTAAAATAGGGTGTTTCATGTCTCCCCACTCCTAAAAATCCTCCAAAGTTTTCCCATTCCTTTCCACATCAAGTAGAAACGCTGATCATTTTTTAAGGCACTTAATCAACTCTCTCCCCTCTACTTATCCATATACCTCTCCCACCTCATCCCAGCTCTCATGTTTTGTTGGTTGCAAGCCAATCTACTCACTGTGCTTTCTTCTCTTTTCTTAACCTACTGACCTGTTGCTCATTTTTTCCAGATTCAACTTCCTCACCTTCACATCCAGCAGACTACTCTCCATCCTCCCTAGCTTCAAAGCCCTTCTGATATCACATCTCCTCCAGGACCCTACCCTGATTTATTTCATATTACTCCTACTTATTTGCCCCCCACTGCCACTTTAGCTCTTCCGCGTCACCTACACACTAGGGTACTCTTCCCAAATATCACCTGGGTATTCATCCTGATAGCACTTATGTGCATATCTTTAAAGTCTGTTGCTTCCCCCTGCTTCTTATTTATTTTAGTATCTGGCTCCCTTGCTTGAATTAAACTCCTTGAGGAGGGACTGTTTCAATTAACACAATTGTACTTCTCCAAATTCTTAGTTACAGGGATCTGTACTAAGAAGCAGAAGCAACTGAGAAACAATGTAGTCTAGAAGAGCACGGAGCTGGGACTAAGAAGACCTAGGTTCTAATTTTGACTCTACCACTTGTCTGCTGTGTGACCTTGGGCAAGTGACTTCACTTCTCTGAGCCTCAATTCCCTCATCTGTAAATTAAGGATTCAATACCTGTACTCCCTCCTCTTTAGACTGTGAGCCCCACGTGGGACGGGGACTGTGTCCAACCCAAACTGCTTCTATCCACCCCAGCACTGAGTACAGTGCCTGTCACATAGTAAATGCTTAACAAATACCACAATTATTATATGGGAGACAGGATGGCCTAGTGGAAAGGGACCGGGCCTGGGAGTCAGAGGATCTGGTTTTTAATCCATGCGGGGCCTGATAATCTTGCATCTACCCCAGCATTTAGTACAGTACTTGGCACATAAAAGTGTTTAACAAAATAATCACAGTCTATTTCTCTGTATAAACACTTGATAAATGATAATAATTACGGTACTTGTTAAGCACTTACTACGTACCAAACACTGTTCTAAGCACTGGAGTAGATACAAGTTAATCAGGTTGGACACAGTCCGTGACCCACACTCTTATCCCCATTTTACAAATGAGGTGACTGAGGCCCAGAGAAGTGAAATGACTTGCCCAAGGTCACACAGCAGACATGTGTAGGAGACAGGATGAAAACCCAGATCCTTCTGACTCTCAGGCCTGTGCTCTATCCACTAAGCCACGCTGCTTCTCCTATTGAGTGAGTGAGAGAGTGAGTGAGTGAGTGAGTGAGTGAGTGAGTGAGTGAGTGAGTGAGTGAAACCCATGTGGCATTATGCTTCATGTCAAAGTGAATAAAGTGAAAGGCATGGTCAACTCTCTGCTAGGCTTCAAAATTAGAATCTACCACACATATCACACATAGCCTTTGGGGCAGTTTAGTGACTGTCGGTCAATCAGTCATTCAGTCAATCGTATTTACTGAGTACTAACTGTGTGCAGAGCACTGTCCTAAACACTTGGGAGAGTACAATAATATAACAATTTAACAGACACTTTCCCTGACCACAACAAGCTTTCAGTTTAGAGGGGACTGTCAACTAAGTGCCAAACCTAATCATTATCACTATTATTACTTTTATGGTATTTGTTAAGCACTTAACTATGTGCCAGACACTTTACTAAGCCCTGGTGTGGATACAAACAGATTGGGTTGGACACAGTCCCTACCCACGTGGGGCTCAGTCTCAATCCCCATTTTCCAGATGACGTAACTGAGGCCCAGAGAAGTGAAGAGACTTGCACAAGGTCTCAAAGAAGACAAATGGCAGAGCCAAAATTAGAACCCATGACCTTCTGACTCCCAGGCCCGTGCTCTATCCATTATGCCATGCCGCTTCTCTAATGATAAATGGCACAGCCGAATCACTGAGCATAAGATCTACCAGCACTGAAGCAGTTCCAAGGACAACTCAACTTCTGTGAGAGGAGGATGAATGATCTTTGTATTGCCAAGCAGCTGCTAGTGAAGAAAGAAGCAGTGTGAGAAGAAATGTTGCCTAGTGGATAGAGCAGGACCGTGGGAGTCAGAAAGATCTGGGATCTAATCCTGGCTCTGACACTTGTCTGTTGTGTGACCTTGGGCTAGTCACTTCATCATTCATTCGATCATATTTATTGAGTGCTTACTTTGTGCAGAGCACTGTACTAAGCTCTTGTAACATACAATTCGGCAACAGATAGAGACAATCCCTGCCCAACAATGGGCTCACTTCTCCGTGCCTCATTTACCTGATCTGTAAAATGGGGGTTAAGATTGTGAGTCCCCTATGGCACAGGGACTGTGTCCAACCTGAATATCTTATATCTACCCCAGTGCTTAGAACAATGCCTGGCACATAGAAAGTACTTAAGAAATAACATAAAAAAAAACCCCAGAACCAAAGAGAAAGATTCTAAAGGTTCAGTCAGTCTCTGTTATGACAATCTTCTTTTAGAGCTTCTTTGCGTAGCTTTATTGACATGTAATGCTAGTATTTCCAATAGTGCTCTCTCTCTCTCTCCTAGCAATAGCCTTCTGGTTTGGTAGCATGGGCAAATGGAGTAGCATAAGTGCATTCTGTGTTTTGGTCGAAACATGGGACCATGCCCCAGCCTCTGGGCACCAGCATGCAGAGCAGCAGTTTTTTGTAGTTGAAGTCACCCCTCAAATGGACACAGTACATCATGACCTCCAAGCACGGTACCAAAGCTACTGTTGTCAGCGCAGAAAGAAAACATACAGTGCTCTGCACACAGTAAACGCTCAATAAATAGGATTGAATGAATGAACATCATAGATCCTAAATCTGGACGTTAAATTAGATGTGCCGAAGTGTCTGATATCAGGCAAGTGTCAAACTGGCATTGAAGCAGCAGGGCATAGTGGATAGAGCATGGGCCTGGGAGTCAAAAGGTCATGGTTACTAATCCCAACTCTGGCACGTGTCTGCTGTGTGACTTTGGGCAAGCCACTTCACTTTTCTGGGCCTCAGTTCCCTCATTGGAATTAGACTGTGAGCCCCATGTGGGACAGAGACTGTGTCCAACCCAATTTGCTGGTATCCACCTCAGTGCTTAGTACAGAGCCTGGCATATAGTAAGCACTTAACAAATACCACAGTTGTTATATGGGAGACAGGGTGACTTAGCAGAAAGAGCCTGGGCCTGGGAGTCAGAGGATGTGGGTTCTAATCCTGGCTCTGCTACTTTTCTACTGTGCAACCTTGGACAAGTCACTTCACCTCTCTGTGACTCAGCTCCCTCATCTATAAAATGAGGATTAAGATTGGGAGTTTTATGTGGGATACAGACTGTGCCTTGCTTGCATCTACCCCAGAGCTTAGTACTGTGCCTGACATAGTATAAATTTTTTTTTCAAAGCTTTTTGTTTGGCAGGTCATCAGTGGGAATAATCTTTTCTTATGCATACACATGTTAACATTCATTTGTTTAAATTCATGATCTTTTATGATTGGTACCCATTCACATTACTATCTGTAACAAATAGCATTAACTATATTTATTGTGCTTTCATCACTTTTTTACTTTACTTATTTTGTTTTGTCAATTTTTTAGCTCTTGGGAATGCAATAATGTGCTTCATATTTTCCTCTGGCAAGCTCCTTGATTCAGTGTTGTCACAGCAGTTTATATTCACGAGCCAAACAGGATCTCTACCTGGATGGATCAGTGCAGTGAAACCTACCTAAGCAGAGTGGCAGCTTTTTGGTGTGTTCTCTTGAGGTGGCAAAGCAGCAAACAGATCAGCTTGGATTTTCAGGGGTCAGAAGAATCATGAAAAGACAAAATAAGTTCAAGCTCCTTGAATGGTAAATGAAACAGCAAAAGCAGAAAGTTATTTTTACACAGGCTGACACACATTGGGATACAGTTCACTGTTTGAAGCATCTCCTTCAAACATGAAAGGCAGCAAAATACAGAGAACTACTGGAGGGAAAACCCACCTGTTTGGCTTCTTACAGACACCCCTTAGCTTTCATTTCCTGTGGTCTGATAGGTATTTTACTTATTCTTCTTTCCTCCTGACCAAGGTTAGATTTATAGAGGGGGGTCATTCATTCATTCATTCATTCATTCATTCATTCATGTTTATTGAGCTCTTACTGTGTGCAGAGCACTGTACTAAGCACTTGGAATGTACAATTCGAAAATAGATAGAGACAATCCCTGCCCAACAATGGGCTCACCGTTTAAAAGGGGGAGACAGACAGCAAAACAAAACAAGTAGGTATCAATTCCATCAAGATAAATAGAATCATAGATATATACACATCATTAATGAAATACAGTAATAAATAATATAATAATAATGTTGGTATTTCTTAAGCACTTACTATGTGCAGAGCACTGTTCTAAGCGCTGAGGTAGATACAGGGTAATCAGGTTCTCCCACGTGAGGTTCACAATCTTCATCCCCATTTTACAGATGAGGTAACTGAGGCACAGAGAAGTTAAGTGACTTGCCCACAATCACACAACTGACAAGTGGCAGATCCGGGATTTGAACCCATGACCTCTGACTCCCAAGCCCATGCTCTTTCCACTGAGCCACGCTGCTTCTCTTGAGCCATTCTGCTTCTCTACATATACACAAATGATGTGGAGAGGGTAATGGGGTAGAGCAGATGGAGGGAATAGGGGGAATGGGGAGGAGTGGAGGGGCAGAGGGAAAGAAAGTCTGGGAAGACCTCCTGGAGGAGGGGAGCTCTCAGTAGGGTTTTGAAGAGGGGAAGAGAGTTAGCTTGGTGGATGTGAGGAGGGAGGGCATTCCAGGTCAGTGATAGAACATGGGCCAGGGGTCGATGGCGGGACACGCAAGAACAAGGCACCTTGAGGAGGTTAGTGGCAGAGGAGCAGAGTGTACGGGGTGGGATGTAGGAGAAAAGGGATGTGTGGTAGGAGGGGACCAGGTAGCCAAGAGTGAGGAGTTTTTGTTTCATGCGAAGGTTGATAGGCAACCACTGGAGGCTTTTGAGGAGGGGAGTGACATGCCCAGAGTGTTTCTGTAGAAAGATATTCCAGACAGTAGAGTGAAGTATAGACTGGAGTGGGGAGAGAAAGGAGGATGGGAGATCCGAGAGGAGGTTGATGCAATAATCCAGTCGGGATATTATGAGAGCTGGTACCAGCAAGATAGCGGTTTGGATGGAGAGGAAAGGGAGGATCTTGGCGATGTTGGGCAGATCTTGGTGATGTTGTGAAGGTGAGACCGGCAGGTTTCGGTGAGGGTTTGGAGGTGTGGGGTGAATGAGAGAGCAGAGTCAAGGATGACACCAAGGTTACGGGCTTGTGAGATGGGAAGGATGGTAGTGGTGTCCACAGTGACAGGGAAGTCTGGGAGAGGACAGGGTTTCGGAGAGAAGATAAGAAGCTCAGTCTTGGACATGTCGAGTTTTTGTTCGTGGGAGGACATCCAGGTGGAGATTTCCTGAAGGCAGGAGGAGATACAAGCCTGGAGGGAGGGAGAGAGATTAGGGAGGAGATGTAGATGGGTCTTCTTTGTTCTCTCCTGGACTAGCACTTTAGATCTCTATACCCAAAAAACGTGTGTTCTGGATGTAAGGCACAGGTCTGGGAGTCAGAGGTCAGGGGTTTCAATCCCAACTTTGCCTCATGTCTGCTGTCCGACCTTGGGCAATTCACTTCACTTCTCTGGGCCTCAGTTCCCTCATCTGTAAAATGGGGATCAAGACTGTGAGCCCCATGTGGGACAGAGACTGTGTCCAAACTGATTACCTTGTATCTCTCCTAACAATTAGAACAGTGCTTGGCACATAGTAAGCACTTAACAAGTATAATAACTATTAGTTATTATGATTATGGGCTCTCACCACAGTGGCATATGGAAGACAAGCAGCAGCAAAGTGTGACTCAGCTCAGACCCCTCCCTCCCTGTCACATCCAACCGCCCCTCACAGCCCAGTTTCTGATATCCCTTTTCCCAGATTTTTTACTTTTCTTTTTTGGTAATGGTATCTGTTAAGCAATGATTATATGCCAGGAACTATATTAAGCACTGGAGTAGATGTCAGCCTTCTCTCTGATCTCCCTTCCTCCTCTCTCGCCCCGCTCCAGTCTATTCTTCACTCCGCTACCCGGCTCATCTTCCTGCAGAAACGTTCTGGGCATGTCACTCCCCTTCTTAAAAACCTCCAATGGTTGCCTATCAACCTCCGCTCAAAACAAAAACTCCTCACTCTAGACTTCAAGGCTCTCTATCACCTTGCCCCTTCCTACCTCTCCTCCCTTCTCTCTTTCCACTGCCCACCCCGCACGCTCCGCTCCTCTGCCACCTCCTCACCATCCCTCAGTCTCGCCTATCCCGCCGTCGACCCCTGGGCCACGTCCTCCCGAGGTCCCGGAATGCATTCCCTCCTCACCTCCGACAATCTAATTCTCTTCCCCTCTTCAAATCCCTACTTAAAGCTCACCTCCTCCAAGAGGCCTTCCCAGACTGAGTTCCCCCCTTTTTCCCTCTGCTCCCTCTACCGCCCCCAACCTCTCAGCAGCTAACCTCTCTTCTCCCCCCCTTCCCTCTCCTCCTCCCCCTCTCCCTTCCCACCCCCTCAGCACTGTAGTCGTCCACTCATCTGTATATATCTTCATCACCCTATTTATTTTGTTTAATGAGATGTACATCACCTTGATTCTATTTATTTGCCTTTGTTTTTCTGAGATGTTCTTCCCCTTGACTCTATTGATTGCCATTGTTCTTGTCTGCCTGTCTCCCCCGATTAGACTGTAAGCCCGTCAAAGGGCAGGGACTGTATCTGTTGCCGATTTGTACATTCCAAGTGCTTAGTACAGTGCTCTGCACATAGTAAGCGCTCAATAAATACTACTGAATCAATGAATGAATGAATACAAAATAATCAGATTCATTCATTCATTCAATCGTATTTATTGAGTGTTTACTGTGAGCAGAGCACTGTACCAAGTGCTTGGAAAGTACAATTCAGCAATAAAGAAATAATCCCTGCCCACACCGGGCTTACCCTCTACAAGGGGGGAGACAGACATCAAAACAGGTAAATAGGCATCAATATAAATAAATAGAATTATAGATATATACATGTCAAAACAAACAGGCAACAACATAAATTAATAGAATTATAGATATGTACATATATACACAAGTGCTGTGGGGTGGGGATGTGGGGTAGAGCAAAGGGAGAGAGTTGGGGTGATGCAGAGGGGAGGGAGAGCTGAGGAAAAGGAGGGCTTTGTTTGGGAAGGCCTCTTGGAGGAGGTGAGCCTTCAGGTTGTACACAGTCCATGTCCCACTTGGGACTCACAGTCTTAATCCTCATTTTACAGATGAGGGAACTGAGGCACAGAGAAATGAAGCAACTTGTCCAAGGTCACACAGCCGACAAGTGGTGGAGCAGGGATTCAATCCCAGGTCTTCTGACTCCAGGTCTGTGCTCTTTCTATTAGGCTGTGCTGTTTCTGTATTGTGATGGACTGCTGGTAGCCAGAAGATTTGGGAAACAAAGTTTCTGTTGCTATGAGAAGTCTAAATCCAGGTTCACCACCTGTCTGCTGTGCACTTTGGGGAAGTCACTTAACTTCTCATGTCTCATTTACCTCAACTGTAAAGTGGAGATTAAGACTGGAGCCCCATTTGGGACAGGATCTGTGTCCTAACCTGAGTACACCTGAGTAACATTTAATCTACCCCAGTGCCTAGTATAGTACCTGGCACATATTAAGCACTTAACAAATACAATTAAAAAATACATTGGGTGCTGAGTATACACACTTCCAGGTTCAAAGGGTACCTTGGAGAGCCTTAAGACAACAATAATAACAATTAATAATTATGGTATTTGTTAAGTATTTACTAAGTGCCAAGTGCTGTTGTAAGCTCTGGGGAAGATACAACATTATCAGGTTGGATGCAGTCCCTGTCCCATATGGGACTCACAGTCTTAATCCCCATTCTACAGATAAGGTAACTGAGGCCCAGAGAAGTGAAGTGACTTGCCCAAGTTCACACAGCAGACATGTGGTGCAGCCGGGATTAGGACCTAGGTCCTTCTGACTCCCAGGGAACTCAGATTTTCCCACCAATCAGATCCTGCCTGGGAGAGCTAGTCAGATGAAGGAATGAAAGTAGCCGCTTGTAAACCAATGCTTTAATTGGAAGAACCCAAATAATAAATGTTTCCCAGAAACCTTTCATTTGTTGTGTGAGTTGTAGACTAGCAAGCCACTAGACTATTGCATGTACCTTCACAATCTAAGATGGAGATGCAGGTGTCAGGGATCCGGGCTAGGTTCCGAGAGTTCCTGACTCCCTGTCTGCTGGGGCCAATAGCCGACAACACTGGAGGGTCCTTTCTTGCTCAGTGAAGACATTCCCCAAAATGCATTTGCTCTGTGTAAACCCAGGAAGTTCTCAAAGTTCTCAGTGCCTCATAAGACAGCCTCATTTGGAAGCAGCATTAACTCTTTCCCTAATTCACTAAATGGCCCCTTGGGGCCTGAGGTAATTAATGCAGCTTCCAAAAATGACTAACTCCCTGGGAAGAAGGGCTTCCTCTCCAGGAGAATCTGGCTCACCGTTTTTCTTCCACAGACTGGTTTTCCCAGCTCCCTCTGGAAGCCAACTAATAATAAAAACAAACAAAGTCACAGTGGCAGGCTGTTCTCGTCTCTATTCACAGGGAAACTGTTTCATTCTTCTGGATTGATATTTTTAAAGTGACAGGATATCATCTGGGGTAATTAATGCTATGACACATAATGAGGCAAGTGGATAGCAGGCTCTTTAGGCCTTTACTGAATCCCTGATGCTATCTCAGTCCACTGACTCCTCCTGTTCTCTGTGGGAGTTTGTTCCTCACTGCTTCCCTGCTCCCCTCTGGGCAGACCCCCTGAAAGATGCCCTCCGATTTGTGATTCCCCCCAACTGGGGATGCCCTTCCCGCAATCCATGCCACCCTGCTGGTGAGACCCTCCTGCTGATGACTCTCTGCCACCTCCTCCTTCTTCCCTTCAAAATGCAGCAGCAAAAAATCATGTTCTGTTTCCCACATAACTCAACATGGAAGTAGCTTTTAAATGGATGTGATTTCAGGAGAGATTCCAGTACTGATTCTAATGCAGCTCACAAGTCTGCTTCATGTCCTTAAAGTCCTAATTGCAGATCTGTATTCTCTGGCTCCTCCATTATGCAGAGAAAGGAATCGCCTTGAGTTGCATTTGAAAGCACAGTTATCAATATTGTTATTACTGTAATTAATAATTATAGCAATAATACGATAATGATAGCACTTGTTGCACAGTTAATATGCTCCAAGCCCGGTACTAAGTGTTGGGGTGAATACAAGATAATCAAGTTGAACACAGTTCCTGTCCCACATGGAGCTCACAAGTCTGAAGGGGTGGGAGAATCGGTCTTCTGCTTAGCTGCCACCATGTTGGTCTAAGCACTTGGCATATCCTGCTTCGACTTAAATCCTCCTCATTGACCTTCCTACCTCCAGCCTCTTCTCTCCTCTCCTCTGCTATCCTCTTCTCTCCAGTCCACACTTCCCTCTGTTGCCTGGATTATTTTTCTAAAAATATTTGTTCTGTGCATGTCTTCCTCTCCTCAAATACCTCCACTGACTGCCTATCTGCCTCTGCATCAAACAAAAACCCTTAACATCAGTTTTAAGGCATCCAATCAGCTCCCTCCCTCTTGTTTCCACTACAACCCAGCTTGCACACTAGTTCCTCTAATGCAAAACTATTCATTGTGCCTCAGTCTCATTTCTTGCCACTGACCCCTTAATAATTACAATAATAATAATAATCATATTTGTTAAGCATTTACTAGGTGTCAAGCTGCATTAAGTATTGGAGTAAATATGAGGTAATCAGGTACCTCATGGAACTCACAGTCTAAATAGAAGGGAGAATAGGTATTGAATCTCTATCTTGCAAATGGGGGCAACTGAGGCACAGAGAAGTGAAGTGATTTGCTCAAGATCACACAGCAGACAAGTGGCAGAGCCAGGAGTAGAACCCACGTCCTCTGACTCCTAGGCCTGTTCTCTTTCCACTAGATCACACTGCTTCTCTGCTTGCTTGCCTATGCCATCTCTGCTTAAGGTCAAGGGTTAATACCTTTTATTTCTATTGTACTCTTCAGTACAGAATCAGGGAATTAGGATTCATGAGTTCTTATCCTAGCTCTCTTCCTTATCTTTCATTCATTCATTCATTCAATAGTATTTATTGAGAGCTTACTATGTGCAGAGCACTGTACTAAGCGCTTGGAATGAACAAGTCGGCAACAGATAGAGACAGTCCCCGCCGTTTGACGGGCTTACAGTCTAATCGGGGGAGACGGACAGACAAGAACAATGGCAATAAATAGAATCGAGGGGAAGAACATCTCGTAAAAACAATGGCAACTAAATAGAATCAAGGTGATGTACAATTCATTAACAAAATAAATAGGGTAATGGAAATATATACAGTTGAGCGGACGAGTACAGTGCTGTGGGGATGGGAAGGGAGAGGTGGAGGAGCAGAGAGAAAGGGGGAAAAAGAGGGTTTAGCTGCGGAGAGGTAAAGTGGGGGTGGCAGAGGGAGTAGAGGGAGAAGAGGAGCTCAGTCTGGGAAGGCCTCTTGGAGGAGGTGAGTTTTAAGTAGGGTTTTGAAGAGGGGAAGAGAATCAGTTTGGCGGAGGTGAGGAGAGAGGGCGTTCCAGGACCGCGGGAGGACGTGGCCCAGGGGCCGACGGCGGGCTAGGCGAGACCGAGGAACGGTGAGGAGGTGGGCGGCGGAGGAGCGGAGTGTGCGGGGTGGGCGGTAGAAAGAGAGAAGGGAGGAAAGGTAGGAAGGGGCAAGGTGATGTAGAGTCTCGAAGCCTAGAGTGAGGAGTTTTTGTTTGGAGCGGAGGTTGATAGGCAACCACTGGAGTTGTTTAAGAAGGGGAGTGACATGCCCAGATCGTTTCTGCAGGAAGATGAGCCGGGCAGCGGAGTGAAGAATAGACTGGAGCGGGGCGAGAGAGGAGGAAGGGAGGTCCGAGAGAAGGCCGACACAGTAGTCTAGCCGGGATATAACGAGAGCCCGTAGCAGTAAGGTAGCCATTTGGGTGGAGAGGAAAGGGCCGATCTTGGCGATATTGTAAAGGTGAAACCGGCAGGTCTTGGTAATGGATAGGATGTGTGGGGTGAACGAGAGAGATGAGTCAAGGATGACACCGAGATTGCGGGCCCGAGAGACGGGAAGGATGGTCGTGCCATCCACGGTGATAGAGAAGTCGGGGAGAGGACCGGGTTTGGGAGGGAAGATGAGGAGCTCAGTCTTGCTCATGTTGAGTTTTAGGTGGCGGGCCGACATCCAGGTGGAGACGTCCCGGAGGCGGGAGGAGATGCGAGCCTGAAGGGAGGGGGAGAGGACAGGGGAGGAGATGTAGATCTGCGTGTCATCTGCGTAGAGATGGTAGTCAAAGCCATGAGAGCGAATGAGTTCACCGAGGGAGTGAGTGTAAATGGAGAACAGAAGAGGGCCAAGAACTGACCCTTGAGGAACTCCAACACCAAGACACTTCCTTGTCTCAGTTTCATCATTTGGAAAATGGGGAATTATACCTGTTCTCCTTCCCCTTAAACTGTGAGCCCCATGTGGGACCTGATTATTTTGTATCCACCCCAACACTTAGCATAGTGCTGGGCATACAGTAATAACTCAACAAATACTATAATTATTATTGCAATAGGAGCACAGTAAACATTATTAACATGGTTTGATTCACCACAAGGAAACAATTTCTTCTCTCCCTCACTCAATCCATTTTAGCATCCCTTACTCCATCCATTTTAGCACTAAGATTTGAGGTGAAATATGGCCATAAATACTTAGTTCGGTGCACTTCAAGGTTCTGAATTATGGGAATGATTTGGATAAAAGGTATTTGGTTAGATGGCAAATTTGTCTGGGCGTACTATGAGTTCTACCAATCCCAAATTGAACGGGGTTTAACTATGACCTACCCCTGCCAGTCCTATGAACTGCCAGTCATATAATGACGGAGGCAACCCGAGCTGTGCTTCTTGGGGTGTGGCAAGAGCCGTGTCCCCCTTTACCCACCTACCCTTGGGTTTTGGAGAAAACCCTGTGTGCATGCATGTGCAGTCCACTCCACACACACAAGTCCCTTTCTCCTCTGGAGCTTTCCTGCTTTCCCTCTTCCCACTCCAAATGCTACTGTGGTGGAAATTGTGCACATATGTCTCCCGTCACCCACACATGCTCCAGTTTCGGAGGAAATCACGCGTTCATTCATTCATTCAATTGTATTATTGAGAGCTTACTGTATGCAGAACACTGAACTAAGTGCTTCGGAAAGTACAGTGTAACAATAAGCAGACAATTTTCATGCCCACAACGTGCTTACAGTCTAGAGGGGGAGTGTGGCACCAGTGAGCAGTCCATTCTCCAAGGGACAAGTCCCTTCCTCCTATAGAGCCGCATGGAAAGCCCTGTTTCCCTCTTCCCTGGCACGGCTCCCTGCTTGGAAGATCAGGTGACTTAGTAATTTAAACTATGAGGTAATCCATCAGTAGCCATTATGAACCACTCTTTTGTCATACTATCTTGAAGGGTTTTGCCTCATTCACATTTCGTAACACAAAATGTGCCAACCCTTCATGGAACCTGCACATCAGAAGTGCTCGATCAATCAATCAATCAATGGTATTTATTACTCTTACTATTTGCAAACCATGGCTTAGTGGATAAAGCACAGGCCTGGGAGTCAGGGTCTGTCACATGTCTGCTGTGTGACCTTGGGTCCTTTCACTTGTCTGGACCTCATTAACCAAATCTGTAAAATGGGGGTAAGAATGGGAGCCCCATTTGGGACTGGGACTGTGTCCAACCTGATGAATATGTATCTAGCCCAGTTCTTAGAACAGTGCTTACCACACAGTAAGCACAAGTACCATTATTATCACTATTAGCACTGTACTAGGCACTTGGGAGAGTACAATATAACAGAACTAGGAGACATGTTCCCTGCCCATAATGCCTAGAGACAAGCCTACAGTCAAGTCAGTCAATACCATTGATAGACTGATTGAAGGAAAGGTCAAAGCAGTTTCCATTTGGGATTATAGACTTCTGATTCTCATCGAGGAAAGATAATTCTCCAAACCCTTTGGACCTCTCCTCCCAGTGTCCATCGCTAGAGTCCTAATTCCACCTTCCACACACTCTGCCCCTGCCCTGCCCCAACCTGGTGAACTGGAATAATAATAAAGGTATTTGTTAAGTGCTTTGAGTGGAAATCCCTATTCAAAAGAGTTAAGAGTCAAGATTCTGACAACTGAAATGGAAAGAGTCAGGCCTGCAGTACCCAATCAGCCAAATAAAAACTTCAGGAACATTGTGTAATCAGTAGTGTTTTGTTTTAATTTGGTACAGCCATGGCCCTGCTTTAAATCAACTTTCTGCCTTTTTCTGGATCCACAGGCTAATTTTTTTAATCCAATAAGGAAATTAATAAAACTTCATTACAACATCCAAGAAATCATTTGTATTGGCAAGAATAGGAGTTCTTGCCCTAGACTTTTTCTTAGTCTATATTTTCTGTTTAGAATCGCACTGACAATCCTGTTCCTTATATGAACATATATGAAATATATGAAAATATATGGAGTATACTGCCTATATGAACTAATTAAACGTTTCATTTTCCCATCATGACACATTGTTTCTCAGGAGATAATAACAGATCTCTACAGAGGAGCTCTGTAGAAGAAGAAGAAGGGCAGTGGTATTCTTTAAGCACTTGCTATTTGTCATGCACTATTCTAAGAACTGGGGAAAATACAAGATAATCAGGTCAGACACAGTTCCTTCTCCTCATCAGGCTCAAAGTCTAAGTAGGAGGGAAAACCGGTTTTGAATCCACAATTCTCAGATGAGGAATCTGAAGCACAGAAGAGTTAATTGATTTGTCCAAGGGTCCACAGCCAACAAGTGTTGGAGCTGGGATTTGCACCCAGGTTCTCTGACTCCCAGGCTCACATGAGTACATAAGTGCTCAAGTTATACTGACGTGCGGAAGTGGCAATTGGGAGGATAGTAAGCGCTCAATAAATACAATCGAATTAATATAACCTGGGAGATTCAAAATTAATCAGGAAAGGCCTCCTTGGGGAAGTGGGATTTCAGGAGGGCTTTGAAGGTGTGGAAAGTTGTGATCTGTCAGATCTAAAGGGGAAGCTGCACGCAGGAAGAAGGGAGTAGGCAAGAGGTTGGCAGCAGAAGGGATGAAACTAGGCATGAGGAGAATGAAGAGTTTGAGCTGTGGTTTGATGGGAGAAAAGAGAAGATTAGGAGGGAGAGTGTGCTGATGGCATGACTTTGAGCCAATTGTAAGGAGTTTGTCCTTGATGCAGAGAGAAATGAGTAACCACTGGAAGAGACACATCCAGAATGATGTTTTAGAAAAATGATCTGCAAAGCCAAGTGAAATATGGCTTAGAGGTACAAGAGACTGAAGTCACAGAATTCAGCTTGATGGCTGATGCAGGTTGAAGCAGGAACATAGTAAATGCTTGCTTGGACTACCATGGTGGCTGCTGGAATGTAGAGGAAGAGGAGATCCTAGTAATGTTGGAGAGAAAAACTGAGAGGATTTGGTGACAGACTAAATATAGGGCTCGAAAGAGAGGGAGCAGTCAAGAATAAAACTTTTCTAGAAAGTGTGCTCCTGGTGACAATGTCCACCAATTAGATGAAATTTCCAGGACCACATGTCTTAATCTATCAATCACTAGTATTAACTGAGTGCCAACTATGTACAATGTCCTGCAATAGGCACTTGGGAGTGTTCAAGAGAACTAAAAGCCATAGTCCCTGACCCCAAGATGTTACAGTCTAATTAGGTTAAACAAAATCAGTTAGAGATAAGAGAAAGAGAAACTAGAAAGATGAATAAGTGAGTAAATGAGAGTTTACATAGTAGAAGTGATATGTACAGTAATTGAGAGGGCATGTTTTTGGGAGAAGAAAATTGCTCAAAGAATGTCTCCTGGAGGAGGTAGCTTTTCAAGAAGAAAGCAGAAGCAGTGTGGCCTAGTGAAAAGACAGGGGCCTGGGAGTCAGAGAACCTGGGTTCTAATCCTGACACTTGCCTGCTGTGTGACCTTGGGCAAGTCACTTAACTTTGCCCGGCTTCTGCTTCCTCATCTGTAAAATGGGGATTCATTTAGTCAATCAATCAATAACCTATTCTCCCTCCTACTTAGGCTATGAGCCCTATGTAGGGCAGAGACCATGTCCAACCCAATTATCCTTTACCCCAGTGTTTAGTACAGTGGTTGGAACATACTAAGCACTTAACAAATACCACATTTCTTAAAGATAGGTAGAGATATGGTCTGAACCGTGAGCCTCCGCCTCTAGATTGAGGGTTTCCTTGGGCCAGGGAACACATTTGCCAATTCTGTGTATTGTATTCTCCCAAGTGGTTAGTACAGCGCTCTGAACACAATAAGGGCCAAATAAATACTGTTGATTAATCTAATGATTGGAGTGAGTACCAGGCAGGGAAAATGGCAGGGATAGGGTCTACTTCTTCTATAATGCACTTCCAAGTCCTTAGTAGAGTTCTCTGAACACCATAAGCATTCAAAAATTATTACTGATTGATTGATTTATCCCCAGTCCTCAAAAACCTCCAATAGTTGCCCATCCACCTCCATTATCATCGGCTTTAAGGCATTCTATCAGCTCTCCTCTAACCTAATTTATCTTGATAATTTCCAACTTCAATCCAGCCTACACATTTTGCTCCCCTAAAGATAATTCTCATCTATCCCACCAGTGATGTAGACAATCAATAACCCTCTACCATTTCCCCTATCAATAATTTATTTTAGCATCTCTCTCCCCCTCTAGACTGTAAACTCTTTGTGGGCAGAGATTATGTCTACCAAATCTATTGCTTATTTTCCTAAATGTTTAGTATGGTACTCTGAACATAGTAAGCATTCAATAGATACCATTGATTGATTCCATTCAATAGTATTTATTGAGCGCTTACAATGTGCAGAGCACTGAACTAAGCACTTGTGAGCAGGAAGTCAGAGGTGGGACTAAGAGACAGTGAGGAGGTTCTCTTGGGAGGAGTAGAGAGCACGGGGTGGTGAGTAGCAGAAAGGGGTGGAGAAGTAAGAAGGAGAGAGTTGGCCGAGAGTATTGAAGCCAGTGGTCAGGAATTGTTGCTGAATGCAGAATGAAGAAAAGGAGCATGGGCTAGTGGAAAGAGCATGGGCCTGGGAGTCAGAGGACCTGGGTTCTAATCCCAGCTCTGCCAAATGCTTGCTGTGGCCCCTTGGGCAAATTACTTAACTTCTCTGGACCTCAGTTTCTTCAACTGTAAAGTGGGAATTAAATCTTCCTCCCTCCTACTTAGATTGTGAGCCCCAAGAGGGATAGGGATTGTGTCCAACCTGATAAACTTGGACCTACCCCAGCTCTTAGTACAGTGTTTGGAATATAGTAAGCGCTGAACCAGAAAAAAAATGAAATGGTTAGCCATTGGAGGTTTACCACCAGAAACAATTGGGATAGAGGAGCTAATGATACTAGTGTTGACCAAGGAGGTCACAAAAAAGGGGCTATGGGTCAAACACCAGGAATTTCCATGGGGCCTAGGTGTCAGGTGCCATTTTCTTTTGTCATACTGAAGCGGAGCTTCATGGTATCTCTGTGAGTTTTCCTGCAAAAACAGCAGTGATTATAACATGGCAGGAAACCCACAGCATAAGTGGCGGAAGCATCAGGAAAGTGCAGAGCCCAGAATAACACTCCTTATCATAGTCTTGGTTTAAGTCAACTTGCCACACTTTCCTGGAACAAACCCAATAACATTTGAATAGATGTAGTTCAATATCTTTCCATTGGATCTGCTCAACTCATTCATTCATATTTGGCTACTTGGGTTTCCACAACACTCTGATCTATCTTTAATCAAATACATGCTATTCAAAATTTTTAAATGGATCAGAGCTGCAGTTGAAAAATATCTTAGTTGACTCATATGTAGCAAAATCAGGGTTTTTTTGAGGTTTTTTGGTTTTTTGTTTTGCTGGTTTTTTGATAAGCACTTACTACGACCCAGGCACTCTACAAAGCATTCATTCATTCATTCATTCAATCGTATTTATTAAATGCTTACTGTAATAATGTTGGTATTTGTTAAGCGCTTACTATGTGCCGAGCACTGTTCTAAGCGCTGGGGTAGATACAGGGTAATCATGTTTATCCCCATTTTACAGATGAGGTAACTGAGGCACAGAGAAGTTAACTGACTTGCCCACAGTCACACAGCTGACAAGTGGCAGAGCTGGGACTCGAACTCATGACCTCTGACTCCCAAGCCCGTCCTCTTTCCACTGTGTGCAGAGCACTGTACTAAGCAATTGGAAAAGTATAATATAACAATAAACACTAACATTCCCTGCCCACAGTGAGCTCACAGTGCTTGCAAGCATCAGAGTGTGAGCGCAGAAGCTAGCAAATCAGATGAACACCACGGAAGTAGCATGGCCTAGTAGAGAAAACCCGGACCCGAGAGTCAGAAGATCTGGGTTCTAATCTTCCCTGTGTGTGACCTCAGGGAAGTCACCTCACTTTCCCAGACCTCGGTTTCTTCAACTGTAAAATGCAGGTTCAATCCCTGTTCTCTCTCCTACCCAGACTGTAAACCCCAGGTAGGACAGGGACTGTGTCTTATCGGATTAACTTGAATGTACCCTAGGGTTCAGATGGTATTTGACCCAGAGTAGCACTTAAAAAATGCTTACTATTATTATTAAATAATTATTCTTAAATAATAATTTAAAAATTGGGTAAAATGGCTCAGACTCAATATATCTCCTTATGCACTTGAATTTAGTCAGCAATCAATGGTATTTACTGAGCGCTTACTATGTGCATGATGTTGTACTAGGCACTTGAGAAAGTACAATATGACAGAGTTTTGGTCACAAATCCTGCCCACAATCTACAGAGGGAGGCAGCCATTAAAATAGATTAAGGTTTGGAGAAATAGTAGAATATAAGAATAATTACATAAGGGTTATGGGGATGGGATATCAAGATGCTTATGGGGTACCTAGCCAAGTGAATGTTGACGCAGAGGGGAGGGTGGAGAGGGGAAATAAAAGACATAATCTGGGAAGGTGTCTTGGAGAAGGGATTTTAGGAGGGTTTTTGGAGGTGGGAAAATCCAGACACATTGACCTTATCATAGTCCCAGTATTTATTGGGCACTCACTGGCTACAATGTCTGGCATTAATTAATTAGTTTTGGTATCTATTAAGCACTTACTTTGTGTCAAGCACTGTACTAAGCGCTGGGGTAGATAGAAGGTAATCAGGTCCCACTTGGGGCTCCCAGTCCACGGAGGAGGGAGAACAGGCACAGAATCAGCAGATGAGGGAACCGAGGCCCAAAGAAATGAAGCGACCAGCCCAAGGTCACCCAACAGACAAGTGACAGAGCTGGGATTAGAACCCAGGTCATCTGTTTCCCAGACCTGGGCTCTCTCCACTAGGCCAAAGTGCTTCTCAAAGTGTCACCATGAGAAGTACAAAACCAGAAAAGGGCACAGCCCCTTTCCACAAAGAGCTTATGTTCAAACAGGGGAGACCAGAGTGAAAATACTTCCCTACCTGTCAAAAATCAATCACCAAAACACAATGGAGTAAATACATAATAATGTTGATATTTGTTAAGTGCTTACTATATGCTGAGCACTGTTCTAAGCACTTGGGTAGATACAAGGTAATCAGGTTGTCAATTCAATTCAATTCAATAGTATTTATTGAGCGCTTACTATGTGCAGAGCACTGTACTAAGCGCTTGGAATGAACAAGTCGGCAACAGATAGAGACGGTCCCTGCCATTTGACGGGCTTACGGTCTAATCGGGGGAGACGGACAGATGAGAACGATGGCAATAAATAGAGTCGAGGGGAAGAACATCTCGTAAAAACAATGGCAACTAAATAGAATCGAGGCGATGTACATTTCATTAACAAAAAAAATAGGGTAATGAAAATATATACAGTTGAGCGGACGAGTACAGCGCTGAGGGGATGGGAAGGGAGAGGGGGAGGAGCAGAGGGAGATGGAGGGAAAAGAGGGTTAAGCTGCGGAGAGGTGAAGGGGGGGTGGTAGAGGGAATAGAGGGAGAAGGGGAGCTCAGTCTGGGAAGGCCTCTTGGAGGAGGTGAGTTTTAAATAGGGTTTTGAGGAGGGGAAGAGAATCAGTTTGGCGGAGGTGAGGAGGGAGGGCGTTCCAGGACCGTGGGAGGACGTGGCCCAGGGGTCGACGGCGGGATAGGTGAGACCGAGGGACGGTGAGGAGGTGGGCGGCGGAGGAGCAGAGCGTGCGGGGTGGGTGGTGGAAAGAGAGAAGGGAGGAGAGGTAGGAAGGGGCAAGGTGATGTAGAGCCTCGAAGCCTAGAGTGAGGAGTTTTTGTTTGGAGCGGAGGTTGATAGGCAACCACCGGAGTTGTTTAAGAAGGGGAGTGACATGCCCAGATCGTTTCTGCGGGAAGATGAGCCGGGCAGCGGAGTGAAGAATAGACCGGAGCGGGGCGAGAGAGGAGGAAGGGAGATCAGAGAGAAGGCTGACACAGTAGTCTAGCCGGGATATAACGAGAGCCCGTAGCAGTAAGGTAGCCGTTTGAATGGAGGTTGTCCTATGTGGAGCTCACAGTCATAATCCCCATTTTACAGATGAAGTCACTGAGGCCCAGGGAAGTAACATGACTTGCCTAAGGTCACACAGCTGACAAGTGGCAGATCCGGGACTCGAACCCATAACCTCTGACTCCCAAGTCCATACTCTTTCCACTAAGCCATTCTGCTTCTCTCTATCCACCGGTGGAAGATGGGTCTAAATGAGTGCCCATGTGTTCAAGATGTGCTGATGAGCTAATACTGCTTGGGATGCTGGGTATTCATCGAGAAAAGGCCTGGTGGAATTTTGGAGGGTTTTGACTCTGGGGAGACCTGAGGGGCAGTCAGGTTTGGGGAGGGAATCCCTTCCATTTTTCCAAAGACCTGGAAGTTCTGAGGGAAGGATCTGGGGACCGTTCCTCAAACCTTAAGCTGAGCAACTCCGTACCTTTGGAGGGGGGGTCTATTGACCTGCTGTTTCCCATCTGAAAGGAAGGCCGGAAGCAAGCTGGTATAGATACAAGATAATCATGTTGGATTCAGTCCATCTCCCACATGGGACTCACAGCCTAAATTCCCATTTTACAGATGAGGGTAACTGAGGCACAGAAAAGTGAAGTGACTTGTCCAAAGTCACATAGCAGACAAGGGGTGGAGCTGGGATTAGAAACCTGGTCCAGTTTTGTATACATATCTGCCTTTCTGGCAATCCACCTAGGTTTATTGCAAATCCAAAAAGCAGCATGGTGTAGTGGATAGAGCATGGCTCTGGGAGACAGAAGGTCATGGGTTCTAATCCCAGCTCTGATACGTGTCTGCTGTGTGACTTTGAGCAAGTCACTTCACTGCTCACATGGAACAGGGACTGTGTCCAACACCCTGTGCTTATTTCCACCCTGGCACTTAGAACAGTGTCTGGCACATAGTAAGTGCTTAACAAATATCATCATCATCATTATTATTATTATTCACATTTTATCATTAGCTAGGAAAGCTTGCTCATGCTTTCTCAACAGAGAGTCAGTGTCTATCCAGGAAGAGAATGTTTACTTTTCCCTTGGTGAAAGTGTGTGTGAAAATATTTCAACTAGCTGATTTGATCATCATCACCATTATGATTGTTGCATTAGGCAAAATAAAGAGGCATTTTTTGAACATATCGATATGTAACCCCTTCATTGAACTATGAGACTCTTTGCAACTCCCAGTAACAGGAGGTAAGGAAAACTAAGGACAGAGTATTTTATGTAGGAAGCCAATGTTAAACAAAAAGGATAGATGGCTACACACTTTGTGTTTCTACTCATTAGCATATACTGAACATTTTTTCCAAACACTAGGGCAATGGAGGCCTGACAGGGATCATGGAATTTATATGTTTGAAAACTGAATTTTGAATTTAATTGCCATAAATGTTCCTGTGCCTTGCCCTCCAACTGTCCTTTAAAATTCATCTTCAGGCTACTGGATAGAAAGCAATGAGCAACCTCCACTTCTCAGGCTTGGAATTTTGTATTTTCCCCAAAGCCCCTTTAGTAACCGGGTGTATAAGGGGACTTCCACCCTTTTCAGGAACAGAATCTGTCCACAGATAGTGTTTTAATAACTTAGAAATTACTAAACTCCCCCTTTAGACTATAAGCTCATTGTGGACAGAGAATGTGTCCGTTTGTTATATTGTCCTCTGCCAAGCACTTAATACAATGTTAGTACAGTACTTAGTACAGAGTAAGCGCCAATAAATACGTTTAACTGACTGACTGAATCTCTGCCAAGCCAGGATGCAGTTCTCTAGCCATAAGGAAGATGCCTATCAGTATTTTTTCCCTACCTTTTACCTGGCACGATGTGGGAATACTCTTGAAAGATCACTATTTCACTACAGGTATAATGACATACCTACCTTACTGCATTCCTTAAGTAATGCTCATGGTGATGAGTACCCCAAAAACCTAATGACCATTTAATACAGTGCCCCGGTGATTCAAGAACATGAAACAAAATAACAAATAGTCTATATCATCTTGCCAAAGATCTCATCTGCCAAAATGTTGTTTTTCAATTTAGATATTATGATTATCTTCAATTTGCAAACACAGTAGAGATATCTCCACAGACCCAGATGCTAACTTGGCAAGTTCAGAAAAAATACACTCTTAATGATACTGAAAGCCAAGTAGAAAACACACCAGTACTTCTTCTTCTAGACTGTAAGCTCGCTGGGGACAGGGAATGTGTCTACCAACTGTGTTATACTTTATTCTCCCAAGTGTTTAGCACAATGCACTGCACACAGTAAGTGTTCAGTAACTATACTGATTAATTCTTCCTCCAACAAGAAGATGTTGAAATGACTAGATTCCCTCAATTCCACAATGGGATCCTCATTCCAAAGCTTGGATTCAACCAGCTCTTAGTGGAACTCTATAAACCCCAAAATGAGCAGTCTGTCCTTTTTTTTTTTTTTGGTGTGAACTTCTAATTTCTCAGAGGAAAGAAGCCAGATTTACAGACTTCTTTCTAAATCTACATCCCAACTCTGCCTCATTCTATCCCAAGTGTTCTCTCCTCTAGGCTATAAGCTCGTTGTGGGCAAGGAATGTGTCCATTTATTGTTATATTGTACTCTCCCAAGAGCTTAGTACAGTATACACAGTAAGCGCCAATAAATACAAGTGACTGACTGACTGACTGACCCTTTCTCGCCAGCTGCCTCCTTTCACTCCCCTTCATCTTGTCTTCACCCCACAAGCATCCAGGATGGAGCCAGAAGGGACTCCCCAAGTGCAGGAGCAGCAGCATATTAAGGTTTCACTCCAAACATGAATATTTTCAGGTATCATGGAAAGGTACCACCTTCTAGAATCATGCTGGAAGATTAAACTCTAATTAGTGATTCTTCTTATTATTCAAATGCCATCGAGTCGTTTCTGACCCATCGCGACTCCATAGCGACTTCAAATTGCCTCATCTTTTCCCCCTCTCTAGACTGTAAGCTCACTGTAGGCAGGGAATATGTCTGTTATTGTTGAATTGTACTCTCCCAAGTGCTTAGAACAGTGCTCTGCACATCATAAGCACTCAATAAATACAAGTGAATGAAGGAATGAATAAGCCCTATGTGAATCCATAGGGTTTACCATTGCCTTCTTCCACACAGTAAAGACTTTTGATCACTTGATCAACCACCTATGACTCTTTCCTATGCCGCTGATGCCCAGCACAGGTGAATCAACTTTGCCTGATGCTTTGGCTCAGATCTTTCTGTTATGGGTAATTCTATATGGCATAGTTCTAAGCTCCATCAGCATACGCAAACTCTTCTGCCTCAAGGAGTCAATTCATAGGAGAGAGTAAGTGATTAGCCATTATTAATTAATTATGCCTCACCACATCCTGAGGAAGAAGGTCACTAATTTTATCCTCACTTAGAGCAGATAAAGAAATAGGCTTGTAACCTTTAAGCTACTTGGTCAAGACCAACCGGGGCCAGGGCAGAGATGGAATTAGCTCTAGGGCTCTTCAATGGGCCACCCACTTCTTCAGTTAAGTTATAGTTAAGATTCTGATTTGATTCTTTGTTGCTTTCACTGAAAGAAAAATTGGCCTTGAAAGCTAGGAATTGGTGCTTCTCAAACCTAATTCTCCCAGTGTTTAAATAATTCTGGGAGTAGGTGAGCAGAAGCCTGCTTTCACAATCTCAGGACAGAATGTCCTGAGCGATCTCGCTTGTCATTGTTTATTGTCGTCGGACTTTGAATTTGATCAGGTTGCCCCTTAATCGAGTCTACCCCCGACCCTGATCATCGCCCCTTTTATTAACACGACTATATTGTATCATACTGTATCATGTTGCTATATTACCGATTTCGTTTATTACTGTTTATTGTTGTCAGTGCTGCCACCCACCTCTCTGGCCTCGCCATGTCCCTCCTCCCCCCTCCCCCCTCCCGCCCCTTCCTATCCTCCCCTTCCCCTTCCCCTCTCTCGCTCAGCTCCTTTCCGCTCTCTCCTCTGTCTCCTCCCCCCCTCCCCTCTCCCGCCCTAGAACCCCACTTTACCAGCGCTACCCCTCTTCCCCCTCCCCCTACTCTTCCCCCCACCAAACCCCCTCTTCACTTCCTCCCCCCTTCTCTCTTCCCCACCCATGCCCCATCCCAGTCCTCTTGTCCCACCGCCACCCCTCATCCCCCCTCCCCGTCCAGGGCCCCGCCACCTCCTTCCCATCCAAACCCTCCCCTCCCCCCGCCCTTCCCCCCCTCCCCCCCTTGCACCCACAGCTACTTTCAAGTGTGGCCTCTGGAACCCCCGCTCTATTACAGGCAAGCTGCCTTTCACCCATGACCTTTTCCTCTCCCGCTCTCTCCTCCTCCTCGCCCTTTCGGAAACGTGGCTCTCTCCCGAAGACACGGTCTCCGCCGCCGCTCTCTCCGGCGGAGGCCTCTCCTTCTCCCACTCCCCCAGACTCACCGGTAAGGGAGGAGGCGTCGGCTTCCTCCTCTCGCCCCGATGCCGCTTCCGCACTATCCCTCCTCCCCCCTCCCTCTCCTTCCCCTCCTTCGAAGCCCATATCATTCGCCTCTAAGTAACCCACTCCAGTTACTTGTCGCCGTCATCTACCGCCCTCCCGGTCCCACCTCCGACTTCTTCAACCACCTTGACCCCTTTCTCACCTTCCTTCTCTCCTTCTCTCTGCCCACTCTGATCCTCGGAGACTTCAACATCCATACGGATGTACCCGACGACTCCTCTGCCGCCCGCCTGCTATCCCTCCTCGACTCTGCCGACCTCCTCCTCCACCATACCGCGCCCACTCACCGACTCGGTCACACCCTCGATCTCGTCATCTCCTACCGCTGCACTATCTCCTCCCTCACCAACTCTGAAATCCCTCTCTCTGACCATAACCTTCTCACCTGCCTCATCTCTCACACTCCCTCCCCCTGCAAATCTTCACTACTGCCCCACAGAGACCTCCGCTCTCTCGATCCCATCCGTCTTTCCAATAGCATCTCTCCTCACCTCGCTGCCCTGTCCTCTCTTCCCACTCTCGACGATCAGGTCTCCGCTCTCAACTCCACCCTCTCTACTCACCTCGACTCTCTCGCCCCCCTTTCCCTCCGCCGCTCTCACTCCACTAACCCACGGCCCTGGATAACCTCCTCCATCTGCTTCCTACGCTCCTATGCTCGAGCTGCCGAGCGCTGCTGGCGAAAGTCCAAGCACCAAGACGACCTCACACACTTCAAATTTATCCTTTCCTGCCTTAACTCTGCCCTCTCCTCCGCCAGGCAAACCTTCTTCTCCTCCCTCATTGACACCCATGCCCGTCACCCCCGCCGATTGTTCCGGACCTTTAACTCTCTCCTTAGGCCCCCTGTTCCTGCCCTCCCCCATCTCTCACCCCCAATGATCTGGCCACCTATTTCCTCATGAAAATCAACACGATCAGGTCTGAGCTCCCCAAAGTCACCCCTCCGCCTCTCCCCTCCCCCCCACCGACCCCCTCCCCTACTTTCCCATCCTTCCCTGCAGTATCCTCAGAGGAGATCTCCTCCCTCCTCGCAAGTGCCACCCCCTCCACCTGTGCCTCGGACCCCATTCCCTCTCACCTTCTTAAAACCATCGCCCCTGCCCTCCTACCTTCCTTAACTTCTATTTTTAACCACTCAATCTCCAAGGGCTCCTTCCCCTCTGCCTTCAAACATGCCCAAGTCTCCCCCATCCTAAAAAAACCCGCTCTTGACCCCACTCCCCCCTCCAGTTATCGTCCTATCTCCCTACTACCCTTCCTTTCCAAAATCCTAGAACGAGTCGTCTACAATCGATGCCTAGAATTCCTTAACTCCCATTCTCTCCTAGACCCCCTCCAATCTGGCTTCCGTCCCCTCCACTCTACCGAGACTGCTCTCGCTAAGGTCACCCGTGACCTCCTTCTTGCCAAATCCAATGGCTCCTACTCCATTCTGATCCTCCTTGACCTCTCTGCTGCCTTTGACACCGTCGACCATCCCCTCCTCCTCCATACCTTATCTCACCTTGGCTTCACGGACTCTGTCCTCTCCTGGTTCTCCTCTTACCTCTCTGGCCGATCATTCTCGGTCTCCTTCACTGGAGCCTCCTCCCCCTCCCATCCTCTAACTGTTGGAGTTCCTCAAGGGTCAGTTCTTGGCCCTCTTCTGTTCTCCATTTACACTCACTCCCTCGGTGAACTCATCCGCTCTCACGGCTTTGACTACCATCTCTACGCAGATGACACGCAGATCTACATCTCCGCCCCTGTCCTCTCCCCCTCCCTTCAGGCTCGCATCTCCTCCTGCCTCCGGGACGTCTCCACCTGGATGTCGGCCCGCCACCTAAAACTCAACATGAGCAAGACTGAGCTCCTCATCTTCCCTCCCAAACCCGGTCCTCTCCCAGACTTCTCTATCACCGTGGATGGCACAACCATCCTTCCTGTCTCTCAGGCCCACAATCTCGGTGTCATCCTTGACTCGTCCCTCTCGTTCACCCCACACATCCTATCCGTTACCAAGACCTGCCGGTTTCACCTCTACAATATCGCCAAGATCCGCCCTTTCCTCTCCACCCAAACGGTTACCTTACTATTACGGGCTCTCGTTATATCCCGGCTAGACTACTGTGTCAGCCTTCTCTCGGACCTCCCTTCCTCCTCTCTCGCCCCGCTCCGGTCTATTCTTCACTCCGCTGCCCGGCTCATCTTCCTGCAGAAACGATCTGGGCATGTCACTCCCCTTCTTAAACAACTCCAGTGGTTGCCTATCGACTTCCGCTCCAAACAAAAACTCCTCACTCTAGGCTTCAAGGCTCTCCATCACCTTGCCCCTTCCTACCTCTCCTCCCTTCTCTCTTTCTACCGCCCACCCCGCACGCTCCGCTCCTCCGCCACCCACCTCCTCACCGTCCCTCGGTCTCGCCTATCCCGCCGTCGACCCCTGGGTCACATCCTCCCACGGTCCTGGAACGCCCTCCCTCCTCACCTCCGCCAAACTGATTCTCTTTCCCTCTTCAAAACCCTACTTAAAAATCACCTCCTCCAAGAGGCGTTCCCAGACTGAGCTCCTCTTCCCCCTCTACTCCCTCTGCCATCCCCCCTTTACCTCTCCGCAGCTAAAGCCTCATTTTCCCCTTTTCCCTCTGCTCCTCCACCTCTCCCTTCCCATCCCCACAGCACTATACTCGTCCGCTCAACTGTACATATTTTCGTTACCCTATTTATTTTGTTAATGAATTGTACATCGCCTTGATTCTGTTTAGTTGCCATTGTTTTTACGAGATGTTCTTCCCCTTGACGCTGTTTATTGCCATTGTTCTTGTCTGTCCGTCTCCCCCCATTAGACTGTAAGCCCGTCAAACGGCAGGGACTTTCTCTATCTATTGCCGACTTGTTCATCCCAAGCGCTTAGTACAGTGCTCTGCACATAGTAAGCGCTCAATAAATACTATTGAATGAATGAATGTCTGATCTGAGTATCCTGACTATACCTTGGCTTTTAACCCCAGGCTTGACACATAATAAGCCCTTCATTAGTATGGTCATTATTAGGATCTTAATCAACTGCCAATCTCAACTCCTGAATTTGGTAATATGAATTTTAAAAAACTCAAAAACCCTAAAATTGAACTGTTGTCCAATGACCTGTGCAAACTCTAGGCCAACAGAAGCCTGCCAGGGATAGTGGAATTTATATATTTGAAAATGTAATTTTGAACTCAATTTGAATTTTGAAATTTGTAGGGAAGCAGCATGGCCTAATGGACAGAGCATGACATGGGAGTCAGAAGTATCTGAGTTCAATAGTATTTATTGAGTGCTTACTATGTGCAGAGCACTGTACTAAGCGCTTGGAATTAACAAGTTGGCAACAGATAGAGACAGTCCCTGCCATTTGACGGGCTTACAGTCTCTGACACTTGTCTGCTGTGTGACCTTGAGCAAGGCACTTAATTTCTCTGGGCTTCAGTTACTTCATCTGTGAAATGGGGATCAAGACTGTGAGCCCTATGTACAATAGGAACTGTGTCCAACCCAATTTGCTTGTATTCATCCCAGTGCTTATTACAATGCCTGGTACATTGTAAGCACTTAAATATTATTATTATCATTATTATTACAAATAAAATTCCAGATGCATAAATAGGCAAGAACAGCAGAGAAAATATGTAATAATAATTGTAGTATTTGTTAAGTGCTCACTATGTCCTAGACAATGAATTAAGTGCTGGGGTGGATACAAGCAAATCAGGTTGGACAGTGTCTCTGTCTCACATGGGACTCATAGTCTCAATCCTCATTTTACAGACGAGGTTACTGAGGCACAGCGAAGGAAAGTGACTTGCTCAAGGTCACTCAGCAAACAAGTGGTGGAGCCAGGATTAGAAACCATGACCTTCTGACTCTCAGACCCATATTCTATCCACTGGTCGGCATTGAGAAAATAATTCAACTGCTGCACATTGGAATGGAATCAAAAGACCCTATACGCAGCTGGTATATGCATTCTCAGCTGAGATTTAATCATACCACATGGCAAATAACCTTCCTTTTTAACAGAAAGCATCTCAAGAAAGACCACTGCCCATGTGCTCCATGGAGTTGTGCACTGAAGCCTTTAGGGAGGATTCACCAGGATGGTCATCTTCTACCTACTTAAGCTTCTAGCCACGTGTTTGGCACAAAAGAAGTGGTTAATAAACACCATCAACATCAGTGCTTCATGCACCCTGGACCGGGGGTAATAGCTGCTTCCACATGTTCTCAGACTCTTCCTTTGCCACTGCAAAAGCACCATATGACTGACTCTAGACTGTACACTCTCTAGACGGTAAGCTCATTATGGGCAGGGAATGTGCCTGTTATATTGTTATAGTGTACTCAAGCACCCATATCTAATCATCTTCTACCCAAGTGAAAGGGTTGACTTACAGCACACACATGAGATGCATTCCTGCAGACAGAATCTGATTGGTTGGAAGACCTGCCCATCTTCTGATACAGTGAAATCATAGTGGGACACATGGATCGAGAGGAACAGAGAATGTTTCTGAAAAATCAAAATTAATATCCTCAACCATGCTCAACTCCTTGACCCCACTTCACTCATCTCTGGGAGGCTGTGGGTGATTGTTATTATTTTGTTTTGCATTGTTTTGTTTGTTTTGTACTAACAAAGCATTAGAACAGTGTTTTGAACACAGTAAGCACTCAGTAAATACAATTAGACTGACTGACTGACCCTTTCCCTCCTGCCCCCGAGGGACCCCCACTCCTGACTTGCTCCTGTGTGCTCTCGGACTCCTCCGCCACCCCAAGTCTATTTTATCCATTTGTTTGTGTTGGATTTTAATGCTTAATCACTCCTGTTGTGTCTGACTTTAACCCTCCTCAAATATTTAGAATGTGAGCCCTCTGAGGGACAGGTTTAATTACCAGCTGTGTATTTTCTATCAACACTTAGTACAGTGTTCTGCACTCAGTAAATGCTTAATAAATGGTATTACTACTAATGTCAAGGGCACCCCCGAGAATGTCAGAGGGTTTGCTTGCCCTATACAGGGCAAGGGTGCCAGAGCTCACTTGATCATGGGAAGGCCGGGAAATGGCTCTGGCCAAACTTGGGGTTGGAGGAGACCCCCATGCTACCCTATGTGCAAAGCTTGCAGAGAGATTCTAGACTGTAAATTCACTGAGGGCAGGGAATGTGTAGCGAGGCAGGGAAGCAGCATGGATTAGTGAATAGAGCAACAGGCCTGGGAGTCAGAAGGACCTGGGTTCTAATTCTGGCTCCCCCACATCTGCCTCGTGACCTTAGACAAGTCACTTCACTTCACTGAGCCTCAGTTACCTCATCTGTAAAATGGAGATTAAGAGTGTGAGTCCACTGTGGGACAGGGACTCTGTCCCACCTGATTGACTTGTATCTATTCCAGCGTTTAGAACAGTGCTTGGCGCATAGTCAGTGCTTAACAAGTACCATGATTATTATTATTTTGTCTCTGTTTATTGTGATATTGTATTTTCCCAAGTGCTTAATACAGTACTTTGCATACATTAAAGTGCTCAATAAATATGATTAACATAACTCTGCATCTTTAATAGAGCCCAGCCTCCCTGAAAAGGGGGAGGAGGGTTTTACCAATCTGCTGTAGCCTGTGAAACAGATAAGGAATTCCTTTATTTTCCTGCCTAAAGTTAGGTTAGGTTGGCAAGGAAACCATCTTTGGGGTGAAAGAAGGCTCCTTTCCAATGCCAATGCTTTGATTTCAGTTTCTGTCTCTATTTTTGTGTAAGCTAGTGAGAAAAGGAAAGCAAAAAGTCATTCTCCATGCTACTGACTTTGGGTGCAGAGATTTATCATTAACTAGCAGAACTCCCTGGGCTCTGTCTAGAACTAGGAAAAATAGGGAGAAGGGATCTAGTAGAGAAGGAGACAAGGACAAACACCAATCACACCCCTATACTATATACTCAGTCATGAACCACACACACAAGTACTAGTTATTCACACACATGCTGACACTCAGGTAAACTCTCAAACACTCACACACACATTCAGTTACACAGTCAATAGCACATGCACACACACGCACCCCCGCCTAGTTTCATGTACAAGCCCACTCTCAATAACACCCATGAAATTACCACACACTTACTATCTTCTCATGTGCCTGGACTCATCCTAGTATCCTCTAACATGTGTACTTTGCCCACCTTAGTAAATTCAGGGGGATGGATAATCTAGTTTGCGCTGCAGAACAGCGCTGGTGGAAATCCAGGTCGCTACACAATTCACATGTCCATTGACTCAGCTACATTTAATTGGTTTATGGGTATCCCTGGACACCCATATCTGATCATCCTCTACCCAGGTGACAGGGTTGACTTACAGCATGCACATGAGATGCATTCTGGCAGACAGGATCTGATTGGTTAGAACACCTGTCCATCTTCTGATACAGTGAAATCATAATGGGACACAGATTGGGAGGGACAGAGAATGTTTCTGAAAAATCAAAATTAATACCCTCAACCATGCTCAACTCCTTGACCCCACTTCACTCATCTCTGGGAGGCTCTGGGTGATTGTTATTATCATTATTACTGTACTTGTTAGGCACTTACTAAGTGCCAAGCACTGTTCTCAGCAATTGGGTAGACACAAGTTAATCAGGTTCGACAAAGTCCCTGTCCCACATGGGGCTCAAAAACTCTTAATCTCCATTTTACAGATAAGGTAACTGAGACCCAGACAAGTTAAATGACTTGCTCAAGGTCACACAGCAAACATGTGGAGGAGTCAGAATTAGAACCTGGGGTCTTCTGACTTCCAGGCCATGCTCTATCTACTAAACCATGCTGCTTTTCTAAGGGGCAGCAGTGGGCAGTCCTGGCAATCATTTGGGGATCCATCCAAGCACCAGGTCAACTTCTTGCCTCTTCAAATTCCCCCTCACTTGCTATGACTCTGCTCTCTCCTCTGCTGAACAACCCTGTTTCTCCTCCCTCATTGATTCCCATGCCCATTTAGCTGCACCACTTATTTTTGACCAACTCCCTCCTGAATATCCCTTTGCACTCAAACAGACTGTACTATATCCTAATTCTCCTTTACCTCTTGCCTGTTTTGACATTTCTGAACTACTTCCTTCTCTCGTAACTCTAAGTAACCTTGGTTTACCATCAGAGTTATCTCCTGATTCTTCTCTTACGTCTCTTATGTCACTAGCTCTTCTTCCTCTTACTTCTTAATTTTGGGTAACCCTCCAGACTCTGTTCTGAATTCCCATCTCTTTTCACTTAACTGAGCTCTCCCTCCCAGACTGAGCTCCCCTTTTACCTCTACTCCCTCTACCACCCCCCCCTTTACCTCTCCACAGCTTAACCCTCTTTTCCCCTCATCTCCCTCTGCTCCTTCCCCTCTCCCTTCCCATCCCCTCAGCACTGTACTCATCTGCTCAGCTGTATACATTTACATTACCCTATTTATTTTGTTTATTTTGTTAATGAAATGTACATCGCCTTGATTCTATTTAGTTGCTCTTGTTTTTACGAGATGTTCTTCCCCTTGACTCTATTTATTGCTGTTGTTCTAGTCTGTCTGTCTCCCCCGATTAGACTGTAAGCCCGTCAAACGGCAGGGACTGTCTCTATCTGTTGCCGACTTGTTCATTCCAAGTGCTTAGAACAGTGCTCTGCACATAGTAAGCGCTCAATAAATACTATTGAATGAATGAATGAACTCAACACTCACTCCCTTAGGGAAGTCATCTGTTTCCATCACTATGCAAATAACTTCCAAGTCTATTGCACTAGCCCAAACGTCTCATCTCCTCTGTAAATCTCACATTTCCCCTTGCCTCCAGGATAACTTCACATGGATGTCCCACCAGCACCTTGAAATAAGAATGTTTAAAATTGAACCCATTTTCCCTCCCAAATCCTCTCCTCCACCCATCTTTCTCATCACCATTCATTCAATCAATCAATCAGTGATATTTATGAAGATTTTACTATGTGCAGAGCACTGTAATCAGTGCTTGAAAGATTAGAGAGATGGTAGGTAAAAATCTCTTTCCTCAAGGATCTTGCAGTCTGGTTAACAACACTACCTTCCTTCCTGCCTTCAAGTCTGAAAATCTGGTATTATCCTTGACTCCTTCCTCTCTTTCTACTCTAACATTCAGTCTGTCACTATATCCCATTGTTTTTTCCTCAACATTTCCCCGACCTGTCCTTTCTATCTGTCCAAATGACCACTGCCATGAAGATGACGGTAATGAGAGTGATGATAAATGGCATTTGTTAAGTACTTACTATGTGCCATGCACTGTACTCAGTAATAAAGTAGATATCAATCTATCAATGGTATTTACTGAGCACTCACTATGTGCAGAGCACTGTACTAAGCAATTGGGAGGGTACAGTGCAACAGAATTAGCAGACACATTCCCTGCCCATAACGAGCTTACATTCTAGAGGACGAGCTTTCAGTTTTGGTATCAATCAATCAGTGGTATTTATGCAGACGCTTGTCATATTCATTCAATCGTATTCATTTTGAACACTGTGTGCAGAGCACTGTCATATTTCGACTGGACTACTTTATCAGCCCCCTCACCAATCTGCCTGGCTCTAGTCTCTTGCTTCCCCAGTTGATGCTTCACACTGCTGCCTGGATCATTTTTCTAAAATGTTCTGCACCCATCTTCCCATAAATTCCATGGATGAATTGATTAATCAATGCTGAAAATATTTTCCCAACTTTTAATACCTGCATCCACTTGAAAGGTTCTTAGATCTTTAAAAATCAGAAAAAAAAAGTTTTTTTAGACCCTGTGTTATCTCACCCTGGGATTACATCACATTTACTGTGTAGAATAAATTCTATACAGCCATGATGGAAGATGAATCCAAAGACCCGATGCAGAATGTGGTTCTACTCCTTGGGGATAGTCTTTCAACTCAACCCTCTTTGAGCATCATCCAAAGTCTTAAAGATATTCACTGAATAATTGCCATATGCAGTTTTGAGACGCGAGGCACACAACCAAGGAGACGTACAAATGATTGCAAACTACTTTCCTGAATCAGCCAGGTGCCATGGAATGACAATGAATCTAAAGAAAACCAAGGTAATGAATCAACCTGTTTTAGGGAAATCATACCCAGAAATTAAAATTCTATCTGAGAAACGGGGCATTAAATGCTGCCACACAATTCTGATACCTAGGCGGCATACACGTCCTCCTGCTGTCCTGGAATGCCCTCCCTCCTCACCTCCGCCAAACTAATTCTCTTCCCCTCTTCAAAGCCCTACTGAGAGCTCACCTCCTCCAAGAGGCCTTCCCAGATTGAGCTTCCCCTTTTCCCTCTGCTCCCTCTGCTGCCTCTCTGCACCCCCCACCTCCCCTCAGCTAAATTCCCTTCCCCCCCTTTCCCTCTGCTCCTTCCCCTCGCCCTTCCCCTCCCCTCAGCACTGTGCTTGTCTGCTCATTTGTATATATTTTTATTACCCTATTGATTTTGTTAATGAGGTGTACATCCCCTTGATTCTATTTATTGCTATTTTTGTCTGTCTGTCTCCCCCGATTAGACTGTAAGTCCGTCAATGGGCAGGGATTGTCTCTATCTGTTGCCGAATTGTACATTTCAAGTGCTTAGTACAGTGCTCTGCACATAGTAAGCGCTCAATAAATACTATTGAATAAATGAATGAATGAAATACACTCAGTGATGCAACAATAGACAAGGAAATGGATAAATCAGAATATTGCTCTGAGTTCAGTGGGACCTCAGCGTGGCTCAGTGGAAAGAGCCTGGGCTTTGGAGTCAGAGCTCATGAGTTCGAATCCCAGCTCTGCCACCTGTCAGCTGTGTGACTGTGGGCAAGTCACTTAACTTCTCTGTGCCTTAGTTACCTCATCTGTAAAATGAGGATGAAGACTGTGAGCCCCACGTGGGACAACCTGATTCCCCTGTGTCTACCCCAGCGCTTAGAACAGTGCTCTGCACATAGTAAGCGCTTAACAAATACCAACATTATTATTATTATTACCTCACTCTTTGCTATTGCTACTCATCTGTGTGTCTCTTCAGTCTCAGCTTTAAGACACTGATCAGCTTCCTCACGCTGCTAAACTTCTCTCCTGTTACACTCTGAACAGCACACTCCACTCCTCAAATACCAACCTACTCACCATTCCTTGCTCTTGTTTCCCCGACTGTCAACCCCTGCTCAACCCTTGCTCATGCCCTCCCTTTGTCTGAAACTCCTTCCCCCTTCTCATTTGACAGACTACCCCTCTCCTCTCATTTTCTACATCCTGCTAAAATCACATCTCCCCCAGGAAGCCTCCCCCAGGAAGCCTTCACTGACTAATGTTTCCTCTTACCGTTCTAATTTCCCTCTGTACTGTGTCACATGTGTACTTGAGACCACATCTATGAAGCAATTGGATATTCACATACTCTCCATCCTCACAGCACTTATGCATGTACTTTTAAACTCTGTTGCTTACCCTGCTTATCTGTTTTTCCCACTAGACTGTGAAGTCCTTGAGGGAAGGGATAATGTCTACTTAACTGTATTCTCCCAAGCACTTAATACAGTGTTCTGCATGCAGTAAGTGCTCAGTAAATAGCAGTGATTGATTGATTGATTGATTGATTGACCAACCTGTTGCTTAAATCACTTCCCTTCTGGGCAAACTGTCCCCTCAAGATGCTCTTACCAGTTCCCAACCTCCGAGAATGACAGTGAACAAACAAGGAACATATTCTGTACACAGTAAGCTCTCAATCAATATGACTGAAAGAATGGATGAATGAAAGGAAGTGAAGAGCGAGGCCTGTACGACTTTTAGAATGTCAGGAAAATGGTGGCAATTTCTCACTGGGGTCTACAAGCCTGGAGTAGAGAGTGTCCAAGCACTGTCCCCACTGATCTATCTGCCCTGAGATATTATATCGCTGAACTGTCATTTGTTTTCCTTATGGTTTGCATGATACTCATTGGTTCTATGTGCCTGGCCTCTCCCTGGCCTCCTCCAACTTAGACCATGAATCCCATGTGGGCCAGAATTCTGCTGAATTGATTTTCTTTGGAATTGGGTAGGTAGTGGCTGTGTGCCACAACCTTCCTGTAATTCTAGAAGTTGTACGGGCCTTGTTCCTCGCCCCAGGCAACAGATGGTCTCCAAAGCCCCCAAAGGAAATACAGTGATAAGCTAGATGGTTGGGGCCTCCTCTAGTTTAGTTCCTTTGGATTGACATTAATTCAAGAAATACCAGAATTCTCTCTTATGCCCCATGTCTCCTTTGGCCTTTCTCCCCTCTCTTCTGCCTGGAAGCAGTAGGTGAGGCCATCAACAGGCCAGGCCACAGGAAGCCTGAAATTATAGCTTTTTGGGTGGCATGTTGGATCAACCAATCGATCGATTGAGACTATTTATTGAGCACCTACTGTGTGCTAAACACTTTACTAAGTATTTTGGAGAGTTTAGCCATCACAAAACACACTTTCTCTGCCCTCATAGAACTTACAATGTAATGGTAGAGACAGGCAAAATGTATTTAAAAGAGTGAAAATTAAAAATTATCTTTAAAACAGCAAAAATAAACACAATTGATTGCTTGAGCAAAAGCCAAGAAAAAATAGGAGTCAATATAAACACATCAGGATAGGACAGCTGAACACGTAATTGAATATACAGATAAATATACAAATAAAGTATATAAGTAGATAGATGATAGGCTGTAAGCTCATTGTGGGCAGGGAATGTGTCCGCTTTATTGCTGTCATTCTCTCCCAAGCACTTAGTAAAGTGCTTTGAACACAGTAAGCGCCCAATAAATAAGATTGACTGACTGACTCACTGACTAGATGTATGCAAGTGCTGAGGATAGGAAGAAAATACGCAAGTCCTCATACAACCCAAATGCTTCCTTCTCTTTCTCCTTGCCCCAGGCTCAGCTTCCAGGGTTTCCAATCAATCAGTCAATCAACCAAAGGTATTTACTGAGCATATACTGTGAGCAGAGCTCTGTATTAAGTGCTTGGGAGAGTCCAATACAACAGAGTTAGTAAGCAGGGTTCGTGCCCACCATAAGCTTGATCTCCTCGCCGTGAACCACAGCGATCTCTGGCGGAGCCTTGGAACTGGCAGTGAGCAAGGGGACAGTCATAAGTGTCTTGCCCTTCAACTGGCCCCTGTCAGTAGTCATCGGATCAGAAACACCTTGGTAGAGTAAGCACAGGCGAGAGACCTGCACGAGTATCATTTCATGGTACCAGTTTGTGAAAACACCAGCACTTATTTCTTTATAAATCAAGCAGTGCATACCAGGACACTGACTGGGAAGGGTGTTAGTGGGAAGGTAAACTCAAAGGGAACAGGAGGGTTCCCGCTCACTGTGTTAGAGAATGGAGATAATCCATTTCCCCAAAGAGCCAGAGCAAATAAAGTAGCTGGGGCAGTGAAGAAACAGAGCCAGGGACCCACCAGCTTGCTACCTCTGCCCCAGTGAGGAGAGGTGAATGAAAGCAGTAATAGTAATAGTGTTTATTAAGTGCTTATTGAGTGCAGAACACTGTACTAAGTGCTGGGAAAGATTCCACAGGTGGGAATTAGATTACAGTCCCTGTCCTTTGGGACTCATAATCTATGAATTATGGTGGGAAATGGAGGGATTCACTATACTGCTTCTTTTCAATCAATCAATCAATGAAACAGTGGCATTTATTTAGCACTTTTTGCAGAGCTCCATACTAAGCACTTGGAGAATATGGTAGAGTTAATCGACGCACTCCCTAAAGGAGTTTACAGTCTAGCAATCTAGCTTGCAATCTTTCCTCCCTATCGTTTCCCAGAGTAGATCCAGAGAGACTCATCTGCCAGTCCCCACCCCTTCTCAGCCCATCCCGTATTCACCATGAGTGGAATCGATCAATGGTATTTATCAAATGCTCACTGTGTGCAGAGCAATCAATCAATCTATTTAGTGAGGGCTTCCTATGTGCAGAGCACTGTACTAAGCACTTGGGGAAGTATAATACGATTACCTATAATTATAGTGATAATAATAATAATATTAGTTACACTCTTATTAAGTGCCAAGAACTCAACTAAACAGTGATTGATACAAGATCATCAGGTTGGACCCAGTCCCTGTCCCGCATGAGGCTCACAGCCTAAGTAGGAAGGGGAACATTTAAATGACGAAACTGAGGCACAGAGAAGTTAAGTGACTTGTCCAAGATCATAAAACTGACAAGTGGCAGAGCCTGGATTATAACTTAGCTCCTCTGACTCCCAGGCCCATGAGCTTTCCACTAGACAATGCTGCTAATCAATTAATCAATAGCATTTATTAAGCACTTGATTTGTGTAGAGCACTTTGCTAGGATCTTGGGAGAGTACAATAGAGTTAGTAGACAAAATTTCTGCTTTCAAGGAGCTTGCAATTGAAGAGAATCTTTAAATCTTTCAAGCCATAGGTTTGTCCTAGAGTGGAACCTGGATTCTGGAGTTTCTTCCATACCCCCTTGGTAAAAACCTTTCCATCAATGAGCATTTCACATTCTGTCAGCACTGAGATCTTTCTACCAATTCCAGGTCTTCATTTGGACATCTGATTTACTTACTGCTAATTACACACACAAATAAAAATTTACAAAATAATTCATGAACTGTGAGAGCACTATTTTCAGCAGGAAATCTAGGCGGATGACATAATACAAAATACAGGAAAAGCAGATCAGTATACAAGAGAGTCAGGAGACTTTCTAAAGCTGTTGTAAGATTTCAAATTTTATCACACCGTCCAGATGACAGCTTCCTGTTCTATTGTTCATTATTCAATTTTATTAGACCCAAGATATTTGAAAACAAATGTTTAATTTACTCCTCATTGTGATTAGGAAGTCGCATCTTTCTCCATAGCCTTCTTGTATATCCCACCACTGTGACTTTCTCAGGGGCTTCCCTAGCAGTGAATCCCCAGCTAAGAAAAAAGGGTATTCCACAGTAGTATGGCGTGGACCTACTGTAACAACTAATATTGGGCCAGCTTATTGGGATTCATTCATTTATCTTTATTGGAAATAACTGATATTTCCTTCTTGATATTTGAGTGTGTGAGAGGTATCATTCTTGTTCTGTGTTTAAACTGGGGGTAGGGAACATGTCTACCAACTCTGTGGTGTTGTACTTTACCCAATTGCTTTGTACAGTGTTCTTCACACTGTAGTGCTCAATAAATACCATTGATTGGTTGCTGGTTTTCCACTTGTACGCCACAAGTGGATAAGGCATTAAATTTTCCACTTATGCCTAGATGTCTGACTAGAGCAAGTTTTTTCATCTTTTTGTTCCTCAGTTTCCCATCATGACTGCCAGAGGAGAGATGGTGATAATGGTGGTGGTAGTAATAATGGTAGTTTTATGCATCCGCTGAGTGTAATACACTGTCCTAAGCACGTGGGGAAGTATAACCAAAGTATAAGACACACGGCTTAGTGGAAAGAACACCAGCCTGGGGATCAAGAGACCTGATTTCTAATCCCATTTCTGCTTGCTGGGGCTAAAAACACCAACAGCGATGAAGGTTTCTGACCTAAGAATCATCAGGAGTCTTTGTTCGGGCCTAGCTGGAATCTCGAAACAAAACTGGCAGTGACGACCTCAGTGACCTCCAAGGCAACTAACTGCCTGTGGCAAAGCAAAGTTTGGGTCCTGCATTCAATTTAGCCATATTGGGTTCCCATACACAAAAACCCTTCATGTGGACTTTACAAGGTGCTGCACCTCTACTTACTTATTGCATTCCGTACCCCAACGGAAACAAGGTGGGCAGAGATGAGAAATCAATCAATCCAGGGCTGCTTGCAGCTAAACACTTGGGAGAATAAAATAGAGTTGGTAGACACCCCAGTGTGAGTGGTGACACACAAATTATTATGAACACTATCAATTCTTCCATTCCAGTTCTTGGTCCTGATTTCTCCAGGATACATCCATCGTTTTCAATGAGAGACTCCATTATCATCATCATTATCATAATAGTGGTATTTGTTAATTGTTTCCTAAGTGCCAAACTCTGTACTAAGCACCAAGGTAGATGCAAGATAATCATGTCATACACAACCCTGCCTTATTGGGCTCACAGTCTAAGTAGAGGACTTGATTGATTGAGGAAGGAAACAGGTACTGAATCCCGATTTTACAGATGAAGAAACTGAGATACAGAGAATCAATCAATGGCATGTATTGATCTATTGATCTATTCAATCAATTGATTGATATAGAGAGATGTTAAGTGACTTGCTCAAGGTCACTGATGATACATGGGACAGAAGTGGAATTAGAACCCAGGTCCCCTGACTCATAGCCCCACATTCTTTCCATTAAGCAACACGGCTTTATCTTCATCATCATCATTAGAGGACAAAACAAAATAATAAAGTGCTTCAGAAAAATAGCTGATGTACAAATTAAAGAAAATTATTCTCTTCCACTCCTGACACACAGTCTGAGAGATGCAGACTCACGAAGAGAGAGAGAGGGAGGGAGAGAGAGAGAGAGAGAGCCAGTAGGCCAGGGCTTCACAAATAGGCAGTTCTCACCCCATCAATCAATGCCCTCGAGGACTTGGACCCAAGCATCCAGGTCCAGCCTAGAAAGGCTTAGCCGCAATTTTACAGTCTCAGCAAGCAATTGCTGCTCTTCAGTTTGTGCAGGCATGAGAGAGAGAGAGAGAGAGAGAGAGTCTCCTACTAACTTGCACTTTAACCATGAGAAGTTGCATTAGCAGGGCATGTTTCTCCGCCTCCTCTCTCACACACATTAACGTCCGCCTGTACTCTGTCACACTGAGGAGTGCTTACCCCTGCCCAGCCCAGACGTGAAGCCCCTTTGCTCTGAACCCCAGCCAATCTTCACTGATCATAGGGTGGGTGAAAGGTGAAGCTCCCCCAACACGCCTACCCCACCTCAATCTCTGGGGACCTGTATAGTGGATATGAACATCAGTCTAGGGCACCTACTAAGTGCCCTGCCACTCCCAATGAGAAATTCACTGTCATAGACAAGATTTCTATTTTTTCTTCCTTTTTTCTTTCTGCTTTCCACACCCCTAGTCCTCCATAGGTGCCTTTATTTTAATTTACCTCTTCATTCATTCACTCAATTATATTTACTGAGCGCTGACCGTGTGCAGAGCACTGTACTAAGTGCTTGGAAAGTACAATTCAGCAACAAATAGAGACAATCCCAGCCCAACAACGGGCTCAGAGTCTAGAAGGTGGGAGGCAGACATCAAAACAAGTAAACAGGAATCATTAGCATCAATATAAATAAATAGAATAAATCAATAGAAATAAACATCATTAATAAAATATATAGAATAATACATTCTATTATTCTGGGGGGATGGGGAGGGGGTAGGGAAGAGGGAGCAAGTTAGGGCGATGGGAAGGGGAGGAGGAGCAGAGGAAAAGGGGGGTTCAGTCTGGGAAGGCCTCCTGAAAGAAGTGAGCTTTCAGTAGGGCTTTGAAGGGGGGAAGTGTGCTAGTTTGGCGGATGTGAGGAGGGAGGGCATTCCAGGTCAGAGGTAGGATGTGGGTTGGGGTCAACAGCGGGACAGGGGAGAATGAGGCACAGTGAGAAGGTTAGCATCAACCCACTCCCTGGGAAAACTCAATCTCCCATTCCAATCCAGACTCATGATCCATTCTTACCACCCAGAAACCCAAAGCTGTCCGTTTGGGTTTCTTTTGTATTTACTTTCCTCGGTCCCATCCCTCTCCTTGCTATACCCAACCTCTTCCAATCCAACCCCCGAAGATCACAGCACAGCAAACACAGTGGGCCAGATGGTGGGACCGGGATCATCCCTGCAAGGGTAAGGATGGTCCAGAGAGGAAACAGGTTTAATTAAAGGCAGGTGCAGGAGGATGAAGTAGGTGGGAATGGGGTTGAGGAAAGTTGCCTGAGTTAAAGAAAACAGCTTGCCTTGCCTTGGGATTTAGAGCTTTCTTTGGGGGTGGTGAGAGTAACTGATTTATTCAGTTCAGCTTGCAGGAAAGAAGACAGAGGAGCCTTCCTTCCCAGAAATCCCTGAAATCATCTACTGGGGAGCCTCTCCATCACTTGGGGAATATCTTGGGTTGTGCCCAAGCAACTGGACCAGCTGAGAATGTAATAATGTTGGTATTTGTATTTGTTAAGCACTTACTATGTGCAGAGCACTGTTCTAAGCGCTGGGGGAGATACAGGGTAATCAGGTTGTCCCACGTGGGGCTCACAGTTAATCCCCATTTTACAGATGAGGGAACTGAGGCACAGAGAAGTGAAGTGACTCGCCCACAGTCACACAGCTGACAAGTGGCAGAGCCGGGAGTTGAACCCATGACCTCTGACTCCGAAGCCCAGGCTCTTTCCACTGAGCCACGCTGCTTCCCTGGTATGTCCTAGGTAGATATTTCTACCTAGGTAGATGTTTCTACATTCCCTGAATGTCCTAGGTAGATGTTTCTCTCACTGGAAGGAGGGGTGGTGGTGAGAATGGGGCTCACCTTTATAATCCAAATCAATAATTCTATGCCAATGATTTACCAAATTATTACAAAAAGCATGTTCTCCAGAATGGCAACTTACACTCTAAAGGGCAAATGTCAATATGATGAAAACAAACTGAGTAGAGGTGTATGAAACCCTAAAAATTGGCACTGAATGGGGACATTCCAAGGTGATCAAATTATATTTTCATATGAAGCAAGATTTTCAAGAGCAAATCCCAACAAGCAATGCATAGAGGATACTTGCACTTTGTTTTGCCACTCTGCTTTTCCAGGCAAAGATAACGAAATACTATTGACTCTTCCTGCCTGTAAATTGCCCAGAATTTTGCACTGAATTGCTTAATCTAGAAAAGCAGTACAGGGATCTTGCATAAAGAATTATCTCTGCCTTACTAAGAAAATGATAGACTCCTGCCAATGTTTCATGCATACTTTAATTTCATTGATTTTTGTTGTTATTGTTGTTGTTCTAGAATAGGTTTAAAACAGGGTGATCTACCAGTGTTGGTTTAGAAGAGAGAATCACACACCCCAAGCTGTGATTCCCTGCAGCAGTACTAGGTTTAGAGGCAGGAAAAACACTGATTCAGACCTGAAGGGATCTTGCTAGAACCCTAAGCCTAATGGAAAACTCTGTGATGGAATCGAGCAAGGCATATTCAACTCTTAGGATCTATTTCCCCCAAGCCATCTGTATTGATGTTTCATTGAAAATCTGCTTTTCAGCAAGTCTCTTAGGAGAAAGATTGACAAGTCCATTAGACAGTGTTGCCAGATTTCAGCTGTGTGAATGTGGGGCACCACTGCTATGAGTAGTTGAATGGATATTTATCAAGCACCCCCTTGGTGCATTTGGGAAGATGAAACAAAGAAGAGATACATTCCCTGCCCACAAGGAGCTAACATTTTAATGGGGCAGATAGACAAAATATATATATATATATATATATATATGTGTATGTATATATATATATATACACACAGAGTAGTGTAGTCATTATAAATAACTGAATGGGCAATTGAATATATGCAAAGTCCTGAGAATGGGGAAAGATAAACTCATAAATACTAAAATACACATATAAATGCCAGTGGCACCGAAAAGCTATCGCGTGGCTAATTTGGGAACCTATGCTAATGTAGCTCATAACATTGGAAGAATGAGTATTAAGAAATAAATTGACTATTGGCACTTCCTTCCAGGTCTTTCCAGGACAATGGGACCAGGCAATGAAATCGGAGATAAACCCATCCATACAGCTCTTTTGTCAGCCCTGGATGCACATCAATTGGACTGAAGGGGTTGCAACTGAATGGTTGAAATCTAGAAAGTTCCTATGTGCAGTCTCCCTGCTGTGAATGATTCATGGGCCCCGGACCAAGAAAGCTTAATTTCAATCATGCCTTTATTAAAAGTAAGGAGAAAAATATCAGAAAACAGAATACACTTTATTTTGATTTTCTTATTAGCTCCAGAACCCCCCTTCCCATCCAAAAAAAAAGTATGCATAGCCTGCTGTTGGGTAAGGAGAAGCAGTGTGGCTGAGAAGCAGCATGGCTTAGTGGGAAAAGCCCGGACCTGGGAGTCAGAGGCTGTGGGTTCTAATCCCCGCTCTGCCACTTATCAGCTGTGTGTCTTTGGGCAAGCCACGGAACTTCTCTGAGCCTCAGTGACCTCATCTGTAAAATGGGGATTAAGAGTGTGAGCCCCACGTGGGACAAACTGATTACCTTGTATCTAGCCCAGCCGTGCTTGGCACAGAGTAAGCACTTAACAAATACCATCATCATTATTATTATTGTCTCTGTTGCCGAATTGTACTTTCCAAGAGCTTAATACAGTACAGTGCTCTGGACACAGTAAGCGCTCAATAAATACGATTGAATGAATGAACGGGGAGGGTGGGTTGGGTTATGTGCCTGGAGATTAATGGCTGTTGGTGGAATTGTTATTCATGCCCTTGGAGACGTGTCTCAGAGGAAAGAGCACGGGCTGGGGAGTCAGAGGTCATGGGTTCAAATCCCAACTCTGCCACTTAATAATATTGGTATTTGTTAAGCGCTTACTATGTGCAGAGCACTGTTCTAAGCGCTGGGGTAGATACAGGGTAATCAGGTTGTCCCACGTGAAGCTCACAGTCTTAATCCCCATTTTACAGATGAGGTAACTGAGGCACAGAGAAGCGAAGTGACTTGCCCATAGTCACACAGCTGCCAAGTGGCAGAGCCGGGATTCGAACCCATGACCTCTGACTCCCAAACCCGTGCTCTTTCCACTGTGCCACGCTGCTGTGTGACTTTGGGCAAGTCATTTTACCTCGCTGTGCCTCAGTTCCCTCATCTGTAAAAGGGGCAATAAGACTGTGTGCCCCGCGTGGGACAACCTGATCACCTTGTATCCTCCCCAGCGCTTAGAACAGTGCTTTGCACATACTACGCGCTTAACAAATGCCATCGTTATGATTATTGTGATGGAGAGCCGCGACTGCCGGCTGCACGATTCCGCGTTGTGTGTGTGTGTGTGTGTGTGTGTGTGTGTGTGTGTGACTGTCCCCGTCTATTGTGCTGGGCACAGTCGTTTAGTCTGTGAGCCCGTCACTGGACAGGGATTGTCTCTATCTGTTGCCCAGTTGTCCATTCCAAGCGCTTAGTCCAGTGCTCTGCACATAGTAAGCGCTCAATAAATACTATTGAATGAATAATAGTGGTATTTGTTAAGCGCTTACTATGCGCTGAGCACTGTTCTAAGCGCTGGGGCAGATCCAGGGTCATCAGATCGTCCCACGTGGGGCTCACATTTTTAAATCCCCATTTTTACAGATGAGGTAACTGAGGCACAGAGAAGTTAAGTGACTTGCCCGAGGTCACACAGCAGACAAGTGGCGGAGCGGAATTAGAACCCATAACCTCGGACTCCCAAGCCCGTGCTCTTTTCACTAAAGCCACGCTGCTTCTCTGGGCAGAAGGGGCGGGAGCGGTGTGGACGGACGTCGCCCCTCCCGGCGTTTATGGTCTGTGATAAAAGGTAAGTTGGCATCCCGCCCCCCTGCTCGGCGATGAGTAAAGGCGGTGGGCAGGGGCTTGGGGCGGGGAGGAAGGGCCGAGCCGGTCCTGGGCAGGGGGAATTACGGTAGTGCAGGGTGGGGGGCGCGCTCGGCTGGGCTCCCCTCCCGCGTTAAGTGATGGTCTGTGATAAAAGCTAAATTGGCATCCCACCCTCGTGCCCCCTGCTCGGCGATGAATAAAGGCGTGGGCAGGGGCTTGGTGCGGGGAGGGCGGGACCGCACTGGTCCTGGGCTGGGGGAATTACGGTAGTGGAGGATTGGGGGGGCCCGGCGGCGCGGTCGGCTGGGCTCCCCTCCCGCGTCAGGTGATGGTCTGTGATAAAAGCTAAGTTGGCATCACCTCCACCTTCCGTGCCCCCTGCTCGGCGATGAGTAAAGGCAGTCGGCAGGGCTCGGTGCGGGCAGGAAGGGCCGCGCTGGTCCTGGGCAGGGGGAATTACGGTAGTGCAGGGTTGGGGGCGCGTTCGGCTGGGCTCCCCTCCCGCGTCAGGTGATGGTCTGTGATAAAAGATAAGTTGGCATCACCTCCACCTTCCGTGCCCCCTGCTCGGCGATGAATAAAGGCGGGGGGGGGCAGGGTCTTGGTGCGGGGAGGTCGGGCCCGTGCTGCGCGCTGGTCCTGGGCAGGGGGAATTACGGTAGCGGTGGGTGCGGGCCGGGGGGCCCGGCTCCCCTCCTGTGTCAGGTGATGGTCTGTAATAAAAACTAAGTTGGCATCACCCCCCTCCCCCGTGCCCCCTCCTCGGCGATGAGTAAATGCGGTGGGCGGGGTCTTGGTCCGGCGAGGGCGGGCCCGCGCTGCGCGCCGGTCCCGGGCAGAGGGAATTACGGTAGCGGTTGCGGGGCGGGGGGCGCGGCTCCCCTCCCGTGTCAGGTGATGGTCTGTGATAAAAGCTAAGTTGGCATCCGCTCCTCGTGTCCCCTGCTCGGCGATGAGTAAAGGTGGTGGGCGGGGTCTTGGTGCGGGGAGGGCGGACGCGTAGTGCGCGCTGGGTCCGGGCAGGGGGAATTACGGTAGCGGTGGGTGCGGGCCGGGGGACCAGTCTCCCCTCCCGCGTCAGGTGAAGGTCTGTGATAAAAGCTAAATTGGCATCCCATCCTCGCGCCCTCTGCTCGGTGATGAGTAAAGGCGGTGGGCGGGGCCTTGGTGCGGGGAGGGCGGGCCCGCGGTGCGCGCCGGTCCCGGGCAGGGGGAATTACGGTAGTGGCTGCGGAGCGGGGAGCCCGGCTCCCCTCCCGCGTCAGGTGACGGTCTGTGATAAAAGCTAAGTTGGCATCCGCTCCTCGTGCCCCCTGCTCGGCGACGAGTAAAGGCGGTGGGCGGGGTCTTGGTGCGGGGAGGGCGGGCGCGGGGTGCGCGCTGGTCCGGGGCAGGGGGAATTACGGTATTGGTTGCGGGGCGGGGAGCCCGGCGTCGGCGGCGGCTGGGTGGGCTGGGCCGGGCTGGGCTCCCGCGTCAGGTGATCGCGGCCCGGAGCCCCGCCGGCCCCCGCCGGGGGAGATGCACCATGGCCCGGCGGCACCGTGAAGGGCCCGGCCCCGCCGCATCGCCTCTGCGCAGTGGGCGGGCGGCCATGCGGCGCTAAGTCCCCGCCGGGGAGCCGGGGAACCGGGGAGCCGGGGAGCCGGGGAGGGGACCCCCGCCCCACCATGGGACTGTGCTACAGCCTGCGGCCGCGCCTCTTCGGGGACCCCGGAGCCTCCGAGGCCGAGCCGCCGCCGCCGCCGCCCGGCCAGCCGCAGCCGCCGCCGCCGCCGCCTCCTCCGGCCCCGCGGGCAGCGACGGCTCTGCCCCCGGCTGCGGGAGGCGGGCGCGGCGCGGCGGGGAAGCCCCCGGGGGGCGGGGAGCAGCCGGGCCGCGGGGCTCCCGCCGCCTCCCTGCTCCTGCTGCACAACGGCGGCGGCGGCGGCGGCGGGGCGAGCGAGCGGGACCTCCCGCCGCCGCCGCCCCCGCCCCGGCCCGCCAAGCCCCAGCCCCCGCAGAAGCAGCCCTGGGACAGCAGACTGCGGCTGGAGGAGCGGGAGGCCGAGAAGGAGGCGAAGAAAGTCAGCAGGAACATCGACCGGGTGCTCAAGGAGCAGAAGAGGGAGTACAAGCAGACCCACCGGCTGCTGCTGCTCGGTAGGTAGCCGGCTCCCTCCCTCTCCTCCGGGCCTTCGTCGTAATGGGGATGGGCGTCGTTAAGCGCCCACTCGGTGCGGGGCACTGTGCTGAGCGCTGGCGTACAGACAGGGTAATCGGGCCGCCCCACGTGCGGCTCATAAAAGTAGTAATGACGTTGGTATTGGTTAAGCGCCTACTATGTGCGGGGCACTGTGCTGAGCGCTGGGGTGCAGACAGGGTAATCGGGCTGCCCCACGTGCGGCCCATAAAAGTAATAACGTTGGTATTGGTTAAGCGCCTACTATGTCCGGGGCGCTGTGCTGAGCGCTGGGGTACAGACAGGGTAATCGGGCTGCCCCACGTGCGGCTCATAAAAGTAGTAATGACGTTGGTATTGGTTAAGCGCCTACTATGTGCGGGGCGCTGTGCTGAGCGCTGGGGTGCAGACAGGGTAATCGGGCTGCCCCACGTGCGGCTCATAAAAGTAGTAATGACGTTGGTATTGGTTAAGCGCCTACTATGTCCGGGGCGCTGTGCTGAGCGCTGGGGTGCAGACAGGGTAATCGGGCTGCCCCACGTGCGGCTCATAAAAGTAGTAATGACGTTGGTATTGGTTAAGCGCCTACTATGTGCGGGGCACTGTGCTGAGCGCTGGGGTACAGACAGGGTAATCGGGCTGCCCCACGTGCGGCTCATAAAAGTAGTAATGACGTTGGTATTAAGCGCCTACTATGTGCAAGGCACTGTTTGGGGTAGATATGGGATAAGCAGATTGCCCTACGTGGGGCTCATAAAAGTAATAATAATGTTATTTAAGCGCTTACCATGTGCAGAGCACTGTTCTAAGTGCTGGGGTAGATACAGGGCAATAATAATAATGATAATGTTATTTGATAAGTACTTACTATGTGCAGGGCACTGTTCTGAGTGCTGGGGTAGATCCAGGATAATCAGACTGTCCCACGTGGGACTCATAAGAGTAATAATGGTATTAGTTAAGCGCTTTCTATGTGCCGAGGACTGTTCTAAGCGCTGGGGTAGATACAGGGTAATCACTGTCCCACGTGAGGCTCCCAGTCTTAATCCCTGTTTTACGGATGAGGGTCACTGAGGCCCAGAGAAGTGAGGTGACTGGCCCATAGTCACACAGCCGACAAGTGGCAGAGTGGGATTCGAACCCATGGCCTCTGACTCCCGAGCCCGGGCTCTTTCCACTGAGCCATGCTGCTTCCCATTCCCTACTATGTGCAGGGCACTGTTCTAAGTGTTGGGGTAGATATGGGATAATCAAATTGTCCCACCTGGGGCTCTCGAAAGTAGATGTATCTGTGTGCAGACAGACCCTACAGATGAGATTCCAACCAAAAAGGCAAAGAAACATAAAAAGCACAAAAATAAAAAGTAGCAACATGGCTCAGTGGAAAGAGCCTGGGCTTGGGAGTCAGAGGTCATGGGTTTGAACCCCAGCTCTGCCACCTGTCAGCTGTGTGACTGGGCAAGTCACTTAACTTCTCTGGGCCTCAGTTCCTCACCTGTAAAATGGGGATTAACTGTGAGCCTCATGTGGGACAACCTGATTACCCTGTACCTATCCCAGCGCTTAGAACAGTGCTCTGCACGTAGTAAGCGCTTAACAAATACCAACATTATTATTATTATTGTTGTTAATCCCCATTTTTGCAGATGAGGTAACTGAGGCACAGAGAAGTTAAGTGACCTGCCTAAGGTCACACAGTAAAGTGGCAGATCAGGGATTAGAACCCACGACCACTGACTCCCAAGCCCAGGCTATTTCCACTAAGCCATGCTGCTTCTCTCATTTAGTAGTATTTATGGAGTGCTTACTATGTGCAGAGCACTGGACTAGGCGCTTGGAACGGACAGTTGGGCAACAGATAATGATGACACTTATTAAGCGCTTACTGTGTGCAAAGCACTGTTCTAAGTGCTGGGGAGGATACAGGGTGATCAGGTTAATAATAATAATAATGTTGGTATTAAGCGCTTACTATGTGCCGAGCACTGTTCTAAGCGCTGGGGTAGACATAGGGGAATCAGGTTGTCCCACGTGGGGCTCACAGTCTTAATCCCCATTTTACAGATGAGGGAACTGAGGCCCAGAGAAGTTAAGTGACTTGCCCACAGTCACACAGCCAAGTGGCAGAGCTGGGATTCGAACTCATGAGCCCTGACTCCAAAGCCCGGGCTCTTTCCACTGAGCCACGCTGCTTCCCACGTGAGGCTCAGTCTTCATCCCCATTTTACAGATGAGGTAACTGAGGCCCAGAGAAGTTAAGTGACTTGCCCAAAGTCACATAGATGACAAGTGGCGGAGCGGGGATTTGAACCCATGGCCATCCCTGCCCAGTGACCGGCTCACAGTCCAAACGGGTGAGATAGCAAAGCAACGCGGAGCAAAACGAAAAAGACAACAGCATCGAGATAGAATCAAGGGGATGTACACCTCATTAACAAAATAAATAGGGTCATAATATATAAAAATGAGCACAATGCTGAGGGGAAGGGGGAAAAGCAGAGGGTGTGGGAGGGGGAGAGGAGGGAAAGGGGGGCTCAGTCTAGGAAGGCCTCCTGGAGGAGGTGAGCGCTCAGTAGGGCTATGAAGAGGGGAAGGGAGTTTGGCGGATGGGAAGAGAGGGGGCATTATCTTCCTCCTCCAGCCCCCGTCAGTGAGAGGGGTGCCACCCCAAGCCCCTTTATGCCAGCTCCTCCTGGGGGTCTTCCGGGGCCGCCAGTGCAAGACAAAGGCGAAGAGCGACTATCACAGAGCCTCCCCGGCTTCCAGGGAGATGCTTTCCACCCTAAGCCACCTCTAGGCAACCGGGCCGGCCCACTCGGTGGCTTTGTCAAAACGCTGGAAGGGGGGTGGCCAGTTGCTCAGTTATTATTTAATTAATGGGCCTCTGCTGAGACTCTTCCCCCAGGGCATGCACTCGCAGCATTCACTCCACAGGGATACCCTAATTCAGGCAGCTCCTTTCCCGGAGGGAGCGGAATAGTCAGGCTGCAGCTGGTAGGAAGGGACAAGGGAAAAGTGGTGGGGGGAGGGGTTAAGGAGGCTTTTTGAGCTCCATCACCAACCTTTCCTTTCGATGTCGGTGAGAAAAGCAGAGCCTTAAGGACAAGGATTGCATCTCCTCGGTGCAGAGATGTACGGCCTAGCTGCTTTTGCTTAAACAAGCCAGCTGAGACTCCGGGCCGGTGGCGTTCCTTCTTGTACTTTAAGAAAAAGCAGTTCTTTGTGATGGTCACTCAGGGTGCCCCGTGCGGTAAATGCACTGGTGTTGACCAATATGGTATCCTGGAAATGCTGAAAAAACAAATCAGTGCTTATTGCGACTGGGTTGATGTGGAACTGTGGCAGTTCTTCTCAAAGCTGGTAATTGGGGAGCATGCCTTTTGTTTTGGGATGCTGCAACTTCCCTGAACAGACACGAGGAACATTACTGTTCTAAATGGGACCTGTTGCACTTAAACCTTACAACTTTTTCGAGGTGAAGCCCCAACTTTCTTAAAGATATGACTGCCCTCTCTTACATTTGCCTGGGAGCAGTGCACAAGAGGGAGGTGGATTTCAGAGCTCTGCTTTGTTATGAAAAGGGAGAGGCCCATTGTAATGGTGTGTATAATGTGGTGTCCATTGTAATATATATTTAAGATTTTTCTGGAGATGGAGGAAACTGTGAATGTATTCTTGAGCTCCTAGACCTCTGCTCTTTTCCTCTTTCCAATATGTGATGTTTCTTAAAAATTAGATTTTTGTTTTGACAGGTGAATCACACACTCCTCTTGTTCTCTCTCTCTTCCCTACCGCCCTCCTTCCTTTTCCCTCCCACGTGTGTGCACACAAAGAATATTTAACCATTCAGAGTCTTCTGACTCAATACTCAAGTTCCCTGAGCCAGCCTCAGCTTGTAATGCATCTGAGATGATATTCTATCGAATGAATAGCTCATTGTAATAGCTGATACTTGGGGAAGTTACTATTCTAATATGACTTACTCCGAGGAAATTTATGCAAGTAGCTTGCTTGACCTAAAAGATGTTACCCTCTATTGAGAATGGCATTTCGTATAATACACGGCCCCCAAAAGGGATCTGAATGGAAAGCGCTTGTGCCCTCACTTATGATCCAGGGATTATAACATTTTTTCTCTTCTTCCCCTCACACTTGAGCTCCATTTGCCTTGAGGGCTCCACAAAGCTAATGGAGGTGAGTAATGGTGGTTTTGCTTCCCCTCAGAGCTATAGTGCTTCTCAGCCTGGGCATATGTATTCCTCAAAGGCGTCTCAGGATGCTGGCAGCCTTGCAGTCCCTATTGTCACCACCCTCCCTCTAACTGAGAACTCTTACAGTCTCTTGGACGGAGCCCAGGAAGGTTTCTTCGCCCTTTAACCATGTGGGGAGGGCAAGACGTTTTTGAAGAATTACTGGTATGCGTGTTTTTGGTGAGACTTTTGTATTGGCTCCACCTTTCATTCATTCATTAATAGTATTTATTGAGCGCTTACTGTGTGCAGAGCACTGTACTAAGCGCTTGGAATGAACAAGTCGGCAACAGAGACAGTCCCTGCCGTTTGACGGGCTTACAGTCTAATCGGGGGAGACGGACAGACAAGAACACCTCTCCGAAGGGCCAATTCTGCAGCTGTTTCTATTTGCAATTAAGGCCCATGGTGGCTTTTTTTTTTCCAACAAATTTAAATTACTATAGCTATCTCATTGTGTTGGTCTTAATCATTTGTTTTCATTCTGTTACATTCTCTAAAATACACTAGCACTCTGTTTACTAAAGAAGCAGTGTGGCTTAGTGGATAGAGCACAGGCCTGGGAGTCAGAAGGACCTGGTTTCTAATCCCGGCTCTGCCTCTGGTCCTTTGTGCGAACTTGTGGCCAACTCACTTATCTTCTCTATGCCTCAGTTACCTCATCTGTAAAATGGGGATTAGGGCTCTGAGCCCCATGTGGGATGGGGATTGTGCCCAACGTGATAAGTTTGTATCCCCGTTCATATCCATAGAGAAACAGCGTGGCTTAATGGAAAGAGCCCGGGCTTGGGAGTCAGAGGTTGAGTGTTCTAATCCCGGCTCCCCCACTTGTCAGCTGTGTGACTTGGGGCAATCACTTAACTTCTCTGGGAACTCAATTACCTCATCTGTAAAATGGGAATTAAGACTGTGAGCCCTACCCGGAACAACCTGATTACCTTGTGTCTCTCCCTGTGCTTAGAACAGTGCTTGGCACATAGTAAGCGCTTAACAAATGCTATCATTATTATTATTATTATTATCCAACAGATATGAAAGGCTTCCTAAGATCACATCTCCAAGAGGCTTACCGTAAGCCCTCGCTTTCCTCATCAGCTCCCCCCTCCGTGTCATTATTATCATTATTATTTATGCCCCTGGGTCTGTACCCCTTAAGCATTAGTAGACGAGATGTTGGTAGATATTAGGTTTGGTTGTATGGGGAAGGTCACCAATATTTGCCTCAACGTTCATTTAGTCAATCAGTCTTATTTATTGAGCACTTCACTGGGTGCAGCACGCACTTGGGAGAGTACAGTATAACAATAAGCAGACACATTCCCTGCCACCATGCATGTTAGTGTGCAGTGAGCTTAAAGAAAGAAAGGGGAAACATTGGGGCCCTGAGTCCCTTTACCATGCCCTGTAAGCTTTCTCTGGGCACTATGACGTGTGGCAAAAGGTGAAGAGGTTTGGACTGTGGAAGTGCAGCTCCTTCAACCCGTCGTGACTCCTTCCTTTCAGACCTTATGCCCGCCTCAGTCACCATAAGCCACTTTAGGGGGTCAAGGTCATGAGATCTGCAGCTGCAGCTGGCTTGGAGCGGGCTTGGGCTGTTGCAGCTCCAGCCGGTGGGTGGGGTCAGTTGCTTCTTGGCCTGGATTTTGCACTCCTTTGTTCTAGTGGAAGTCAGGCTGCAGTTAGGAAAGTAGAAATTCAAGTCTAAAGTAGGAACCCCAGCCGTAGTACTGGGAGTTCTAATAATTGTATATACTGTGAGTCTATGGAGTGGAGCAACCCTATACCAAGCAATTGAGCAGTACATCAGAAGTAAAAGACTTGCTTTCTGCTTCTGAGTTCACAGTCATGCTTAGTACCATCATTCCATGCTAATTTTCTGGTAGACTATGTAAAATCACTGACATTGGCTACTAGACCGAAGTGACCTTCATATTTGAAGATGAAGCTACTGACGCTAAAATGTGATCTAATATCATTATTTTGTCCACCCCTCCCCACCTTGAGGACAGTGACTGTCTACTAATTTTATTGGGCTCTGCCCACAGTAGGCATTCAGTAAGTATTATTGATTATTACCCTGGTAATATTCATAGAATAGTTTTATGGGATGATGAGTATTTGACATATCCAGGCTGGCACCTAGCTAAGCCAGTCTTAACTGATTGATTTCTCCAAATTGCCTTGGAGTGGAACAGAGCTGCAGCATAGGACTAGTAGTAGTAATTAACAGAGGGAGCATGCAGCTGCATGAAGGGGGGCGGTCATAGAAATAGGTGGAAACTTTTAGTGGGTAAAGATCCAGCCCCTACTCTCATAGCTTCCATTCAAACACCGACAACATGGATACAACACTGCAGAAGAAATCAGGGATACTGTACAGAGCTGGAGAGTCATATATTAAATCCATTCATTCAGTCGTATTTATTGAATGCTTGCTGCATGCAAAGCACTGTACTAAGCCCTCCGAAGAGCACGCTATAAATATAAGCAGACACATTCTGTGTCCACAACAAGCTTAAATCCCATGGGAGGCAGAGCAGGGAATGCTCACAGACTCCTTGGACAGCAAAAGGACAGGAGGCTTTGAAGACTGGAGGCAAGATGTTGCTGGGTAAGGGCCCTGCCTCCCTCTACCTGTTCCTGCTTTTTATTTATTTATTATTTATTTTTAACTCTCGGGTGGTGCGGCACCTGTCCTCTGGTGTTGGCTGGAAACATCCTGTTGTTTCATGACTAGAGGGTCTGGTTTCTTGGCGAGGACAGATTTTTCCCATATTAGAACTGAATATGCTTATTAAAGAGTATCAGGTAGCAGTAATGGTGGTTCATAAAATAGCTGAATTGTCACTCCTTGTAAATGGGATTCAGGTTATTCATTTATATGGGAATCAGCTTGACCTAGTGGAAGGAACCTGGGCCTGAGAGTCAGAGGATGTGGGCTCTAATCCCTGCTCTGCCAGTTGCTTGCTGTGGGTTCTTGGGCAAGTCACTCAATTTATGTCTCTCATTTTCCTCAACTGTCAAAGGAATGAAGTAGCTGTTTGTTCTCCATCCTACTTAAACTGTGAGCCCCTGTGGGATAGGGACCGTGTCCAACCTGATTAACTTGTATCTAGAAAGGTGCTTGACATAGTAAATGCTTAAATACAATAACAGTAATAATTTCAGTTTTGCCACTTGCCTGCTGTGTATCTATGGGCAAGTTCACGTCTGTACCTCAGTTTCCCCAATACCTGTTCTCCATCCCACCTTTTTATGATATTTAAGTGCTTACTGTGTGGCAAGCACTGTCTTAAGGGCCACGGTAGATACAAATCAGTCAAATTGGACATAGTCCCTGGTCCACATGAGGCTCACGGTCTAAGTAGGAGGAAGAACAGGCATTGAGCCGCCATTTTGTAGTGGAGAAAAATGAGGCATAGAGGAATTAAAGGATTTGCCCAAGGCCACGAAGCAGACAAATAATAATAATAATAATAATGTTGGTATTTGTTAAGCGCTTACTATGTGCCGAGCACTGTTCTAAGCGCTGGGGTAGACACAGGGGAATCAGGTTGTCCCACGTGGGGCTTACAGTCTTAATCCCCATTTTACAGATGAGGTAACTGAGGCACTGAGAAGTTAAGTGACTTGCCCAAAGTCACACAGCTGACAAGTGGTAGAGCCGGGGTTCGAACCCATGACCTCTGACTCCAAAGCCCGTGCTCTTTCCAGTGAGCCATGCTGGCAGAGTTGGGATTAGAACCCAGGTTGTCTGACCCCCCCAGGCCTGCATTCTTACCTCTAAGCCAGGCTGCTTTTCTTAGACTGTGAGAGCCCCATGTGGGACGGGGACTGTGTCCAGCCCAGTTAACTTGAATCTAGTCCACTGCTTAGAACAGTGCTTGACACACAGGAAGTGCTTAACCAATATCCTAATTATTTTTATGATTATTACATATGAATACTTTCATACCGAGGTACCACTGATGGTGGAATTGACTTCTTGGGTGTGTGTGATTTGAAAAAAGTAATGCGAAACCCACACCCCTGATCGGGTCTGTTGTGCTGCTGTGATTGTTGCTTACAACTGGCACTGTTTTGCCTTTGCCTTCTGGTTTCAAGTTCCTTACAGAGCTTCTGCTCCAGCAGACCCACCCCTTTCCTGCTTGTAATGCACCTGCTGGTCTGTTAGCAGTAACTGACTCTCAGCTTTCATTTCAGGAGGTTTCTACCCCAAGTAGTAGCTTCTCTGTGTCTACTGAGGAGCGTCGATAAAAAGCCTGTGTCATGACTGTCCCGATTTGAGCTGGTCATTGTAATAGACCGAGTTAGCTCTGTACTAACTATTCGTCTTTCCTTACTACATTGTAAACTCCTAGAAGGCAGGAGTCACCTCTTTTACTTGTTTCAAGTGCTTTCTGAGGGCAAGACACATGTTATCGTGACCATAAGGAGATTAAAATACTATGAGTCAGATGTTCAAAATTTTGTACAAATAGTGGACAGAAATAAAGAAAAAGGTCTGATGGGTAGTAGAGCCAATATGCCAGGATGAACGACCCAGCTAAGTAAGTGAAATATGTGTGGGTGCTGAGGATAGGTAAAAATGCACAGGTACTTGGTTTGGCTGTTAGGCTGATAATAATGATGGTATTTGTTAAGCACTTCTTATGTGCCGGGCACTGTGCTACGTGCTGGGATGGATACAAGCAAATCAGGTTGGACACAGTCCCTGTCCTACTTGGGGCTCACAGTCTCAATCCCCCTTTTACTGATGAGGTAATCAAGACTTAGAAAAATTCATTCATTCATTCAATAGTATTTATTGAGCGCTTACTATGTGCAGAGCACTGTACTAAGCGCTTGGGATGAACAAGTCGGCAACAGATAGAGACAGTCCCTGCCATTTGACGGGCTTACAGTCTAATCGGGGGAGACGGACAGACAAGAACAATGGCACTAAACAGCGTCAAGGGGAAGAACATCTCGTAAAAACAATGGCAACTAAATAGAATCAAGATGAATTCTTGATTCAAAAATTCAATTCAAAAATGAATTGACTTGCCCAGGTCACACAGCAGACAAGTGGCTGAGTCGGAATTAGAACACATGACCTTCTGTCTCCCAGGCCCGTGTTCTATCTACTACATCAGGCTGTAATGACTTGGGGTGCTGTAAATTAATAAGGAAAGGCTTTCTGGAGGTAGGTTTTGAAGATGGAGACCTGGGATCTGATGGATTTTAGCTCCTGGCCAGAGGAGCTGCCTCAGCAAGGGGTTGGAGTAAATAATTATGGTATTTGTTAAGCGCTTACCATTTGTCAAGCACTGTTATAAACGCTGCAGTATGTACAAGTTAATCAGCTTGGAAGTGGTCCTTGTCCCACATGGGGCTCACAGTCTTAAGTAGGAGAGAGAACCGGGATTGGATCCCCATTTTACAGAGAAGGAAACTGAGGCAGCGGGAGGTTGAAGGGACTGAATGGGGAGAGGCTACTGATGGTTGTACTGGTTGGTGTGACTGTGGTGCAGAAGGGGAAGATCTGGAAAATATTTTGTTCGGTGCTTGGCACAGTTCTATATAGTGCTGTACACGGTAGAGGCATTCAGTAAATTGGGCTACTTAAGTGCTTACTATGTGCTAAGCACTGTTCTAAGCGCTAGAGTAGATACAGGGTAATCAGGTGAGGCACAGTCCCTGTCCCACATGGGGTTCACGGTCTTAATTGCCATTTTGCAGATGAGAGAACTGAGTTGCAGAGATGTTAAGTGACTTGCCCATGATCACACAGCAGACAGATGGCAGAGCTGGAATTAGAGCCCACATCCTCCGATTCCCCAGGCTATGCTCTTTCTACTAGACCATGATGGAGAAGAAGTTACAGCAGTGGTTTGGAGGAGGACCCTCCTATAAACTGACTCGTTGTTGGAGTGGAGGACACCTCCTATTGGCAGTTGATTTTCTTTTTTCAGTAATTTTTTCATGCTCAGTTCTTTATAAAGTACCTGTATTCAGCAGAAATTAGAACATCACCTTGATAGATATGGTGACAGCTGTCAAGTACCACTAATATCAGGTACTGTGTATGAAGTCTTGTAACCCCAATAAGTCAGTCTTTTCTGTCTAGTGAAGTTTGGTGTATTATTTCAGTCACATTCTTAGAAAACAGAGGAAAATGAAATTTATAAGACTGAGTCAACAGAAAAATAGATGGCTGTGTTCTCCACCTCTCAGATTTTTCCTAAAACAATGGCCAAGCATTTAAGGACAATGCAATGTTAAGGTGGATATTGTATGTATTGTTGTGAATCATTTTCTATATCTTTAAATGTGTTTTCCTGCCTTCATTTGCATTCCTTTGTGTTTATTTCTGTAGTTGAAATTAGCCCACCTTCCAGAGGCTGGGGGGTTCATTCCTTTCTCTGTGACTGTCTCTCCTTATCTGTGCAGGAACAGGACATGGCCTGTGACATTTGTTTTCTCCTCTCTCTTTTTTTGGAACAATGCATTGTTAACTGAGGCTTTTAACAATCGGGCAGAGAGCTGTAGCTAGCTATTTTGGATTATCTTCCTGCCTGCTTTTTCTATGCTTAAAACCATGCTTCCAGTTTCCTTCTTCCACTGTTGCTTGAGAGTTCCCAACAGTCTTTAGGAAAGGGAAGAGTTTGAAGACCCAGGCCAAGCCAGGCCTCACCTGTCCTAAGAATGCATCCAGAAACTTCTGGAAGAAGTAATCTGTTCATTCCCCGGGGCCCCTCCTGGGTAAAAGCAGCATGGCCTAGTGGAAAGACTCCCTCGGGTCTGGGAGTCAGAGGACCTGAGTTAATAATAATAATAATAATAATGTTGGTATTTGTTAAGCGCTTACTATGTGCCGAGCACTCTTCTAAGCGCTGGGGTAGACACAGGGGAATCAGGTTGTCCCACATGGGGCTCACAGTCTTAATCCCCATTTTACAGATGAGGGAACTGGGGCACCGAGAAGTTTAAGCGACTTGCCCAAAGTCACACAGCTGACAAGTGGCAGAGCTGGGATTCGAACCCATGACCTCAGACTCCAAAACCCGGGCTCTTTCCACTGAGCCACGCTGATCCCAGCTCTGCCACTTGTCTGCTGTGTGATGGTAGTTGTCACAACTTTTCCATGCTTCAGTTACCTCATCAGCAAATTAGGGATTCAGTATCTGTTCTCTTAGATAGTGAGCCCCAGGTGGGACCCGATCATCTCATATGTACCCCAGCATGAAGTACAGTACTTGTCAAAGAGTAAATGCTTAATAAATACTACAGTTATTATTACTATTATTAGTATCCTGAGGGGGTGGGGGTGGTCTGTCTCTCACTTTATGACATCATCTTGAACACTGACAATGCCAACGGCTCCTGCTCTATCCTAATCCTCCTAGACCTCGCAGCTGCCTTTGACACTGTCAACCATCCCCATCTCCTCCTCACCTTATCTCACCTTGGCTTCACGGACTCCTCTCCTGGTTCTCTTATCTTTCTGGCCATTGGGACTCCTCTCCTGGTTCTCTTATCTTTCTGGCCGTTCATTCTAGGTCTCCTTCGTGGGCTCCTCCACCCCCTCCCATCCTCTAACTGTAGGGGTTCCTCAAGGGTCAGTTCTTGGCCCTCTTCTGTTCTCCATTTACACTCACTCCCTTGGTGAACTCATTGGCTCCCATGGCTTCAACTATCATCTCTATGCAGATGACACCCAAATCTACATCTCCTCCCCGTTCTCTCCTCCTCCCCTCAGGCTTTATCTCCTCCTGCCTCCAGGACGTCTCCACCTGGATATCTGCCCACCACCTAAAACTCAACATGTCCCAAACTGAACTCCTTATCTTCCCTCCCAAACCCTGTCCTCTTCCTGACTTCCCTGTCACTGTGGATGGTACGACCATCCTTCCCGTCTCTCAAGCCTGCAACCTCAGTGTCATCCTTGATTCAGCTCTCTCATTCACCCCACACAGCCAATCCATCACCAACACCTGCTGGTCTCACCTTCACAATATCGCCAAGATCCACCCTTTCGTCTCCATCCAAACGGCTATCTTGCTGGTACAAGCTCTCATAATATCCCGGCTGGATTATTGTCAGCCTTCTCTCTGATCTCCCTTCTTCCTGTTTCTCCCTGCTCCAGTCTATTCTTTATTCTGCTTCCCGAATCATCCTCCTGCAGAAATGTTCTGGGCATGTCACTCCCCTCCTTAAAATCCTCCAGTGGTTGCCTATCAACCTCCGCATGAAACAAAAACTCCTCACTCTGGGCTTCAAGGCTCTCGATCATCTTGTCCCCTCCTACCTCTCCTCCCTTCTCTCTTTCTAATGCCCATCCTGCACGTTCCACTCCTCTGCCGCTCACCTCTTCACGTCCCCCTTTCACGCCTATCCCGCTGTCGACCCCTGGCCCGCATCCTCCCGCTGTCTTGGAATGCCCTCCCTCCTCACCTCCACCAAACTAACTCTCTTCCCCTCTTCAGAGCCCTACTGAGAGCTCACCTCCTCCAAGAGGTCTTTCCAGACTGAGCTTCCCCTTTTCCCCCTGCTCCCTCTCTGCTCCCCCTCTGCCCCCTCCCCCTTCTCCTCCCCTCAGCTAAGCTCCCTTTTCCCCCCTTTCCCTCTGCTCCTCCCCCCTCCATTCCCTTCCCCTCAGCACTTTGATCATTTGTATATATTTTTATTACCCTACTGCTTTTGTTAATGAGGTGTACATCCCCTTGATTCTATTAATCATGATTATGTTGTCTTGTTTTTGTCTGTCTGTCTCCCCTGATTAGACTAAGCCCATCAATGGGCAAGGATTGTCTCTATCTGTTGCCGAATTGTACATTCCAAGCGCTTAGTATAGTGCTCTGCACATAGTAAGCGCTCAATAAATGCTATTGAATGAATGAATGAATTTTACAGGTGAGGCAGCTGAGGCACAGACAAGTTAAATGACTTACCCAAGGTCACAAAGCAGAGAAGTGGCAGAGCTGGGATTAGATCTCATATCCTTCTGACTCCCATGTCCATGCTCTGTCCTCAAGAAATTTATAGTTTAGTGGGGGCAACAGATATTAAAATTAAATTATAGATAGGGGGAGTTGTAGAATATAAGGATATGTACCTTAGTGATCTAGGGCTGGGTTTGGGGTGAATAGCAAAGTGCTCAAGGGGTACAGATACAAGTGTGTAGGTGATACAGCAGGGAGGGTGAATCGGATGGGGAATTGGGTTAGCAAGGGAATGCTTCTTGGAGGAGTTATTTTAGTAGCACCTGGGTGTATTGGACCCTTGGTGGAGTGAGTGAGTGCATGTATATCACTCTCTTGCACGTTGGTAAAACTAAGTAAAACACTTTGTAACCTTGGACATCAGAGGTGTGTGTTGACTTCACTGTCAGCGAGGCTCCCCTGCTCCAGGAAAGTTCTGGTTAGTACGAGGTGGGGGCGGCTCGCGACTCCATCCGATGCAAAGATTTAGATCAATATTATTGAGCACTTACTGTGTGGAGTGCACAGTACTAAATGCTTGGCCTCCAACTGACTTTCCTCTTGGAGAAGATGTGCCTTCAATAAGGCTTTGAAAGTAGAGAGAGTAACTGTTGGTTATGAAAAGGGAGGGGGTCCCCGGATCGAGGCAATGTGTGAGCCAGAGGTTGGTGGTGTGATAAACTAGATCGAGGAATAATGAGTAATTTAGCAGTAGAGGAGTGAAGTGAGTGGGCTGGGCTGTAGTAGAAGAGCAATGACCTGAAGTACGAGGAGGCAAGGTGATTGCGTGCTTTAAAAATGATGGTAAGGTGTTTGTTTAATGCATAGGTGGACAGGCAACCACTGAAGGTTCTTGAGGAGTGGGAAGAAGCAAACTGAATGTTTTTGTAGAAAAATAATCCGGGCAGCAGAGTGATGTATGGACTGAAATGGGGAGAGACAGGAAGCAGGGAGGTCAGCAAAGAGGCTGATATGGTAATCAAGGCAGGGTAGGGTAAGTGATTAGATTATATATTTATTACAGTGGTTAACTTAGGTTGGGAAGGTATTCAAAACGATAAAGAGCAGCTACTAAAGCCCCACAAACATCCCTAAGTGGGTTTGGGTACCAAAGTGTTCACAGTTTGCAAAACATGTATTTTGGAGTCCAGCTACTTTTACCATTTCTCAGGTGACGTATTCATTTGATGGTATTTGTTGAACATTTGCTATGTGCAAAACCCTGTACTAAGCACTTGGGAGAATACATCACAACAGAATTAGTGGACATGTTCCCTATGCATAACAAGCTTGCAGGCTTGAGGGATTCCAGTAGTAGATTCATGTATTTTATATCATGCACTAAATTAATTTTACACCAAGTCACTTTGCCATCTGATTAATATTTTAGATTAGTCAAACTTCAATTGAGCAAAACTGTATGTGCTGATTGCCTAAATAGCCAATCAGACTTGCCTTATGGTGGAAGTCATATTTATTCCTTTGATCAGTTCTTTTCATTTATATCATTTTCTCCAAGGATATTGCTCCTTAGGCCAACCTGGCTATTGTTGAATCTTCCGAGAAACTCTCTTTGGAATATTGATTTTATTTTTTAAATTCTGCCACTAACACATCCTCAAGATGTATACCTCTTGCATTCAGGAAAATATCCTACTTCCCTGATATGGGTTTTAATGTAAAGAGCATAGGCTTGGGAGTCAGAGGTCGTGGGTTTGACACCCGGTGCCACCACTTGCCAGCTGTGACTTTGGGCAAGACACTTAACTTCTCTGTGCCTGTTACCTCATCTGTAAAATGGGGATTAAGACGGAGCCCCATGTGGGACAACTATCCTTGTATCTCCCCCAGCGCTAAGAACAGTGCATGGCACATGGTAAGCGCTTAATAAATACCATTATTATTATTACTAAATAGTCTTCAGTATGGCCTAGTGGATGAAGCACAGACCTGGGAGCCAGAGGACATGGGTACTAAACTTGGCTCCACCACTTACCTGCAAAATGGGGATTCAGTATGTGTTCTGCCTTCCTGCCTAGATTGTGAGCCCCATGTGGGACTGGGACTGTGTCCGACCTTATTAACTTGTATCTACCCGGCTCTTAAAACAGTCCTTGTCGAGTAGTAAGCACATAAATACCATTTTTTTTTAAAAAAAGCCACTCTGATCTTAAAATTCAATTAAAATTAAATGACCTAGGTGCTGGCACCTATTTTGGAGTTAATGCACCCTGAGGTGGCAGTAATGTGTATATGACCCTCTATCCTATGAGCTTGTTGAGGGCAGGGAATATGTCTCCCAACTCTGTTATATTGTACTCTCCCAAGCTCTCAGTACATTGCTTTGCACACAGTAAGCGTTCAATAAATTTGATTGCTTGGAGTTTTGGCTTTCAGGGACATCGATTGCACTTGGTTTATATATGAATATGGGATGGGGGTCTTGCCACTGATTGCTGGGATGCTGTCAGCAAGGATGAATTCTGTATTAAATATGATTGAATGAATGAGTGATTACTACTCCAGCAGAAGGTGTTATAAACCCCAACTAGTTTTGATTTGCCAATTAGGAGTAAGTGGTACGTTTCAGTATACTGCACTGCCCTTTTTATTTTTGCTACAGCTCCTCGGGACCTTCAGTTATGCTGTAGTTATTCTGTATTTCTAAAGACCAAGCATTCCCCTTAGAAATCATAAATAGAGAAGTTGAAGGTGTTGTCCATCAGTGGATTCCTCAAACATCTCTTGGAGTCAAAACAAAGGACCCAGTCAGTCCATAGTCTAGCAAGGCTATAGGTTTGTCTCACGTGTCCTCCTCACATCTCCTCACATCCCCCATGTAAGCTGCTTCTGGGTAGGGAATGTATTTTCATACTGTACCTTCCCAAGCGCTTAGTACAGTGCTCTGCACACAGTAAGCACTCAAATATGATTGAATGAGTAGAGTTCATTGTCAGTTAATTGTTTTGAGATATGTGGAAGAAATCATGGACTTGTAAGATTTCTTTCACTATGATTCCCCACAGACTAAGCCAGTGGTCTGTGTAGTAGATCATTCGGGGCGGCGGGGGGGAAGAGTTGGGCACTGTCACTATATAGATTTAGTTTTGAGCGTACTTATGCTCTACAGAGAACACCAAATGGCTAACACCAGGTCAGCAGGGATGAGGTGTTGGAGCAGCCAATTCAGTATTATTATGGTATTTGTTATTGTTATTATGGTATTAAGTGCTTACCATATGTCTAGCACTGTTCTAATAATAATAATGTTGGTATTTGTTAAGCAGCCTGGCTCAGTGGAAAGAGCATGGGCTTTGGAGTCAGAGTTCATGGGCTCGAATCCCGGCTTGGCCACTTGTCAGCTGTATGACTTTGGGCAAGTCACTTAACTTCTCTGTGCCTCAGTGACCTCATCTGTAAAATGGGGATTAAGACTGTGAGCCCCACGTGGGACAACCTGATTCCCCTATGTCTACCCCAGCGCCTAGAACAGTGCTCGGCACGTAGTAAGTGCTTAACAAATACCAACATTATTATTATTAAGCGCTTACTATGTGCCGAGCACTGTTCTAAGCGCTGGGGTAGATACAGGGTAATGAGGTTGTCCCACGTGAGGCTCACAGTTAATCCCCATTTTACAGATGAGGTCACTGAGGCTCAGAGAAGTTAAGTGACTTGCCCACAGTCACACAGCTGACAAGTGGCAGAGCTGGGATTCAAACTCATGACCTCTGACTCCCAAGCCTGTGCTCTTTCTACTGAGCCACGCTGTTTCTCTAAGCGCTGAGATGGATATAAGATACAAGAGAAGCTGCTTGGTGTGGTTGATAGAGCATGGGCTTGGGAGTCAGAAGGTCATGGGCTCTAATTGCAGCTCTGCCACTTGTCTTTTGTGACCCCTTGGACAAGTCATTTCTCTGTGCCTCAGTTACCTCATCTGTAAAATGGGGATAGAGACTCCGTCCACAGGGACTGTGTCCAACCCAATTTGCGTGTATCCACCCCAGTGTTTAGTACAGTGCCTGGCACATAGTAAGGGCTTAAGTACCACAGTTATTATTATTAATAAGATCATCAGGATGGACCAGTCCCTGTCCCACATGGGACTCACAGTCTAAGTAGGAGGGAGAACAGGCAATGACTCCCCATTTTACGGAGGAGGAGAACGAGACATAGAGAAGTTAAGTGACTTGCTCTGAGTCACACTGTAGGCAACTGGAAGAGCTGAGATTAGAACCCAGGTCCTCTGATTCCCAGGACTGAGCTGTTTCCAGTAGACCACACTGCTCCTCCTCCATGCTGCTCATTGACATTCAAAGAGTGCTCATAGCAGCTGGGCATCTTGGAGAGAGAAGTGCACAATGGGAGTGCAAATTAGCTGCTGTTCTATGAGCTGAAGAGGAGTAACAGCAGCAAGGAAGTCTGATAAGATACTTCAGGAACCCACTGAAGCACAAGTGAAGAGAGGTAACATTGTCATTTACTGCAAGCAAACTAGAACATTAGACAGTCAGGGTATGAAGCAGAAATCGATAGGATCACTCAAATTGAGAAAATGTATCATGCAGTGTATGAGTCAGAATTAGAGCCATAAGCAGCATCAAGTCCTGTAAATAACATCCAGATCTGTGCTGTCTACCTCCCTTGCATGCTTGTGCGCATGCTCTTTCTCTCTCTCCCTCTCTCTGTGTGTGTCTCTCTCTCTCACACACGCACGCACGCGTGCACACACACTGTTAAATTGCAGGCATTTTCATTTCCATTTCTAGGCATATAAAGGGACAATGGGCTATCTTTGAAGAAATAAAATTACATATATGCAAATGGTATTTGTTAGGTACTTTCTAGATGCTAAATGCTGGGTATGTATAAGAAAATCAGATTAAACACAGTCCCTTGTGCCATTTGGGGCTCCAGCCCAAGACGTAAGAAAAGCAGATCTTTTTCCCCAGTTTCCCCAGGCCCAGAGAGGTTGTGACTACCCGAATTGCCCTTTAACCTGTGTTTTCACTAAGTTCAGTATGAGATGTTGTTAGGATGCATTTTCCTCAGTAATGATGTGCACTTATGGTGTTGGTGGCAATGCTGGATTAGTCAAAAATATAGTCCATTCATCATAGGAGAACACAGGAAGTGAACATGGAGTATTGGATAGAGCATGGGCTTGGGAGTCAGAAGGTCATCGGTTCTAATTCCAACTCTGCCGCTGGTCTGCTGTGACCTTGGAGAAGTCACTTCACTGTGCTTCAGTTGCCTCATCTGTAAAATAGGGATTAAGACTGTGAGCCCCCTTACACCTTGCCTTGTATCTACCCCAGTGCTTAGAACAGTGCTTGTCATGTAGTAAAAGCTTACCAATACTATAATTATCATTATTAAGTGTTCAGTAAATACCTTTGAGTGTATTCTACCATTTTACCTATACCATACCTATACAGGCCAAGGGATATGGAAGGACAGTGGTTCAGCATTACTGCCAAACAGTCATATTCATTGAGTACTTACTATGTGCAGAGCACTGTTTTAAGTGCTTGGGATAATATAACAGAACTAAGTACTGACTGTACTGAGTTAGTAGGCATACTTCCTGCCCAGAATGAGCTTAAAGTCTAGAGAGGGAGACACATTAATATAATTAAATCATGGGTATGTACCTAGATGCTGTGGGGCTGCGAGTGGGGTGACTGTCAAGCATTTAAAGGGTATGGATCCAGAAGGGAGAGGGAGTTGGGAAAAAGAGGACTTAATCACCCAGTCAGTCTGCAGTAATACTGCACAGGTGGATGGCTAGATCATTCAGGGATGAGACTTCAGCCTCCCCACTTTCCTGTCCCGACTTTCCTTTCTCCTCTCTTGACCCAAACTGGTACCTACTGAAAGGGAAGGATTCTGAGAGACAAAGTCACTGATGCCATCTCTGTTTCTGTCCTGATTCCCCACAACAGAGCCAGCAGTTTTTTGTGGCTAATGGGACCTAGACTAGACTCTTAACAGTCTTAAATCCTCTTACAGTCCTTTAGACTGTAAGCTCTTCGTGGACAGGAAACATACCTACCTGCTCTTGTATCGAATTCACCCAAGCACTTAGTACAGTGCTTTACACACAGTGTCATCTCAGTGAGTACCATTGAATAGTACTGTGGATCCTGCCTTCTTCAGATACAAAAGGCAACTCTACTTCTGATCTCCCCACAGGGGATTTAGCCACTGCTTGGCTGGAAAAGTGGAGGGAAGGAGAGAGGGGAGGAATGGTGGAAGAGAACAGCAGGCCCTAGTGGATAGAGCATGGGCCTGGGAAGTAGAAGCACCTGAGTTCTAAGCAGGGCTCTGCCACTTGTCTGCTTTGACCTTGGGCAAGTCACTTAACTTTTCTGTGCCTCAGTTACTTCAGCTGTAAAATGGGGATTAAGACTGTGAGTCCCATGTGGGACAGAGACTGTGTTCAACCCAATTGCTTGTATTCACCCAGTGCTTAGAACAGTCCCTGGCACATTATAAGTGCTTAACAAATGCCACAGTTGTTATTATGAATAAGAAGTAGCATGGCCTAATGGAAAGAACAAAGGCCTGGAAGTCAGAGGACCTGGGCTCTAATACCAGCTCTGTCAGTTGCTTGCTGTGTGACCTAGGGCAAGTCACTTAATTTCTCTGTACCTCTGTTTACCTGTTCTCCCTCCTACTTAGACTGCGAGCCCTATGTGGGACAGGAATCCATGTCCGAGGTAATTAACTTGTATTTTCCCCAGCACTTAGAACAGTGTTTGACACATAGTAGCACTTAAGAAATACCATAAAATACAATTAAAAACATCACAAAGCAGCATGGCTCAGTGGAAAGAGCCTGGGCTTGGGAGTCAGGGGTCATGGGTTCGAATCTGCCGCTTGTCAGCTGTGTGACTTTGGGCAAGTCACTTAACTTCTGTGCCTCAGTTACCTCATCTGTAAAATGGGGATGAAAACTGTGAGCCCCATGTGGGACAACCTGATCACCTTATATCCCCCCAGTGCTTAGAACAGTACTTTGCACATAGAAAGCGCTTAACAAATACCACCATTATTATCCACTCCTCAAAAACCTCTGATGGCTCCTCCTCTTCCCCATCAAACCAAAGCTCCTTACTATATCACTCTTTCACCCCGTCAGGACCACACCTGGAAAGTTCCCAGTACTCTACCAGTCTCGACTACAGAAGGGAGAGTCAGGCAGAGGCATATCCATTCTATTCCTTGCTTGGGCACTGGCTAGTGAGTTGAAGGCAATCTGCTACAAGTTAAAATTCACCTGTGCTTGGCAGCAGCGGCATGAGAGAGTCAAAGGTGGATACTCAAGTTTACTGCATGGAAGGAGGCAATGGTAAACCACTTCTGTATTTTTACCAAGAAAACTCTATGGATACACTACCAGAATGATTTGCAGATGGAGGTGGGGCGTTCTGGGAGAGATATGTCTGTGGCATCGCAGTGGGTTGAAGATGACTCGAGGGCATAAGACAAGACATGACATCAGTCTCTTCACCTCATCCTCCTGAGCTCACTTTCTAACTACCATTGCTCCGAACCCTCCATCAATGCTTTGCCCAGACTATTTCCCTGGTCTAGGACTTCTTCCTTGCCCCAAAGACCACTTTACTAGTGGAAGATAAAATACCTTAGCTTTGGTATTCAGCAAAGGTGTCCTCAGAAAATTTAGTTTTTGTGTCTTATTTCCTCTTTGGAAAAGGGAAAAATTGAGGAAACGTGAGGCACAATTAGTTGTGTGGAAATGTGGGTTAAATTTATGCTCGGTGTATATGCTTTTAGTGTAATTGTGCATACACATTTCACAATTAGTAAAGCTTCCTAAAATATGCTATTTAGCTTTTGGTTAGTTTATTTCTTCTATTGAATCAAAGCTTTCACTCTCTAGAGTTTAACACATTAAATTAACCAGATGCTTTGAGATTAAGAATTTGGCATTTTTACTTAGTAGCCCATTTCAGTATAATTTTCAGTTTCCTTTGGCTTCCTTATAAGTTCCCAAATGTTATAACTCAAAAAAAGCTGAGAGGATGTTTCACAGATTTAAAAATAATTCACCATTCAGATAAGCTTGAACATGAGAAATTTCAGCCAAAGAGAATAATATCAAAAGATAAATAGCAATTAAACATTATGCTGAAGTGTTATAGTCAACTCTGTGGTTTAAGAATTTGGGTAATATGTCATTTTACAGCAATAGAATTAATCTTTGAAAACTAGTCAATAGTTCTTTATTTAAAATCTTGCAAAGGTTTTAGCAGTGACTATACACTTGCTTGGGTACCTCTTACCCCATCCCTATAGCACATATATACATAGTTGTGTACTAGCCCATTTCCCCTATCTGTAATTTATCTTAAGATGTTTCCTCTTCTAGACTGTAAGCTCCTTGTGGGCAGGGATTGGATCTTTCAACTCTGTTATAGTGTGCTCTGCCAAATGCTTAGAACAGTGCAATGCACACGGTAAGTGCTCAATGAATACCATTGATTAAACTCTCTGTTAAATGATGCTGTTAGGTGAAATAAATTTCCTAAGGCCACATAGTTTGTAAAAGAGTTGAATTTAAAATACAGAGTTCCCAGTCAGTAAATTCCCACTATTTATTAAGCCTTGTTCCCTCTTTAAAACTACTTGCAGGAATGCATAGGCAAAGTCAGCTAATACTGGCGTGGTTTCCCCTTTCAAGTAAAGGACTGTGAGCTTGTTGTGGGCAGAGAATGTCTGTTTATTTTTGAATTGAACTCTCCCAAGTGCTTATCACAGTGCTCTGCACACAGTAAGCACTCAATAAATTGAATGAATGAATGACCTACGACTGTCAGATGCTTGCTTTCTTTGCCTGTGTGTGCTATCTTTGGCTTCTCTGCTTTTTTTTAGTTTTTTCTCACTGCTTTTCTGCTGTATTTGATTATACTCCTTACTCCCTCTCCCTTCTGCTTTTCCTATGCTCTTGGATTTATATCCTTTAAGTCATTGATATGTACCCCACCCTCAGCCCCACAGCACTTATGTTACATATCTTACATGTCTTCTATGTTATATGAAGCAGTGTGGCTCAGTGGAAAGAGCACGGGCTTTGGAGTCAGGGCTCATGAGTTCGAATCCCAGCTCTGCCACTTGTCAGCTGTGTGACTGTGGGCAAGTCACTTCACTTCTCTGGGCCTCAGTTCCCTCATCTGTAAAATGGGGATTAAGACTGTGAGCCCCACATGGGACAACCTGATTCCCCTATGTCTACCCCAGCGCTTAGAACAGTGCTCGGCACATAGTAAGCGCTTAACAAATACCAACATTATTATTATTATTATTAGGTCATGGGTTCTAATCCCGGCTCTGCCACCTGTCAGCTGTGTGATTTTGGGCAAGTCACTTAACTTCTCTGGGCCTCAGTTACCTTATCTGTAAAATGTGGATTAAGATTGTGAGCCTCACATGGGACAACCTGATTATCTTGTATGTACCCCAGTGCTTAGAACAGTGCTCGGCACATAGTAAGCACTTAACAAATACCAACATTATTATTATATCTGTAATTCATTTATATTAATGTCAGTCTACCTCTCTAACTGTAAACCCCTTGTGGGCAGAAGTTTTGTCTATCAGCTCTATTGTGTATATATCATATATCAGTCATATTTGAGTGCCTATTGTGTATTCTTCCAAGTGCCCTGAACACAGTAAGTGCCAAAAAGTGCCACTGAATAACAAAGCAACCCTCTTGAGGGTTTTCCATTCCATTGAGTTTTTTTTCCATTCACTGATGAATAGACAACTGTGTTTGAGCTTTGTTCTTGAACTTGCATATTCCTCAGTTTATTTCTCGTACAAAATATCTAATTTCAAAAATATCTCAGATTTGAAATATTCCCTTTCCCAAACTCAGCTAGATGGAGGTTGTATTTCAGGCTTTGTTGAGAGGAGACCAGAGTGTATTGGCTAGGTAATGGGGAAAAAGCGAAAGGAACACTTCTTGATTGCATGGAGGGCACGGTGCCTGGGGTTGGAACCTCCTTCTGTCAGGAACGGTAGATGAGTTTCACTCTTGGGACTACAGGAATAAGAGGCAGCACAGAGGAATTGATTCTGGTGGTAGTGGAGAAATTAAAATTATTTTTTTAATTCCTGCCCATCCTGTTCTCGCTGGGCCTCAGAGGGGAATGAGCAAGCAGGCAGGGCTTCAGTGCAGCATTGTGAAGTGCATTTGTGTTCTTTGCCTGTTTTGCCAGCTGTAGATAGAAGTAGGAATAATAATGTTGGTATTTAAGCATTTACTATGTGCAGATCACGGTTCTAAGCGCTGGGGTAGATACAGGGTAATCAGGTTGTCACACGTGAGGCGCGCAGTTAATCCCCATTTTTCAGATGAGGTGACTGAAGCACAGAGAAGTTAAGTGAATTGCCCACAGTTACACAGATGACAAGTGGCAGAGTAGGGATTCAAACTCATGACCTCTGACTCCCAAGCCTGAGCTCTTTCCACTGAGCCACGCTGCTTAGAATCCATGTTTCCCAATTCCTGGAACAGTGTTCAGGTCACCTTTCGAGGAAGAAGCTGAGTCCTCATAGCTTTCACCTTGCTGCCCCAATGTAGGGGGTATCTAGCCTTCTCCTCTTCCCATTTATAGGCAATCTTCTTTCTTTGCCATCTACTCTCCTCACACATCCTTGACTTTACTCATTGTGGCATAGTGGATAGAGAACATGCCTTGAAGTCTGGGGACCTGGGGTTCTGGTCATGGATTATAGAGAAGCAGCGTGACGTATTGGCTAGAGCCTAGGCCTGGGAGTCAGAAGGTCATGGGTTCTAATCCCAGCTCCACCACTTGTCTGCTGTGTGACCTTGGGGAAATCACCTCACTTTTCTGTACCTCAGTTACTTCATCTGTAAAAATGGGATTTGAGACTGTGATTTGATTTGAGACATGGGACAGGGACTGTGTCCAACTTGATTTGCCTGTATCCACTCCAGTGTTTTGAACAGTGCCTGGCACATAGCATCTAGCAAATACCACAGTTATTATTATTGTTAATAATAATCCCAGCTCCACTGTTTGCTGTGTGACCTTGGGAAGTCACTTCACTTCTCCATGCCCCAGTTACCTCCTCTGGAAAATTGGGATTGAGACTGTGAGCCACACGTGGGACAGGAACTGTCCAGCCCAATTTCCTTGTATCCACCCCAGTGCTTAGTATACTACCTGGCACATAGTAAGCGCTTAACAAATACTATAATAATAATAATCCCAGCTCTGGCACTTGCCTGCTGTGTGAATTTTGAGCAAGTCACTTCTGTGCCTCAGTTTCCATGTCTGCAGAATGGGGATTCAATACCTGTTCTCCCTCCACCTCAGGCTGTGCGCTCCACATGGGACAGGGACTGTGTCTGATCTGATTAACTTGTATCTACCTCAGTGCTTAGTGTAGAGCTGGACACACAGTAAGCAGGTAACATATACCATTACTATTCTCCATATGTTCAGTTAATGGTGTTCTTTGAGGGCTGTCTGTGTGCCAAGCACTATACTAAGCAACTGGTAGAGTACAATACAGTGAAATTGATAGAAATGATTCCTGCCTTCAAGGAGTTTATAGTCTGTTCAGTTTGAATCTTGCACCTACTATTCCTTAAACCTCCTAGAATTCCACCTACCCCCCCAGGTAGAACCAACCCCTCCCCTTGATAAAGTCCTAGGCACTCTTCTTTTTGTGCTCTCTCTCTTTTTTTAATGACCTCCAATTTTTATCCTTCCTAAATGAAGGGAATTGTTGCAAAGACACTCCTTTTAGGGAATAAAAGTATTCCAAATAAGGTTATTTTGTGATGCCCCTCTGCCCGCTTCCCCCCTCACCAGATCTACAAAACTTGGTTAAAGTAGTTACTCTTAATACAGAGAAGCAGCATGATTCAGTGGAAAGAGCGCAGGCCTGAGAGAAGGAGCTGGGGTCTAATCCCATTTCTGCCACTTCTCTGCTGTGACCATGCACAAGTCATTTCATTTCTCTGTGCCTCAGTTTCCTCATCTGTAAAATGGGAATTTAGCCTGTGAGCCCCATGTGGGACATGGACTGTCAACCTGATTAGCTTGTATCTATCCCAGCACTTCAGTGCCTGACTTATAGTAAGCACTTAAATGCCATTAAAAAAATGCTTAGGGACTAAATAAATAGTTCTGCCCTGGTGGGGAAAATAGTGTGACATTCAGGGAGACTGGACATAGTAAAAATACTTAGGAAAAAGAAGCAGAAAATAAGATTGAATCAAACGGCAGTCCTAAAAAATACTTACAATGAGACATTGGTAAACCTGGGAAAAGCAGGAGTCAGAAAAAAGTAGCAAAAGACAAAAAGAGAAAGGAGGTAAGGGGGAAAAAGAGGAAGAAGATAACTTGTTCAACTAATGGAGAGTTCTCTGTGTGTATGCCTATGCACAGGACTTGACAAATGTTAAATAAGTTTCCCAAGCAAATATTTCACTTGTCAGGTATAGTCTTGGAGGTGGTAGCCTGTTGGAAATAGTATGGACCTGGGAGGCAGAAGACCTAGATTCTAATTCTGGCCCTGCCGTGAGACTTTGGGCAAGTCGCTTAACTTCTTGGTGCTTCAGTATCTTCATCTGTAAAATAGAGATTAAAGCCTACTCCCTCCTACTTAGACTATGAGCCCCATGTAGGACAGGGATTGTGTCTGATCTGATTACCTTGTATCTACCCCAATGTTTAGTACAGTTATTGATGCATAGTAAGCACTTAACTCAACTATCATTCTATTATTATCTTGAACAGTGGGAGATGTGGTCAGGAGATCATTGAATAATATAATTTCTGTTTGATAGATGAGGTAACTAAGGACCAGAGAAGTTGTGAAGTATTGTGGTCACAATAGCAAGACTCCCGCTTCACCAGTGATGAAGATTGAGCCATTTGCTCTCTTCCTTGATGCTGTGGTGCCGTGACCAAATTGCTGAGCCGACTGCGTAGCAATTCCCAAGTGTTTGAATATTATCATATATATTTATCTCCAGAGCACAATTATCCACATATGACTGAAAATAATCCACATTTATGAACTAGCTTACACCAAAAAATCCTTCACATTATCATACGTTTTCTTTAGAAACCCAGAATATAAGGCTGTCATTACTGTTACTTAGGCAGTAGTGTATCCACTTAAACACAGATAAAGTGCCTCAGTGACCTCATCTGTAAAATGGGGATTGAGACTGTGAGCCCCACATGGGACAGGTACTGTGTCCAACCCAATTTGCTGGTATCCACCTCAGTGCTTAGTATGGTCCCTGACACATGGGAAGCACTTAGCAAAATTATTATTAGAAATCAGAATTAAAAAGCCCAGGGTGACTTTGGGAAGACTGATAGAATTTGGTGACAGTGGAAGTCACACTTCACACCAACTTCAAAATCACTAAAGCTATAGTGGTACCCTATCTTCTCTAATGGGCCTATTGAATTATGATCCCAGAGATCCTGGTTAGTGGCTTTGTTCTCCTATTTTATCAACCTGGTTGCCTGCCTCTCTTTTGGAACACTGATTGAATTTTTAGCATAAGTTTGGAGTCTATCTGGTCATTAGCTTTTGTACTGTGCAAAGCTGCAGGGATCGATATATTCATCAGGCCTCTTGGATAGTCAGTGACATAATTGAAGAGATACAGATACTGTAATTCAGATTTTGGTGCATGGCTTTCTAGTTTTTATTAAGTGGAAGGTAGTATTGGTAACTGTCAAACAACATGGCCTAGTGGCAAGAGCACAGGCCTGGGAGTCAGAAGAACATGGGTTCTAATACCAGCTCCACCATTTGTCTGCTTTATGACCTTGGGCCAGTCATTGAACTTCTCTGGGCCTCAGTTCCCTCACCTGTAAAATGGGGATTAAGACTGTGAGCCCCATGTGGGACAGGGACTGTGTCCAACCTAATTACCTTGTATCCACTCCAGTGCTTAGAACAGTGCTTGGCACATTTAAAGTATTTAACAAATACCATAATTATTATTATTACAAGCAGATACTTGTTCCACTCACTGAGCAGGAGTGAGCCATTGCTATTTTATTTTCCATTCTAATACTGTCATATTTGTTAAGGATTCACTATGTGCCAAGCCCAGTTCTCAGCTCTGGGGTAGATATAAGATAGGTTGGACATAGTCAGGGCTCATGAGTTCGAATCCCAGCTCTGCCACTTGTCAGCTGTGTGACTGTGGGCAAGTCACTTAACTTCTCTGTGCCTCAGTTCCCTCATCTGTAAAAGGGGGATGAAGACTGTGAGCCCCACGTGGGACAACCTGATTCCCCTGTGTTTACCCCAGCGCTTAGAACAGTGCTCTGCACATAGTAAGCGCTTAACAAATACCAACATTATTATTATTAGTTTCTATCCTCTCTGGGGCTTGCATTCTAAGAGGGAAAGAGAACATGTATTGAATCCTCTTTTACAGATTGAGGAAGCGGATGTGTAGTGATTTGCCCAAGGTCACACAGCAGACGTAGGGTGTAGCAGACGTAGGATTTAGAACCCAGGTCCCCTGACTCCCAGGGTTATGATCTTCCCAATAGGCCACACGGCTTCTCTAATGGGGTTTGTTGACTCATTAGTGATGCCGAAACACAGGGGAGCTAACTTTTTTTTCCTGATGCACTGTCTAGCCCCACTACTAAAGGAAGCTCTAGCATTCTGCGTTCTCCCGTCACTTCACTTTGGTGCTCTTCATAGGTGTCAAGCTTCAATTACCAACTTCCTTCCCTACCCTACAGTCAGCTTGTCCAAGTTGTTTGTCTTACTCCCATTGCTTCTCTGGGTTTGGATGTTAAATCAGAAAATGTAAATGATATACTGTCAATTCTCCGATAATACGGGAATTATGTTCCTAAAGAATCTCGAGTTTCAGAAAACTCGTGTTCTAGTCCTCAGCCTTGGCAGAGGTTGTTTGCATGTGTGCGAGACCGTTGCTCTGATGCTGTATCTACTTGTGCTGACTCGTGGACTTGGTTGACGCTAGACGGAGACATGTTGTGGGAAGAATGTTCCCTAATCCCTCAGTAGTGCTATATCCAAATTTGCAAAACTAACACCAGTTCTTGGCAGAAACGACTGTAAAGTTCTCAGCAAGGACATATATTGGAAAAACCACCAGATCAAGTTTTTGAAGCAGAAGTCAGAATACTTTTAAAATCACCAGCCCTCTCTTTTGCAGGAAATACTAAGTATATTTTAGAAATGAACTAACTTAAAAATACCATAAACTCAGAAATCTGAGTGCTTTGTTTTATGGTATTAAGTACTTACTATGTCAGACACTGTACTAAGCACTGGGATAGACACAAGCTAATCAGGTTGGATGTAGTCCCTGTCCCACATGGGGCTCTCAGTCTTGAGCCCCATATTACAGATGTGAGAACTGAGGCACAGAGAAGTGAAGGGGCTTGCCCAAGGTCACACAGCAGACAGAAGAGCTGAGATTAGAACCCAGTTTCTTCTGACTCCCAGGCCTGTGCTCTAGCCATTAGGCCATGCTGCTTTGTCCATTTTAATCGTCAGTTGTACACATTTAACAGTTTGTGTGAAATCTCTTAGAACAAGATGTTAAGATTTATTTCTAGCATGAATGCTTTTAAAACCATTTTTCTCCTTATTTCTTAAGTATTTTACTCTTTTTAAACCTACAGTACTCACCACTGTATCATAGTGGAAAACAGCATCTGTTTCCATTCTCATTTGTCTAAATGTTTGTGGTACAGGGACATGCCTAGTTTCACATATGCGTGTGTGTGCTGCAGTAGTCCCCTTTCTTAGTAAATGCAGATGCTGATTACTTGTGGGCTTTCATTCAGGGGGAAAAAAATGCTTAAAATTATTGGAAAGAGCCAGCAAAATGCTTTTGGGAAGACAAGTAGCATAGGACAAGTGATTTCCCTTTCTCTTTCCTTTTTTCCATTCCCTCAGGGACTCAGAACATAAATCCATGTCTTTGAGAAGAACCTGACTGGAGCTTTTATTATATTATGTATTTTTTTGTGTAGTAAGCATCAACTCCTTTTAAAGTACTCAAGAGAACAAGTGAAGTCTGGCTGAAGTTATTTGAAGACATTTTGCTGGCCCCTACAGGAAACAGTTAACTCCTTTTCATGGATACCCTTGTCTTTCTGGGTTTTGTCCACTGAGAGATGGGACACTTGAAGAATTCCTCAGAAGATATCACCTGCTGGTTTGGGGGAAGATGCTTATCTGGGTCTTGTGGAGCCCAGAATACAGGAGTCAGTACCTTTCGTTGGGAAGAAACTGAAGCCAGATCCTAAAGCTTTGGCTGCTGGTTGGGGAGGATGGGAGAGAAGTTGGCTATAATGGGCCTAAAAGTCAGAGTTGTTTGTGGAATGAAATTGTCTCCTAATCACGACTCTTCCTGCTATGGTTTAGCCCCAGATGAAACTCAAGAGGTAATCTCCTCCATTGCTTCCGAGAAAAGCACTGTGGTAACCTCTGCCTTCCCTCGGGCCACTGAGTGTTCCTACTTAATTCCGGACCCAGCGATAAAAGCTGTTCCCACATACTCCCACTTTCTTCCATTGCTGCTGAGAAGAGCAGTGCGGTAACCACTGCCTTCTCTCCCATCACCCAGAGTCCCCACTCCCATTCCGCTCTGGGAGTGCCGGGCTGGGAATAAAAGCTGCTCCTTCACATTAATGGATTCTCTGTTGTGTTTTAATGTTCCATCACTACAGTTGTCTCTCTAATCACCTCTCCCCACTTCTACTTTTTGATTGTGAGCCCCATGAGGGGCAGGGACTGTGTTGAATTCTCACCTGTGAATTTTCTCCCAGTATTTATTACAGTGCACCCAGAAAGCACTTAATAAATATTATTACCACCACCTCATCAGAGGGAGGGATTTTTTTTGGGGCAGTGGAACTTGGGAGTGTCTCCCTTCGCTTCCCCCTCCAACCTTCCTTGGCACTCTTTCCTGGATTTTATGATGCCCAGAGGGAAGGTGAGTACTCCTCCGGGACCTTCTCATTCACCTGAGAATTTCAGAGACCTGGCCACCTAGCCACATCTAAAACTCCCTCCCCCACAGGGTGTGTGCCCTCACCTGTTCCAACCACCTGGCAGGTGGTGCTAAATTGGGGCTTTCCCAGCATAATCTGTCAAGGTTCTAAGCCACAATGTGATTGAAATGATTCCTGTGTAATTCTGGATAGGGTAACCTAGGTAACCTGGATAGGGTAACCTATTATCTGTGGGGTGCAGAGCACTATTCTAGATAACAGGGAGAATGCAATAAAAATAAACTCCAATCAGTTATTGACCTTCATTGAGCACTTATTCATTGTCATATTTGAGTGCTTATTGTGTGCAGAACACTATACTAAGTGCTTGGAAAGTACAATTTGGCAATAACCCAACAATGGGCTCACAGTCTAGAAGTGGGGGAGAGAGACAACGAAACAAGTACACTTGTTAAACACTTACTATGTGCCAAGAACTGTTCTAAGCACTGGGGCAAATATAAGATAATCAGGTTGTGCCAGGTGGGACTTAGTTTTAATACCCATTTTACAGATGAGGGAACTGAGGCCCAGAGAAGTGAAGTGACTTGCCCAGAGTCACAGCTGACAAGTGGCGGAGGCAGGATTAGAACACACCACCTCTGACTCCCAAACCAGTAGGCTATGATGCTTAGTGTGCAGAGCACTGTGCTGAGCGCTTGGGAAAGTACAATTCAATAAAGTTGGTAGATATGTTTCCTGCCTACAAGGATCTGAGAGCCTAGAGGGGGAGACAGGTTTTAATATAAATTATGGATGTGAACAGAAGTGCTTTGGGACTGAGGGTAAGATGAATATTTAGTGCTTTAAAGGGTAAAGATCTGAGTGTGTAGGCCAGTCAATTGTTTTTATTGAATGCTTACTGCATGCACAGCACTGTACTAAGCACTTGGGAGAGTGTAATAAAACAATAAACAGACACATTCCCTGCACACAGTGAGATTACAGTCTAGAGTGGGAGGCAGATAATAAATAAATTACAGATATGTACATAAGTGCTGTGGGGTTGGAGGAGGATGAATAAAGGAAGCAAGTCAGGGTGATGTTGAAGGAAGAGGGGGTAGGGGAAATGAAGGATTAGTTGGGTAAGGCCTCTTGGAGGAGAGGTGATTTTAGTAGGGCTTTGCAGGTGGGGAAAGTAGCAAGGTGGTGGAGATACCTAGAATAGGTTGACATTAAAAGAGTGAAGTATGCCAGGTGGGTTGTATTAGGAAATCAGTGTGGTAAGGTAGGAAGGGCAGAGCTGATGGAGTATCTTAAAGCCAACAGGGAATAATAATGTTGGTATTTGTTAAGCACTTACTATGTGCAGAGCACTGTTCTAAGCGCTGGGGTAGATAGAGGGTAATCAGGTTGTCCCATGTGAGGCTCACAGTTAATCCCCATTTTACAGATGAGGCCACTGAGGCACAGAGAAGTGAAGTGACTTGCCCACAGTCACACAGCTGACAAGTGGCAGAGCTGGGATTCGAACCCATGACCTCTGACTCCCAAGCCTGGGCTCTTTCCACTGCGCCACACTGCTTCTCTGGAGGTGAATTGATAACTGTAGCTTTTTTTGAGGTATGGGGAAATATGGACTAAACCTTTTTGAAAATGATCAGGACAGCAGAGCGAAGTATGCTGGGTAAATCCGGGGTTAGTGATGAGTCTGTAATCAAGGTAGAATATGCTAAATGCTTGTACCAGTGTGGTAGCAGGTTAGAGAAGAAAAGACAGATTTTAGTGATGTTGTGAAAGTAGAATTGACAGGATTATGTGACAGATTGAGTATGTGGGTTGAATGAGAGATGAGTGGAGGATAACACCAAGATTATGGATTTGTGAGATTGGGGAGATTGGTGTTGTCCACAGTGATGGGTAATTCAACAGGGTTTGAATTGAAAGATGAGGAGTTGTTTTGGATATGACATGGTTGTTCTTTTTAGCTTCAGCTCTAATGGATAGTTGAGCATTAAATGGATGGAAAGTTATCGACCCATACTTGGACTTGTTAGATGAGTAAAAAAATTCACAAACTGAACCAGAGGAAAGTGTTTGAAAAAGGAGAGCTAGGAGCACTTTAAATGATAGTAGTAATTGTGTTATTTGTTAAGTGCTTACCATATGCCAGGCACTGTACTAAGTACTGGGGTAGATTGATTGTCATATTTATTGAGCACTTACTAAGTGCAGAGCACTGTACTAAGTGCTTGTGAGAGTATAATATAATGATGAACAGACACATTCCCTGTCCACAATGAGCTCACAGTCTAGAGGGCTAGATGCAAGCTAATCAGGTTGGATGCAGTTAATGTCCCACATGGGGCTCACAGTCTTTATCTGCATTCACAAATGAGGTAACTTTTGAACTCCTCTGACACTAAGAGAATGCCCCTTTTTCTCCTCTCAACCAACAATTAAAGCATATATAAACAAAAAAATTAAGGCCCATGTACCTAAGATACATAAATCCCCATTTGTAACTGAGTATTAGAACCAATTAAATGTCCTTCCCCAGTTTGGGTAGAATAAAGAGAGCCTATTTATCAAATATGGGACAGGGAATAAGCAAAAGAAGGAGGCAGGATGTGCTGTAACCAGGGCAATGGTTCCAGCAGGAAGAGGTAGAAGCCAGTTGGCAGACAGCTTTATTAATTGTCTCTGGGCTTTGACTGGATTCTAAAGTCATGTATCCTAGAGCATTTTGGGAGCGCTCTTAATAGACCTCCTAGAGTCAAAGCAGGGATAATAGTCAAGGAGATGACAAAACTCTCAAAAAGACACTAATATTCTATGTGAGGGTTACTAGATTGGGGGTTGGAGAAATTTCTGCTAACCTTTCCCAAGTTCAGACATAGGCCTTTCCTGAGTAAAATTCCTTTTTCAAATAATTAGGCAAGTCACACCCAGTACCTAAAGAAAGGTTGGTGGTGTTGGACAGAGTTCTTGGTTCAGAGGGTGACTGATAATCTGCTCTGAGATTCTTGGGGGAGCCCATCTGGAGGAAACAGCAGACCTAACAGGATGGAGAGGAAAAGGTTCCAAGCTATAACCATCTACCCACAGTGATAGATGTCTTCAGCATTAAAGAATTTGCTCCTTTGAAGAATCTTACAATTGTTTTCAATGAAGGCCCAGTCTCGGAATGAGTATTATGATAGTTCATATTGTTTCATGTAGTTATATCTTGAATTTTCTAAAGACCTCTTTTCATGGGATCTAAACAAGCTTCAGTCTGACTTTGCTGCAGCGCATTGTTTTTGCCAGGGTTCTCTGTTGGGCTGAAGAACTTACCTCTTGGCTTCTGTAAGTAGAAAGCAGACATTCTCTCACTGGGATGGGTGTGCAGGGAGAATATTTGAAAATAAATGACCAGCTTGAAAATATTCTGAGGATTGTGCTTCCATTGTAACTTTCAATAGGAGCTTTTGCTGGTAATTGCTCCCATTCTGACTCTTTCTCCATTTGATAAGTGGGCTAAGACTTTCCTAGTAGCAAGTTTGGCTCGAAACATATTGCTTTGGAAAAAAATCACACTCCAGAGAACTCCACCTTTAAAAAGCCACCCAGGGTTGCTTTCATTTGTAGTGTGTTTGAAAATGGATTATTTTTTTTATGTGTGTGTAGATTACAAAACAAAATGCCTGCAAATGATTCCCTTTTACATATTCAGGATTGATTTATATTTTGAAGGTTTGAGGTATTCACTAAGATTCTTCTTAGAATCTTAGTTTATAGTAAGACAGGGTGATCTGGTAATAATAATAGTAATAATTTTGGCATTTGTTAAGCACTTACTATGTGCCAAGCACTGTTCTAAGCACTGGGGAAGATACAAGGTCATCGGGTTGTCCCACGTGGGGCTCACAGTCTTAACCCCCATTTTACAGATGAGGTAAATGAGGCACAGAGAAGTTAAGTGACCTGCCCAAAGTCACACAGCTAAGTGGCAGAGCAGGGATTAGAACCTCTGACTCCCAAGTCCATACTTTTTCCACCGAGCCACGCTGCTTCTCTTGGTAGAAAGGCCCAAACCAAGAGGCTGGGTTTGGTTTTGTTACTGTCTCTCTGGCTAGATATAACACTCTCTCATTTTCTGGGTGAAACCAAAGTTGCATTATTTTTTTGTTAGAATATGCTTTTTAGGCAGGATAGTCTGCTAGTGCAGATTTGACCACTGCACTGTGATTGAGTTAATATAAGAGCAGCCACTTGGGCTTTCTGCAGGTCCTCTTTTTGTTAATTTTGTCCTACTGATCCAAGATGGGATGCCTCCAGCCCTAATTTATTGTTGCTGACTCTCAATGTTTGTAATCCTCTCCTTTCTTTTGAGGTTAACTTTGATGTAGATAGAATCTCACAGTCAGTAATATCTTCTAAAATTAAGTACGGCTGCTTTGCTTTCTTTTTTTCAGGTGTAAGTGGTATAGCTGTTAACAAACACCTATACACTAGTTCACTATCATACACATATTATAAGCATGTGTATGTATGTGTGTGTGTGATGATCACAATGTTTTAACATAAGCCATTGAAAGTGGTCAGTGCCATTGCAGAAATTAGATTTTGAAATTCTTTGCGCTTCAGTTAACCAGTTTCATGAACATATTAGCATTCACTACCTACTTGAATCAATTCATGGTTCTGTTCTAATTTTGTGCTGCCTGTTCATTTGTAGTAAAACTAAATCTTAGTGGTGTGATAGAATGTGCATAAATTCACCACTAAATCCAAATCAGAGAAAAACACCGTCTCCTTCAAACAGTGAGTTTAAAGTTCTCTCCTGGGTCATGTTTACTTGGGATTCCAGGAGTAGGCCTATCTTTGATATTGTTTAGGTAATTTTAATTCTGTTATGTATTGATTCAAGGGCAGAAGTTATAACTGTAATTTTCAGGCTGTTTTTTTTTCAGTGGAATGTGTTGGATGTTGGATGAGAAGCAGCTTGGCTTAGCAGAAAGAGCACGGGGCTGGGAATCAGGGATTCTAATCCCAGCTCTGCCATGTATCATGCTGTGTGATTTAGGCAAGTCATGTAACTTCTCAGTGCCAGTTACCTCACCTGTAAACTATGGATTAAATCCTACTCTCTCATACTTAGACTGTGAGCCCCAAGTGAGACAGAGACTCTGCCCAATCTGATTAATTTGTATCTTCCCCAGTGTTAAGAACAGTGTTAGTACAAGTAACAACAAGTAATAAGTGCTTAGTACCATCATTATTATTGTTGTTATTACGACTAGAAAATGACCAGAGGTCTGTAGGTGCCAAGGCAGATTCAAAGCAACTGTGCTTTCCCCTTTCTCCCACCTTTCACCCAGCATGGCCTAGAGGATAGAGCATGGGCCTAGAAGTCAGAAGGACCTAGGTTCTAATCCTGATTCTGTCACTTGTCTTGTTGTGTGACTGGAAAAGTCACTTCTCTGTGCCTCAGTTACCCCATCTATAAAATGGGATTAAGACTATGAACCTTGTATGGGACAAGGACTGTAGCCAACCGGATTTGCTTGTATCCACCCCAGTGCTTAGTTCAGTGCCTGACACATAGTAAGTGCTTAACAAATACTATAATATTACTGTTATTATTATTATTATTATTGAACTAAATGCACATTTCTGACACCCAAAGAATGGTGGGGAAAATGGAAGAAAATGGGAAATGTGTGGGTATTTAGTTTCAGCTATACAAATTACACCTGAGAAAGAACATGTAAAGGGGTTAAATCATGGTGAAAAAGCTATTCACCTGCTTCCTTTTTTCTCTATCAGAGAGCTTAGCTTCTGGACCATGTTGAAAAAGCGCCACAGCTTTCCCTAGGTCTTATATTAGGGCCAGACTTCCCACTTGTGTCACTTAAAATAAATCAAAACTGCTAGTGTCAGGGAGCAGGGACAAGTAAAGGGTGGGGCAGCATTGTACTCTAATGGAATGAGCAAAGGGAGCCTGTTCCTGCTAACTCTTCCTCTGACTGTTTGACCAGTTGCTTTACTCTCTCCATCATAGCTTTTCCAAGTATAAAACATTCATTCAGTTGTATTTATTGAGCACTTACTGAGTGCAGAGTACTGTACTAAGCACTCTGAATGTACAATTCAGCAAGAGACAATCCTTGCCCACCATGTGCTTACAGTCTAGAAGGGGAAAGACAGATATCAAAACAATAGACATCAATAGCATCATTATAAATAGAATTACAGAAATGTACACATCAAAACAAGTAAACAGACATTAATGTAAATAAATAGAATTACAGATATGTTTATATACAAGTGCTGTGGGCTGGGGAGGAGGAATAGAGGAAAGGGAGCGAGTTGAGGCGATGGGAAGGAGAGGATGAGCTGAGTAAAAGGGGTGCTTAGCCTGGGAAGGCATCATGGAGGAGATGAGCCTTCAGTAGGACTCTGAAGGGGGAAAGTGTGATTGGCAGATTTGAGGAGGGAGTGCATTCCAGGCCAGAGGTAGGACATGGGCCAGGGGTCGATGGAGGGACAGGCGAGAATGAAGCCCAGTGAGGAGGTTAGCACCAGAGGAGCAGAGTGTGTGGGCTGGGATGTAGAAGGAGAAAAGGGAGGTGAGGTAGGAGGAAGCTAGGTGATGGAGAGCTTTGAGGCCAATAGTGAGGAGTTTTTGCTAGATAATGGAGGTTGATAGGCAACCACTGGAGATGTTTGAGGAGGGGGAAGACATGCCCAGAACGTTTCTGTAGAAAAATAATCCAGGCAGCAGATTGAAGTATAGATTGAAGTGGGGAGAGACAGGAGGCTTGGAGGTCAGAAAGGATGCTGATCCAGTAATCCAGTCGGGATAGGATGTGTGTTTGTACTAACGTGGTACAGTTCCTTCCAATGCCAATGGATGTTTTGGGGCAAATGGTCTAGTGGAAAGAACGTGGGCCTGGGAGTCAGAGATTTGCGTTCTAATTCCAGTTCCATTTCTTGCCTGTTGGGTGTCCTTGGATAAGTCACTTAACTTATCAATGCCTGAGTTTCCTCATATTACGTGGCTCAGTGGAAAGAGCCCGGGTTTGGAAGTCAGAGTTCATGGGTTCAAATCCTGGCTCTGCCACTTGTCAGCTGTGTAACTGTGGGCAATTCACTTAACTTCTCTGTGCCTCAGTTACCTCATCTGTAAAATGGGGATTAACTGTGAACCTCACGTGGGACAACCTGATTACCCTGTATGTACCCCAGTGCTTAGAACAGTGCTGTGCACATTGTAAGTGCTTAACAAATACCAACGTTATTATTATTAAAATGGGGATTAAATACATGTTGTTCTTCCCTCTTGTGATGTGAATCCCATGTGCAACAGGAAATATGTCTGACTTGATTATCTTGTCTGCCCGAGCCCTTAACAAATATCACTGTCATTCTTATTTAATAAAGAAACACTAAGTGCAATGTGATCATCTTTGTGAAAGCACAGTGAGCTCCTTAGGGGAAAATGTTTAATATGCAGTGATTTTTATATCAAAAACATATACAGTGTATAAATTCAAAGCATTATTCTCTTCTTCCTCAAAGTGGCAGGAACTTTTCTCCTGATAGAATTGCCCCTGGATTTACACCATATGGATGCTATTTATATGCCGTGCTGATTTGTGGGCATTGGCCAACTGTGCTGATAGCAGCTCTAGTACCATCTCCCTTCTGTTCTGAGAGGATTAGACCTTGAAACAGTCACTTTAAGTAAAGGGATTTTACAAGCTCAGTGCATTATTTGGGTTGCTTTTCATTTCACTTCCATTGCCATCTTACGTGGACGATTCCCAAATTGATCTCTTCAGCCCCAACCTCTCTTTCTCTGTAGTCTTGGTTTTTCTCCTGCCTTCAAGACATCTCTACTTGAATGTCCTGCTGATACCACATACTTAAAATGTCAAAATCAGAACTCCTTTCTTCCCACTTAAATCCTGTCCTTCCTGTCTTTCCCATCACTTTAAGCAGCACCACTTTCCCCCCGTCTCTACAGCCCAAACCCTGGGCATTTTCCTCAACTCATCCATTTCAACCCACATATTCAATCTGTCACCAAATCTAGTCAGCTCTGTCTTTACAACACTGCTAAAATCTGCCATTTCCTCTCCATCCAAACTGCTACTGTGCCAACTGGAGCACTTGTCATATCCAACCTCGACTACTGCATCAGCCTTCTCCCTGATTTCCCTGCCCCCTGTCTCTCCCCACTACAGTCCATGCTTTACTCTGCCGAACAGATCATTTTTCTACCCAGCTGTTCAGTCCACTTTTCTCCACTCTTCAAGAACCCCCAGTGGTTGCCCTTCCACCTCCACATCAAACAGAAATTCCTTCCCATCGGTATTAGAGCAGTCAGTCAGCTCTCTCCCTCCTACCTGTACTCCCATTTCCTGTTACAACCCAGCCCATACACTTTGCCCTAATGCCAACCTACTCACTGTCCCTCGATCTTGTCTGCATTGCCACTAACCCCTTGCCCATGTCCTCCCTCTTGCCTGGAACTCCCTTCCATGAAATACCAACACTCTCCCCAGGTTCAAAGCCTGCCGGGTGACCTTGGATAAGTTACTTAACTTCTCTGTGCCTTGGTTTCCTCATTGTAAACTCCTTGTGGATAGGGAACATATCTACCACCACTCCCAAACATTTAGTACAGTACTCTGCACACAGGAAGTGCCCAGTAAATACCATTAATTGAGGGTTTCCCCGATTAAGCCATCTTCTCCCCTCTTCCTCTCCCTTCTGCTACACCTATACATTTGGAGCTGTTCCCTTCAAGCTTTTGATATTCACCCCACTCCCAAAACACATATGTACATATCCATAATTTATTTTATCTGTCTCTTCCCTTGACTGTAAGTTCCTTGTGGCAAGGGATTTCCAACTCTTATGTACATTACTCTCTTAAAAGCTTAGTGTAGTGTTCTGTACACAGAACTCTTAGTAAATAGGTGATTGATTTTAGTGTTTAAAAAAAAAACAAGATGACAGAACAGGAAAATTAGTACTTTGAGAGAATTTCTGGTCAGAGAAGCCAAATGATGAGGAATTATAATTGTAAACGGAAACTCATTAAGCTGGAGGAGAGGCCAGTCTCAAAAAATGCATTTATGCTGGCTTTTCTTTGAAATACTTTGACTAAGGGATTTTTAGAAAACCTATCCAAATACTTCTTCATGTTGTCATGGAGTTTGAGCCTTTCCTGCTATTTTTTTTGAACTGCTTAATTTGCTTGATTTGGGATTTAGAATTATTAAACACATTATTTTCCTTAAGCATTTTTAACAGAGGATTGTGATAAATTTGGTTGGTTAGGGATCTTTTTTTCTTTTTTGGTTTGTCTCAGATTTGCGTCTGGCATGGGAATGTTTGTTCACATTGTCTCCTTATAAGATTAAAAGCTCCTTGTTCACTTTATGTCTTTACTAAATTAAAAGCTTCTTGTCAGAAGGAATCATATGTCTTGTGGAAAATTTTCGTTGCCAGTTCCTATTGACCTCTTAAGTTCCTCACTGTCCTTCACCTTACAACACATCAAATCACTTGCCAACATCTGCTGCTTTTTATCCAACATACTTTGAATCCGCCACTTGCTTTTTCATTACAGCTAAATCCTCCTGTTGAGTCCCCATCATTTTTCCCCTGTGTTACTGCTGTGACCATGTGTCCTCCAGTTTCTTTCCCTTTCAATCAGTTTTGAATGTTGCTACTATTTAGCCTTCTCCCACTCCTTTTCAATCACTTTTCAACCCCTCTGTAGCACTAACGTGCCTATCTAGACTGTAATCCTGCTCGTGTCTGTTCATTCTTCTATTGTACTCTCTCAAGCGCTTAGTACAGTGCTTTGCACACAGTAAGTGCTCAGTAAATACAATTGAATGAACGAACAAATCTTATGCTCTCTTCCTCCTGTCTGTAATATTCACTGTTAAACTGTAAATTTCTTGAAGTCAGGGGCTCTATCTACTGATTCTTTATAAGCCCAAACCATACGGTCTCATTCAACTTCCTTCACCTCCACCCCTTCTATGCCCCCCTGAACATACCTCTTGGCCTTCTTCCATTCCCTCATCTGTATATCTCCCCTTTATCTTTGTCTGTTCTGCCTATTCACTTATCTGTCAAGACCTAGCATAAAGCCCACCTTGGTTGTAAAGTCTTTCCCATCTACTTGGGTGAGCTAGCTACCGACCGGCTCAACAGAAGGGTCTGCTGGCTCAGGTCAGTGTGTCACTTCCAGTCCTTGCAAGAACTCATCACTCCCAGTTGTGTAGGTCACAGGAAGTCAATCCATTTGTAGTCTTTATTGAGCACCTACTATGTGCATTATTAAGTGCTTTGGAGAGGTCAGTAGAATTAGAAAATGTGATCCTTGCCCTTAAGGAGTTTACAAGTAAACAATCTTCTGTGAACCCTTCCCTTTCCTTGTTTCAACCTTCCTTCTATGCCCTCTCCAACATTTCTTTTTGCAATTTGAAAACAGTCAGAAAGACTCTCGGTGGAGCTACTTGGAAAGAGGAGAGAAATCAGGGCAGCCCCGATACCAGGACTTAGCCTCCTGGTACCATCCACCATCATTCTTCAGACTCCCTGATGCCTCCCTGCGTTTTAAGCATTGAGAGTGGGGACTAATGGGGCTTGGCTCTTGGGGAATGGAAGAAGGAGAATCCAGGAATTCCACTCTAGGAGTGGCTCTTTTCCCCTATGGAGCCTGGACTCCTGGGTCCATCCGTTCTCTTTTAAGGATCCTAAACTTGGTCCACCTGTTTTCTTTTATAGAGCCGAAACTTCCAGCAGCGGTTTGTTCACTCTTAAGGAACCCTAAATTTCATATCGACTTGGACCACCCTGCAACCGCTAGGGGTTGGACTGGGCTATCTGAACATTTTACAGAACTGGTGATTCTGCATACTGTTGAGTTTTGATATTGTCTTGAATTCCTCAATCATTGGTATTGTTTGAGAGCTTACAGTGTACAGAACACTGGACTAAACTCCTGGGACACCATCACTGCCAACAAAGAAGCCTACAGTCTAAAGGGGATATTAGAGTACACATAGGGGAAATAGAATATATTCTTATAAATACTGTGGGATTGGGGTGAGTATTACAGTTCTTAAGGGGTATACAGCCAACTGTATAGTCCATGTAGAGGGGGTCAATGGTATATAATGAGCTCTTACTGTGTGCTGCATACTGAACTAAGCACCTGGGAAAGAACAATAAATTAGAGTTGTTTAAACATGCTCTCTGCCCACAAGAAGTTTGCAATCTAGAATTGGAGACAGACATTAAAGTAAATTATGGCTGTGTAAATAAGTGCTTAGTACAGTGCTCAGCAAACTGTAGGTGCTCAATTACACTGGGGCTGAGGGTGGGGGGAGTGACTATTAAGTGCTTAAAGATCAAAGTGCAAAGGGGAGGTTGGAGAGGGGGAAGAGGTCTTAACTAGGGAAGGTCTCTAGAGGAAATGTGATTTTAGGAAGGCCTTGAAGAAGGGGGAAAGTGGTGATCTTTCTGATATGGAGAGAAAGTTTCAGGCCAGAGGGAGGATGTGGGGAAAGTGGTTGACAGTGTGATAGATGAGATTGAAGTGCAGAGAGTAGGTTGGTGGCAGAGGAGCAGAGTGTTTGTAGTAAATCAGTGAGAAGCTTGTGCGAGTACTATAAGTGTTGGTATATACGTTCCCTGCCCACAAGAAGCTTACAGACTAGAGGGGGAAAAGGACATTACTATAAATAAATGAGGCCTGGTAAGTATTGTGGGGCTCATAAATGTTGCGGGGTGAATAAAGGGAGCAAATCCAAGGACAAGGGCTATGCAGAAGGGAGTGGGAGAAGAAATGAGCTTAGTCAGTAAAGGCCTCTTGAAGGAGGCCAATTCCATTAGTTGCCCATCCACTTCGAAATCAAACAAAAACTCCTCACCATTGGCTTCAAAGCACTCAATCACCTTGCCCCATCCTACCTCACCTCGCTACTCTCCTACTACAACCCACCCTGCATACTTTGCTCCTCTAATGCTAACCTCACTGTTCCTCGATTTGGACTATCACACCACTGACTCTTCATTCACGTCCTGCACTGTCCTGGACCACCCTCCCTCCTTAAATCTGACAGTTCTCCCCCTACTTCAGAGCCTTATTGAAGAGGCCTTCCCTGACTAAGCCCTCCTGTCCTCTTTTCCCACTCCCCTCTGCATCGCCCTGACTTGCTGCCTTTGTTCATCCCCCCTCCCAGCCCCACAGCCCTTATGTACATTTCTGTAGTTTATTTGTATATTTATATTAATCTCTCTCTCCCCCTCTAGATTGTTAGCTCGTTGGGGGCAGGAATGTGTCTGCTTATTGTTGTACTGAACTCTCCCAAGTGCTTAGTACAGTCCTCTGCACACAGTAAGTGCTCAATAAATATTGAATGATTGAATGAATGAAAGGAGATGTGCCTTCAATAAGGCTTTGAAGGTGGGGAGAGTAATTGTCTGTCAGATATGAAGAGGGTGGGCATTCCAGGCCAGAGGCAGGATGTGGGTAAGAGGTTGGTGGCGAGACAAACGAGGTGAGAAGGCTGGTCTTGGAGGAGCAAAGTCTGTGGCTTGGGTTGTAGGAGAGTAGCTAGGTAAGGTAGGAGGAGGGGGCAAGGTGAGCTGAGTTTAGGGAGTCATTAAAGTGTCCAGAATGAATTGGTGAGCCCTATCAAATCCTTAGTTGTTGAGAGGTGACAGATGATATGTTTTTCGTCCTCTTGGTGAGTCACTGTCCTGCTTCTTTGGCTGGGGTCTCGGTCCTGCTCTGTGGAAGGCTGGGGGTGGTGGGTTGGCAAATCCTTCCTGATGCAGACCCAAGTCCTCGGTGCACAGATAGAGGGCATGGGGGAAATGAACGTGCCAGTGTCCCTCCCTCGGTACAGTTCTAGGCCCCTGGTGTGCAGCGATTAGGAGGGGCCCAAGGGGGCTGGGGTCTCTTCCCTCTGGACAGTCCCTGGCCTCCAATGGGTAGGGCCGGGGCGGTGAGGCTGGGGCGGTGACGACTCTCCCCTTTGCTCCATCCTCAGGCACCCACATGCAGAAGGTGACCCTTCACCAGTGTGATCTTAGGCTTCTGGCGTGAAGAGAGGGGCTGGGGAACCCAGCGTCTCTTCCCTCCTCAGCATTCCCAGCTCACCTGCAGTGGAGTGGAGGGGTGGGAGTGGCGGAGACCCTCCCCTTGCCTCAGTTTTGTTTTGGTTTTTTTTAGCCTATGCTTTGCCGAGTAGGCGCTGATGTGATCGACAGCCCTTCACTCTAGTGCAATCTTTGGCCTCTGGTGTGAGAGGAGGGGCCGGAAGGCTCAGCATCCCTTCTTCTCTCTGGGGTGATCCCAGGTCCTCTACTGTGGTGGGGACAGGTGGGGAGGTTGGCAGAGACCCTCCCCAAGTATCAGTTTTTGCCTCCTGTCTTGCCCAGTGGGTGCTGGGTTGGTCAGTGGCCCTTCTCTCTGGTGCAATTTTAGACCTCCAGGGAGAGGGGAGGGGCATGAAGGTTTGGCGGTGTTTCCTCCGGATAGATCCTAAGTCATTGGTGGAGGTGGTGGGTGTGGCAGAGACCCTCACCTTGATTCAATTTTTGGCCCCTGGTTTGCTGAGTGAGCACTTAGATCTTAGATCTCCAGGGTGATGGGAAGGGGCTGGAGAGTTCAGAGAACTTCCTTCTGGCACGGTCCTAGACCCCTTCCCCTGCCCTGCAGGAGGGGGAGGGCACAGATTTGAACACAGTCCCCTTTGAGTGTGGCTCTGGAAGGGTCGCCCTACCTTGGACCTCTGGCACCGTCACTGCTGTCTTTCATAGGCCACTCACAAGCCTGCTGCCATCTTGTGCCACATATCCTGGCTTGACTGCTGCATCAGCCTTCTTGCTCACCTCCCTAACTCCACTATCTACCCTCTCCTGACCACACTTTCACAATTTGTTTTCTGTAAATGCAGTGTGTGCCATCCCTCCATTCCTCAGAAACCTCCAGTGGCTCATTCTTCTCCTTATCAATAGGTAACTCCTGACCATTGGCTTGAAATTACTTCATCAACTCTCTCCCTCTCACGCATCCACAGTTTTCTGCCAGTAGACCCCAGCTCACACTCTTTGTTCTTCAGTCAACCTACTCACTGTGCCTTGTTCTCCTCTTGTTCTCATTTCTCCTTCTGGCTGACTGCCTGCTCAAACCTTCCCCCCTGCCTGGAACTCCCATTTCAAATCTGCATTTCTGAAATCACATCTCTCCCAAGAAGCTTTCACCAATTAACTTCTAATCTCCCCAATTTATAGCCCCACAGCTTCCACTGCAGCACTTACCCACTTTTCTTTCTTTCTACCCATGAATTGTTTTAGTATCTCTTCTTCCCCTACTAGATTCCAGAATTCTTGAGAGTAGGGATTATGTCTATTTACTCTCAAACATTTAGTACAATGCTCTGCACCTGGTAAGTGCTCAATAAATACTATTGAACAATTGAATGTACTAATTCCTTCAGCAGGTAGGAAAGGAGAATCTACAGAGGAATGAAATTCACAGACTGCTCAGAGAGTTGAAGGTGGGATGTGTTTGATGTGCTCTGATTAGGTCAGAGCTGGGTCGGGCAGGAAATGCACTGTCATGAGAAGCAGCGTGACTTAGTGGGAAGAGCACGGGTTTGGAAGTCAGAGGTTGTGGGTTCTAATCCTGATTCTGCCACTTGTCTGCTGTGTGACCTTGGGTCAGTTCATTATTAGTATGGCATTTGTTGTTATTATTATGGTATTAAGTGCTTACCACATGCCCCGGTGCGCAGGGGCACCAGGATATAAGATACAGGAGAAGCAGAATGTTATAGTTGATAGAGCATGGGCTTGGGAGTCAGAAGGTCATGGGCTCTAATTGCAGCTCCGCCACTTGTCTTCTATGACCCCTTGGACAAGTCACTTCACTTCTCTGTACCTCAGTTACTTCATCTGTGAAGATGGGGATTTAAAAAAAAAAAGAGCCCCACGTGGGACAATCTGATTACCCTGTATGTACCCCAGCGCTTAGAACAGTGCTCAGCACATAGAAAGTGCTTAACAAATACCATAATTATTATTATTATGACAGAGGGAAGTGGTTTCAGCAGGAGAAGATGAGTAGATGGTCAGTGATTCTTGGAGCTTTACCTTTCTTCATTCTGGGTGAGGAAATGTAGAGGAACAATTCTGAGAGTCGAGAGTGGAATGCAAAAAGCTGAATTGTTTGCCAAGAGTTGGGATGTGTCCTACTGAATAATTCAGACTCTGTTGGAAATTTAACTCAAATAGGCTATATCCCAAGTGACATACTCTGGGCACTTCATGAACTGTTATACTTTAGAAAGCTCCAGGGTTTTATTTCTGGGTTAAATGTAAGGAGACCATTTAGCCAGTCCAGTAATATGGATAATAAGGTTATATCATTGGAAAGAAAAATTCCTCTCTGATTTAGTTTTAAGACTTAATGGACACATTCAAATGTGCCTATGTCTGTGATGGAATCAGCTGGACCCATAAAAATTGAATTTTCAGGACAAAAGTGTCATCCTGTTGCATCATTTTCCCTCGGCCTTTGGACTCCATTCTGAGGAGACCAACTCAGGTTATAGTCCCTTCCGGAAGTTCAGAGGGCTTCAACTTCTAAGACCCCTAGCCCAAGTCCCTTTAACAGCAGGTATAAACACTGCTCAATTACCTAAGTATCAGTCCCTGATGATCCACCTGAAGGTTGTCTCATTGGCTGCTGATCACCTTTTACTATTCAGTAAACATAGTAACTTGTAAAATGCCTGCTTTCCCAATAAATCTGTTTACCCAGTTCAAGATCATCTCCATTGCCACATGGATAAGCTTATAAAATGGATCTGCATTATGGAAACAAAGCTCGAGTATATTAAATTAGAATTCATGAACCACCTACTAATAAAATTTATGGATTTCCCTTTGGTGGTAATAGACCATGAATACCTTTATTTCAAAACCAAGCTAGTAAATTTGCACTTACATTTCAGGTTTTATTACCCCTCACTCTTAGAGTTCAGATAGGTTCCTCCCCGTATCACTCCTTCAACAAAAGCATGTACATCAGAGAGAAGTCCCAGAGTGGTCTGGAGGTCAGATTATGTCTCTGACAGAGAGGGAGGCAGAGAGAGGTGCTGTAAAGAAGCTCAAAGGTGGACTGACTAATCAGTTGTATCGAGTGCTTATGGGGTGCAGAACACTGTACTAAGTGCTTGGGAGAGTACAGTGTAACAGACACATTCCCTGCCCACAATGAGCTTACAGTCTAGAGAGCGAGACAGAATTAATATAAGTAAATTACGGATATGGACATGAGTGTTGTGGGGCTGAAGAGTTGGGAGGTGAATAAAGGGAGCAAATCAGGGTAACACAGAAGGAAGTGGGAGGAAAAAAATGAGGGCTTCGTCAGGGAAGGCCTCTTGGAGATGTGCCTTCTCATAATGCTTCGAAGGTGAGAAGTGTAATTGTCTGATATGAAGAAGGTGGTTGTTCCAGGCCAGAGGCAGGACTTCGGGCAAGAGATTGGCAGCAAGGTAGACGAGATCCAGGTACAGTGAGTAGGTTGGCGTTAGAGGAGTGAAGTGGGTGGGCTGGGTTGTAATAGGAGACTAGCAAGGTGAGGTAGGAGGGGCAAGGTGATCATAATCATGTTATTTGAGCATATATGGTGTGCAGAGCACTGTACTAAGCACTAGAGAGAGTACAATATAACAGAGTTGGGAGATGTTCCCTCCCCAGGAGGAGTTACTGTCTAGATGGGGAAGACTAGAAGCTCTTTGCTAATGAGATTAGCAAAGATTTTATACAAACACCCTAAAGGAACCACCAACCTTCCTGTAGGGGACCCAGATGTTGTATCACTTTCTCCATGAGGTGTGAGTGACCAGGTTGTGCAGGGGGCCCTCAGTTTCTAGACTAACAAAGCCTTTACTGTACACACATGGTCCAAAGTACAACCATTTCAGGACTCCAATTTGGTTGCACCTTAGAGTATGTCTTCCTTCAAGTTTACATTGCATAAATTTGGAATATGATTTACTGTGAAGTATTCCAAAGCACAATATCACAATTTTTACAACAACAATAATAATGGTGTTTGTTAAATGCTTATTGTGTACCAGGCACTGTCCCAAGTGCTGGAATGGATACAAGGAAATTAGGTTGGACATAGTCCCTGTCCCACATGGGGCTCACAGTCTTAATCCCCATTTTACAGAAGAGGTAACTGAGGCAGAAAGAAGTGATTTGCCCAAGGCCACACAGCAGATAGGTGGTGGAACTGAGATTAGAACCCATGACCTTATGACTCCCAGGCCTGGGCTCTAGCCACTGTGCCATGCTGCTTCCCAATTTTAAATAAATGAGGTACTGTAGTATGGTCCTTCTGACTTCCAGGACCGTGCTTTATCCACTGGGCACACTACCTTTCCTGAAAACAGGAGGAGCAGTAAGAGAGGATCTGTCAGCTCCTCAGTAGCAAACAGCCCTTCTCTCCCTTCCTCTTTTCCTCCATCCGTCCAAAGTGGAGCCACTGGACTCTGGGAACAGGGCTCTACCCTACAGGAGCCCTCTGTATTGTACTCTCCCAAGCACTTAGAACAGTGCTTTGCACATAGTAAGGGCTCAATAAATATGATTGATTGAGTCTTTGCAGGAAGATGCAGAAGTAGGTGTTTGCAAAACAGTGTGCTGTACTAGGTGCCTCAGAAGTATGAAATGGAGAGGTGGCATGCTCTCTGTCCACACTTTATTGTGGTAATGAATTTTCTACTTCAATAAAGAATTTGTCCAATTTACCCTACACAACAACCTGTTTTTTCCTTAAAGCAGAACCTTATAGCAGGTGAACTTCTGATTCATTCATTCATTAATTGTCATATTAATTGAACATTTACTGTGTGCAGATCACTGTACGAAGGGCTTGAAAGAGTACAATATAACAGTAAGCAGACTCATTCCCAGCCCACATCATCTTTGTGCAGAAATCGTCTTTGTGCATCTCTGAAGTCTTGTTTCCACCAGGGTCATCTTCATTCATAGACAGACTTCTGTTTTCCTGCATGCTGTTGCAAGACTGTATAATGCGAATATTCTAGCTCATGTGGGGAGAACCATAAGCATTATTTCATCTGTTAATGCATATCCATTCAGTTGTATTTATTGAGCATTTACTGTGTGCAGAGCACTATACTAAGTGCTTGGAAAGTACAATTCAGCAACCAGGACAATCCCTACCCAACAAGGGGCTCACAGTCTAGATGGGAGGAGACAGACAAAACAAATCAAGAAGACAGGCATCAGTAGAATAGATATATGCACCTCATTAATAAAATAAATAGAATAATATGTACATATATACACAAGTGCTGTGGAGTGGGGAGGGGGGTGGAGCAGAGGGAGGGAATAGGGGTGATGGAGAGGGGAGGAGGAGCAGAGGAAAGGGGCAGCTCAGTCTGGGAAGGCCTCCTGGAGGAAGTGAGCTTTCAGTAGGGCTTTGAAGGAGGGAAGAGAGCTAGTTTGGCAGATGTAAGGAGAGAGGGCATTCCAGGCCAGAGGTAGGACAGGCGAGAACGAGGCCCAGTGAGAAGGTTAGCGGCAGTGGAGTGGTGTGGGTTGTGCTGAAGACGGAGAGAAGATAGGTGAGGTAGGAGGGGGCCAGATGATAAAGAGCTTTGAAGCCAATAGTGAGTTTTTGTTACATGCAAAGGTTGATAGGCAAACACCGGAGACTTTTGAGGAGGGGGGTGATATGTCTGGAGCATTTCTGTAGAAAGGTAATCTGGGCAGCAGAGTGAAGTATAGACTGAAGTGGGAGAGACAGTAGGTTGGGTGGTAAGAAAAGATGCTGATGCAGTAATCCAGTTGGGATATGATGAGAGATAGTTCTAGCAAGGTAGCTATTTGGGTGGAGAAGGAAGGGTGGATCTTGGCTGCCAGTTTTGCTGATGGATTGGATGTGTGGGGTGAATGAGAGCAGTGTCAAGGATGACACCGAGGTTACTGGCTTGTAATAATAATAATGTTGGTATTTGTTAAGAGCTTACTATGTGCAGAGCACTGTTCTAAGCACTGGGGTAGAAACAGGGTAATCAGGTTGTCCCACGCGAGGCTCACAGTTAATCCCCATTTGACAGATGAGGTAACTGAGGCACATCTGACAAGTGGCAGAGTCTGAATTCGAACCCATGACCTCTGACTCCCAAGCCCGGGCTCTTTCCACTGAGCCACGCTGCTTCTGAGATGGGAAGGATGATAGTGCCGTCCACAGTGATGGGAAAGTCAGGGGGAGGACAGGGTTTGGGAGGGAAGATAAGGAGCTCAGTTTTAGACATGTTGAGTTTTAGGTGGTGGGAGGACATCCAGGTGGCGATGCCCTGAAGACAGGAGGAGATATGAGCCTGGAGGGAGGGAGAGAGAACAGGAGAGAAGATGTAGATTTGGGTGTCATCTGCGTAGAGATGATAGTTGAAGCTGTGGGAGCGAATGAGTTCACCAAAGGAGTGAGTATAGATGGAGAACAGAAGGGGACCAAGAACTGACCCTTGAGGAACCCCTAAAGTTAGGGAGTGGGAGGGGGAGGAGGAGCCTGCGAAGACCGAGAATGAACGGCCAGAGAGATGAGGAGAACCAGGGTAGGACAGAGTCTGTGAAGCCAAGGTTGGATAACGTGTTGAGGAGAAGGGGGTGGTCAACTGTAAAAGGCAGCTGAGAGGTCGAGGAGAATGAGGATGGAGTAGGAGCCATTGGATTTGGCAAGAAGGAGGTCATTGCTGACGTTTGAGATGGCAGTTTCGATGTCGTGGAGGGAATGGAAGGTAGATTGGACCAGTGGGTGGGGCCGAGGATAATGAGGGAGAGGGGTTACACCTTGGCACTAGTGAAGGGCCGATGATATCTAGGGAGAGAGGTTACAGTTTAGTACCAGTGGGTGGGGCCTAAAATAATGAAAGGATTACACCTGGGGACTTGTGGGTGGGGCCTAGGATAATGTGGGAGAAGTTGTACAGTTGGGGACCAGTAGTCAAGAACCTAAAATAAACTTGCAGATAAGAAAGGGGAAAAGGAGATTGTGTTTAAGTTAGTTTTCAAATAATAGAGTATGGAAGAGATATACATGAGTTCTACCAGAGGTTGTATGTACTTAAGGGTTTAGTACTGATGTGCTCAACAGGTGATAATGTTGGTATTTGTTAAGCACTTACTATGTGCAGGGCACTGTTCTAAGCGCTGGGGTAGATACAGGGTAATCAGGTTGTCCCACGTGAGGCTCACAGTTAATCCCCATTTTACAGATGAGGTAACTGAGGCACAGAGAAGTGAAGTGACTTGCCCACAGTCACACAGCTGACAAGTGGCAGAGCTGGGAGTCGAACCCATGACCTCTGACTCCAAAGCCCAGGCTCTTTTCACTGAGCCACGCTGTGATAGTAGTGGGTACTCTAACCAGGGGAGAACAGAAGTTAATCAGGGACGTTCTCATTTCAGAAGAGTTTTGAATGGGGAAAGCTAGTGTCCTTTGAATTTAAAAGGGAAGGGAGAGTGTGAATTAGGAGTCAGGGGTGGGAAAGATGAGGATGTGGTATTGCTTTGTCCCATTCACTTGCTGGTTTGATAAAGTTCCTATTGGGCAACAATTCTCCTGAGATTAATTTATTTCATCAACTCTTGTAGCATTTTTAAATTAAGTTGGCTTTCCTCCTCATCCAACAATTTCTTTGCATTTCTGCTCAAATGGGTCAGTTCAACACCTTGAAATCCTGTGGTAAGAGCTTCCTCCAAGAGAGCTTCCCCCAAGATGCCTTCATTGTTGAAGGATTAATCTTGAAATCTCTTGGCTAGTCAGGTATCTGGGTTAAAGCATCAAAAATACAAGTGGTAATCCCAGGGGGGTTGTATCTAGAGGTGTTGGAACCAGGGGAATTCATGTATTAAATGTTAGTTTTCCACAGCTGAAAAGCTGACCATAACTTCTGACCATAGACCAACCATTATATTCTGTCTAGGTAAAGAGCAGCAAGGCCTCCATCTCTGGAGGGCATTGAACCAATTTGAAGGATAGGGGGTATTGAACCAATTTGAAGGATAGGGTCAGGGCCAGGAGGTTGCCAGAGGATCTGCTACAGACAAGTTCTTCAGTCCAGAGAATTCCTAGGGACATTAATCAATTAATCAGTAGTATATTTTGAGCACTTGTAGAGCGCATTGTATTAAGCACTTGGGAGAGTACAGAACAATAGTGTTGGTAGACCTGATCCCTGCCCTCAAGGAGCTTATAATTGAATAGTTCTGAAGACCTCCCTAAAGGTTCCAAGCAATTTCAGAGACATCTTAAAAGTCTTGTTGGAACCTTTTCCACCAGAACCTCCAAAGAGTAACAACTTTGAGCCCCAGCTCCCAGGGACACATTCGCTAGGGTTCTAAAACTGCTACTAGTATCTCACTGAATTACAGCAGCAAACAAAATGCCCTATTGCAATGAATTGTGCTATTGGTGCTGTTAAAATGGCTACAGGTACATTCCAAAGACTCCAGCATTGAGAATACACAGCCCTTCTTTATAGTCTCTTCCAATGCAGGGGCATATTGAGGCCTCCACAGTTGAATACAAATCACACCAAACTTTTCATAGAAACACTGAAGCAAAATAACATAGTTCTGGTTCATTTATAAATGGTAGAAATAGCCAAATTACTACACATTATTTAAATCCAATGTAATATCTCGGTTTGGGAAAAGGTATCAGATATGTTGGCAATGAGGTGGTTGTGGAAATGTGCCAAGCACTCACTATGCCATCCCAGCAGCAGTAAAAAAAAAAATGCCAAACTAAAGATCAAATATCCAGATAATACCAATTGGAGGTAATTTGTCATATACTATTTTCTTTTTTTTTCAGACACACCCACACACCCACACACACAATATTAAAAAAAAAATGCCAAACTAAAGATCAAATATCCAGATAATACCAATTGGAGGTAATTTGTCATATACTATTTTCTTTTTTTTTCAGACACACCCACACACCCACACACACAATATTACAATATTTTCCAGTAAGGAGGCCTGAATATTGTAGTTGCTAAGGTGTTGTCATCTGCTAATAGCATCTTTTGAGCAAACACGATACATAGAATATTGAAATGACCTTTAAACTCTAAATTGTCCTTTTTAAATTACATGTGTGCAATAAAACCTTATTAATCCAGACTCCACAAGTCCAGAATTTTACAATTGGACACCATTTTACCCTCTGTTTCCTCCTTTTCCCTTTCTAGTACTTCTAAAGGAAGGCAGGTGACTGATTAACAAGTCTTCTTCATCCACTGAAGGAGAAAATACAGTTGCTCTACAAATAAATGTGACCAACAGTCACAACTTTCCTAGTGTTTTAGTAGCAATGGGATTGGAGGTGGAATCACGGGCTATGTATTTGACTCTCCAACTTTCTCCTAACTATGGCTGACAGAGGAAGGCAGTGTTGCTCATTGGATCCCGGAGACCTGATTCATTCATTCAATAGTATTTATTGAGTGCTTGCTATGTGCAGAGCACTGTACTAAGCGCTTGGAATGTACAAATCAGTAACAGAGACAGTCCCTGCCCTTTGATGGGCTTACAGTCTAATTAGGGGAGACAGACAAGAACAATGGCAATAAATAGAATGGAATCCATGTTTGGAGAGCTTTTTTGGAATAGAGATTCTGGGCTCCTCTGCCTGGGGTTAGTGTATCTCAGAAGATGTTATCAGAACATTTTGGTTTTACCCAGGGAATTCACTGGGTGAGATTTGTGCTAAGTGTCCTCCTTATATTGGCAGAGAATTAGCCATACTGACAAAATGATTGTTTTTGAAGCCATATACCACAAGTTATATGTCTGACTTCACTCCAGGAATCCTGAGGGTAGCCCATCTGCCTGATCGACAGATATCATCTCCTGTCTTTCTTCCAAGGACAGTAACTGGCTGCTGGCCCGTCAATAGGCCCCCTAGAAGGAGTCGTCCCATGGCCCAACAGCTTTGTCTCCGTATCACAGCTGGGTATTTTCCAGGGCTGAATTGCGGCAAAGTTGTCAAGCCCCATTCGATAGCTGGCCATTGAGTCAGCCCATGTTAGTATGGCTGTGAATCAGGCAAAATCTGTGAACTTTTTTTTAGACTTGGCATCTGGTGTTTCAGGATTTGAAAACCTTTGTCTTCCCTGACCTTTAGAATTGTTCCCTGGATTTCCTTCCTCTATTCTTTTCTGCTTTGCTCTCTGTCACTCTCCCAACTTCTAATATTTGGTCTCTTGCTTCCTGGTCATGTATCCTTGGTTCTTTGTCATGCAGTCACTGAAGATCCAGGATACTCATGCTATGTAGGAGTATGTTACTCCATCCTCTAAAGTGTGTAAAGGAAAACATTTCTATCTTGGTTTCCAATCCTTACACCAACCCTGTTATCAGCCACAACCTCTTGATCTTTAATGTTTACATATCCATTTTGACCAATAGATTGGAGTCCATTTAATGGTATTTATTGAGCGCTTACTGTGTGCAGAGCGTTGTACTATGTGCTTGGGAGAGTACAATATAATAGTATAACAGAATTGGTAGGCACGTTCCCTCCCACAGTAAGCTTACAGTGTTAGAGGGGATTGAGTGTCTTGCCCTCTTTCCAAATTCTTCTCCTTTTAATGGGAATATATTTCTGACTAGTTTGACTAGCCATGTCTGGTTCATTTGGTGGTAATAAAAGCAGGAATCCTCTCCCTCCAGCAGTGAAATTTTGAGAGTAATCAATCCAATGGTATTTATTGAGCCCTCACTTGCAGTGGAACTATACGCTTAGGATAATGCAATACAACAAAGTTGGTCGATACATTCTCTGTCATGGAGAGCTTATAGTCTTGTAATACACAACTCTGGTTCTTTCTTGCCTTTCTGGGCAGAAAAAGTTGAGAGCTTTTTTCTCTTTAGAAGATAGAGGGCACCAAAAAAACAAGATTAGGTAGTAATTTCTAGCAAGGAGTTGGAACAAACAATTCATCAACTGTTGGAGTGGTAAGGATATGAAACTTTTTTTTTTTAAGAAAAAGTACATCATTAGGAAACAATGACATGGCTTCAAAATATTCAGTTTGAAGTACTTGTGAAATATATTCAACTAGGTTTTCTGGAAGAGAACTGGGGTAATGTGTAGAGGAAGATTTTAAAGCTGGAAGTTAGTTTCAGAGCAACTGAAAAATTTGATCTGTTTTCTTTGCCTTTTTTTTTTTTTCAAAGCTATATACATGCAGGATCCTACCTTTAGTTTCCCCCAATCTTGTTGCAAGGACCAGGGCGCAGGCCAGCTTCATTTGTCCCCCTCACCCCCCAAATCCTCAGTGGGCAGAGGACTTTGCCCCCAAGTCCCAGTTCTTTAAGGGTGATCAGAGTAAGTGCCTCATTAGCTGCTTTCTCCATTTCCTCAGAAAAGAGGTCTAGCCCCAAACAGGCCCTTCCTACTCAGATTGTGAGCCCCAAGAGGAACAGGAACTGTGTCTAGCCTGATTAACCCATGTCTACCCCAGCGCTTAGAACAGTGTTTGACACATAGTAAGAACTTAATTACAAACCCATTGGTTCTTGAAAATCACATCTTAAGTCGAAGCATCTTACCCAAACCAGTTTTCTCAAGGGAACAATATTATAAAGGGATGATTGGTTTCTGCACTAAGCTTGATACCCAGCCTTTATCAAAATTACTGGGAATAGTGTATTAGATTATAAATGAATTACATAGCTACATTAATGTATTTATGTTTAGTAAGCTAGAGGTAACCGACCCTTTTACTTCATTAAAAATAAGTTGGACATGTTGATCATCCTTGTTTATTTCCGTGGTCAGGTACACAGGCCTTTTTAAGCATTTCCCTCCCTCCCCATCACAGCTTTTAAAAATGTTTACGGTCATCTTCCCCATGGCTCGTATGTGCCCCTCCCTGTGTCTCAGGTCTTCGGAGCCAGTGCCATAAAGGAGACTTATATTGTAAAGTTGAAACCAATGGGCTGTAAAGCTGACAAAGGGTGTGAATTTAGAAATGCAAGTGTCATTCGTCTTGATGTGTGTAAAGTTAAAAAAAAAAAAAAAAAAGTATGTGCTAAAGTAGATAGTTATAAATTGCAAATGACCATGGAGTTTGATTCCCCACCCAAGGACATGGCTTAGAATTAATGATAATTGTGGCATTTCTTAAAGCAATTACTATGTGAAGCACTGTGCTAAGTGCTGGGATAAATACAAGATAATCAGGTAGGGGCACAGTCCTTGTCCTGCTCCCTGTCCTGCGTGGTTCTCATGGTCTGGGGCTAGGTGGTTTAACAGCCCAGTTAGTATAACAGAGTGGATTACCCCTGTTATCATTTTTCTTGCTGCTTTTTTTCCATTTTACTTGCAATTTGACCAACTTGGTGTCCATTAGTGTACAACTGGAGTTCAGGGGAAGTGAAATAAGATAAAAATCAAATCTGTCCATTTTGCAACTTGTTAGCTCTGAAACAAGGTTTGGTAGAAGGAAGGCTGAACTTATTGAATTCAAAGGTCAGGATGAATATTGTCTTTTTCCTGAATGACACTGTATGAAATCCTTTTGGTGGTAAGTTTTCTTGGGTGGATTTGTTGCAGTTCGTGGGTAGTAACAAAGTTATTTCACCATGACAGGGTAGGATTATTGTCTGCCTGCCTTCCCATTCCCCCACCATTATCAACCACCAAGAATAATTTAGCAATGATGTTCCCATTTTTCTAGCTCCTCGTTCCACTACTAGATTTGTTTCTTGTGGTTTTGAGAAGAGTTGGGGCTTAAAATCAGTCAATCATATTTATTGAGTGCTTACTGCGTACAGAACAATGTATTAAGCACTCAAGAGTACAAAGCAACAGAATTGGTAGACACGTTCCATGCCCACAGTGAGCTTACAGAGTAGAGGGGAAACAGAGTTAATGAATTTTCTTTGGGCCATGTGAACACGCTCATTGTTTTTTTTTTTTTTTTAAGCAACCCCCCGCCAACCCTCCGAAAATATTGGTTGAATAATGTTCAGCTGTGTTCTTTTTTGAGAATTGTTTCTCAAAAAATCCCAGCACTTATTTTGTGAGGAAAAACTACAGACCTAGGTGTTTGAAAAAGAACAGATCTCCCAATTTGCTAATCTTCTTCCCTCTCAAGAAAGACGGAATGTTTCCTTTATTTTAGATTACAAAAGTCGACCATTTGCAACCAGCTGAAAATAAAATATTTAAGCTAGTTTAAAAAAAGTAAAGCTTTATTTACTCCTTTCCCCTTCCCTCTAAGATCGTTGCTTTTTTCACAATCTCACCCTCTTTGATCCCTTCCCTCATTTTGAATACCCTACAACAAAGGAAGAAGCCAGTGAAATAAATGTGAAACCTTTTTTTTTTTTTGAGTGAATTTACCTAGAAGGCTTGTATTATACGTTTGATCCTGGGGGTGGCAGCAAATGCTAAGGAGAAAATACTTAGGTTACTGCTTAAGGATTTGCAAGGGTTAATTCTTTGGCTTCTCTCAGTAGGGATGGGCAACAAACTGTAATTGAATGTTGGCAGTTAAGATTTGAATTGGTACTGACAAGGGAAATTTTGTCTCAAATTCTCCAACGCACCTGACATCCAAAATGATTTTTCATTCTTACTGACTCCCATGCCAATTGCCCGAGCCAGCTGTTTCAAATTTTCAACTCTCTCCTCAAACTCCCTATACCCTCAAGCTCCCCTACCTCTTGCCTGTAACTACCTTGCCACCTATTGGATCGAAAAAATAGAAACCATCAAGTGTGGGCTCCCTAATATCCCCATTACTCCTCTCTACTCCCTCCCTCCTCCCACCCCTTTCATCGACTCTCCCTTCTTTCCCAGCAGTATTCCAAGAGGAGGTCTCCTGCCTCTTTTAAGAATCCACCCCCTCCTTCTGTATCTCTGACCCCATCCCCTCGTACCATAATCAAAATCTTTTCACCTCCTTGACTAACTTTAAACTCTTACACTCCTTTAGCTCTTTTGCTACTGCTTTCAAGCATGCACGTTTATCCCCTCTTGGGAAAAAGCTTTCTCTTAGCCCCACAACTCCCTTTGGCTATCCCCCATCTCCTTCCTACCATTCCTTTCCAAACTCCTCAAGCAAGTTGTTTACACCTCATGCTTCCACTTCCTTTCCTCTGATTTTCTCCCTGACCTCTTGCAATCTGGTTTCCACCCTCTGCACTTCACAGAAAGTGCCATCTTGTGGGTCACTAATGATATCAGCATGGCTCAGTGGAAAGAGCCTGGGCTTCGGAGTCAGAGGTCATGAGTTCGACTCCCGGCTCAGCCACTTGTCAGCTGTGTGATTGTGGGCAAGTCACTTCACTTCTCTGCGCCTCAATTACCTCATCTGTAAAATGGGGATTAACTGTGAGCCTCACGTGGGACAACCTGATTACCCTGTATCTACCCCAGCGCTTAGAACAGTGCTCTGCACATAGTAAGCGCTTGACAAATACCAACATTATTAACATTATTATATCCTTATTCATTCATTCAATAGTATTTATTGAGCGCTTACTATGTGCAGAGCACTGTACTAAGTGCTTGGAATGTACAAGTCGGCAACAGATAGAGACAGTGCCTGCCCTTTGATGAGCTTACAATCTAATTGGGGGAGACAGGCAGCCAAGAACAATGGCAATAAATAGAATCAAGGGGAAGAACATCTCATAAAAACAATGGCAAATAAATAGAATCAGGGTAATGTACGTCTCATTAAACAAAATCAACAAAATAGGGTGATGAAGATATATACAGTTGAGCGGATGAGTACAGTGCTGAGGGGGTGGGATGGGAGAGGGGAAGGAGGAGAGGGAAAGGGGGGAGAAGAGGTTTTAGCTGCGGAGAGGTGAAGGGGGGGTAGAGGGAGCAGAGGGAAAAAGGGGGGAGCTCAGTCTGGGAAGGCCTCTTGGAGGAGGTAAGCTTTAAGTAGAGATTTAAAGAGGGGAAGAGAATTAGATTGTCGGAGGTGAGGAGGGAGGGCATTCCAAGGACCGCGGGAGGACATGGCCCAGGGGCTGATGGCGGGATAGGCGAGACCGAGGGACGGTGAGGAGGTGGGCGGCAGAGGAGCGGAGCGTGCGGGGTGGGCGGTAGAAAGAGAGAAGGGAGGAGAGGTAGGAAGGGGCAAGGTGATGTAGAGCCTCGAAGCCTAGAGTGAGGAGTTTTTGTTTTGAGCGGAGGTTGATAGGCAACCGCTGGAGGTGTTTAAGAAGGGGAGTGACAGGCCCTGAACGTTTCTGCAGGAAGATGAGCCGGGCAGCAGAGTGAAGAATAGACCGGAGCAGGGCGAGAGAGGAGGAAGGGAGATCAGAGAGAAGGCTGACACAGTAGTCTAGCCGGGATATAACGAGAGCCTGTAGCAGTAAGGTAGCCGTTTGGGTGGAGAGAAAAGGTGAGACCGGCAGGTCTTGGTAACGGATTGGATGTGTGGGGTGAACGAGAGAGACGAGTCAAAGTTGACACCAAGGTTGCGGGCCTGAGAGACGGGAAGGATGGTCGTACCATCCACGGTGATAGGGAAGTCTGGGAGCGGACCGGGCTTGGGAGGGAAGATGAGGAGCTCAGTTTTGCTCATGTTGAGTTTTAGGTGGCCGGCAGACATCCAGGTGGAGACGTCCTGGAGTCAGGAGGAGATGTGAGCCTGAAGGGAGGGGGAGAGGACAGGGGCGGAGATGTAGATCTGCATGTCATCTGCGTAGAGATGGTAGTCAAAGCCGTGAGAGCGAATGAGTTCACCGAGGGAATGAGTGTAAATGGAGAACAGAAGAGGTCCAAGAACTGACCCTTGAGGAACTCCAACAGTTAAAGGATGGGAGGGGGAGGAGGCATCTGCAAAGGAGACCTAGATGACCGGCCAGATTGATAAGAGGAGAACTAAGAGGAGAACCGGGAGAGTACGGAGTCCGTGAAGCCAAGGTGAGGAGGAGGAGGGAATGGTCAACATTGTCAAAGGCAGCTGAGAGGTCAAGGAGGATTAGAATGGAGTAGGAGCCATTGGCTTTGGCGAGAAGGAGGTCATGGGTGACTTTAGAGAGAGCAGTCTCGGTAGAGAGGATGGGACGGAAGCCAGATTGGAGGGGTCCAGGAGAGAATGGGAGTTAAGGAATTCTAAGCAGCGATCGTAGACGACTCGTTCTAGGATTTTGGAAAGGAAGGGTAGTAGGGAGATAAGGCGATAACTGGAGGGGGAAGTGGGGTCAAGAGAGGGTTTTTTTAGGATGGAGGAGATGTGGGCATGTTTGAAGGCAAAGGGGAAGGAGCCATTGGAGATTGAGTGGTTAAAGATAGAAGTTGAGGGAGGGAGGAGGGCAGGGGCAATGGTTTTTATAAGGTGAGCGGGAATGGGGTCCGAGGCGCAAGTGGAGGGGGTGGCACTTGCGAGGAGGGAGGAGATCTCCTATGAGGATACTGCAGGGAAGGATGGGACAGTAGGGGAGAGGGTTGGTGGGGGGGAGGGGAGAGGCGGAGGGGTGACTTTGGGGAGCTCAGACCTGATTGTGTTGATTTTTGGATGAAGTAGGTGGCCAGATCATTGGGGGTGAGAGATGGGGGAGGGGGAGGAACAGGGGGCCTTAGGAGAAAGTTAAAGGTCCGGAACAATTGGCAGGGATGACGGGCATGGGTGTTGATGAGGGAGGAGAAGTTTTCCCTGGCGGAGGAGAGGGCAGAGTTAAGGCATCCTTATGGCCAAGTTCCAGTGGTCCGTACTCCATCCTAATCCTCTTTCATCTTCCAATTGCCTTTGACACTTCTGGGCTACCCTCCTAATCCTGGAAACACTCTCTAACCTTGATCCAGCACTTGAAACTGTCCTCGGTGGATAGAACAGTGCTTGGCACGTAGTAAGTGCTTAAATACCATCATCATTATTATTATTTTTCCTGTCTCTTTGGCTTCCCCTTCTCAGTGTCTTTCACCAGATTCTTCTCTCACACACACACCATACTGTGGGAGTCCCTGAAGGCTCAATTCATTCATTCATATTTATTGAGCGCTTACTCTGTGCAGGGCACAGTACTAAGTGCTTGGAAAGTACAATTCAGTAACAAATATATACAATCCGTACCCAACAACAGGCTCACAGTCTAAAAGTGGGGAGACAGACAACAAAACAAAAGTAGATAGGCATCAATAGCATCAATATAAATAAATAGAATTATATACATACAAATCATTAATAAATAGAGTAATAAATATGTACATATATATTCACGAGTGTTGTGGGGCGGGGAGGGTAGAGCGGAGGGAGGGAGTTGGGCGATGGGCAGAGGAGGAGGAGCAGAGGAAAAGGGGGGGCTCAGTCTGGGATGGCCTCTTGGAAGAAGTTTAGGTCCTCATCTATTCTCCATCTACACTCACTCTCTTGGAGAACTCTTTCACTCCCACAACTTCACTTATCTCTACGCAGATGATTCCCAAATCTAGGTCTTCTTCCTCCAGCCTCACATTTCATCCTGTTTCCAAGACATCTCTACTTGGATCTTCCCTTGATGTCTCAAATTTAACATGTTTGTAACCAAATTTCTTACCTTTTCAATCGTCTGTCTTCCAACTCGACTTTTCTAATGGCACCACCAACCTCCCTGTCTCATGAGCCCTTAGCCTTGGTGTTATCCTTGACTCATCTCTCTCATTCAACCCACCTATCTGATCTGGCACCAAATCCTGTCGGTTCTACCTTCTCAACATCTCTAGAATCCACCTCTTCCTCGCCACTTGAATTGCTCCCATGCTGATCCTAACACTTATGTTCTTCCTTGACTACTGCATAAGCCTCCTTATCCACTTCCCTGCCTCTTGTCTCTTTGATATTCTACCATCCCGAGTACTTAGATAGACATCCACCTGTAATTCCTTTTTAATGTCTGTCTCCCCTTATAATCTGTAAGCTTGTTGTGGGCAGAGAATTATCTCGCCCTACCCTTTTGTATTGTACTCTCCCACACATTTAGTACAGTGCTCTGCACACAGTAAGCATTTAATAAATACAATGGATTGATTATTCATAAACTAGAATTATCTGAGTAGGAAGCGACCAACTTTTTGCATTAACTAATAGCTATGAAATATACTGCATTGAACCAGGTGGACCCACTTATATAGTGGTGTATATTTAGCTTCAGTTCCCAGAACTGTTTTTTTGCCAGTAATATTTGTTGTACAGTGTCAGTATAATTGGCTAATCAAGATTTTAGAGTGTTCTTCACAAAAATAAAGCTCCTTTAATCCTCTGTCCCCCACATTTGAAACATGAGTCATGCTGTTGAGGAGATTTTTAAATATCAAGGTGGCTTCCCCCAGTCTTCATCTGTATATGAAATAGGACACACAAGGGTAGCTTCTTTGTCCTTTTCTCCCACTCTCCTGCATCACCTTGACCTGCTCCCTTTATTCATCCCCTGTCCCAGCCTCACAACATTTATGAACATACCTGTAATTTATTTATATTAATGTCTGTCTCCCCATCTAGACTGTAAGCTCATTGTCGGCAGGGAATGTGTCTGTTGTTATTTTGTACTCTCCGAAGTGCTTAGTACAGTGCTCTGCACACAGTAAGTGCTCAATAAATGTGATTAAGTTCAAAGAAGTCTTTCAATTAATATACATTGCTAAACATCCCCTTTGTTAAAGAAGTTCAAGCCATCCCAGAGGTCCATTTGAATACGTTTCAATTTGTCTCAGAGATCAGTTGTCCAATTTTAGTGACCCATAAGTTCTCAGAGAAACTTCATTGTAGTATTCATTAATATAATAGTAACAATGATATTTATCAAACACTTACTATGTGCCAATCACTCTTCTAAGTACTGGGGTAGAGACAAGGTAATCAAGTCAGACACAATCCCTGTCTCACACTGGGCTCACGGTATAAGTAGGAGGGAGAATAGGTATGGAATTCCCATTTTATGGGTGAAGGAGCTGAGGCTTAGTTAAGTGATTTGTCCAAGGTTACAAAGCACAATCGGGGCGGCTGGGACTAGAACCCAGGTCCTCTAGCTCCCAGGCCCATACTCTTCCCACCAGGCTGCACTGCTTTTCTTTTCCTTTATTAAAGGGATAGGTGGAGGAGATAGGGAGGTCTAAATTGTGTTGTAAGATTGTCTTTCTACCTTCCTAACAGAGCAAATGCATCTAGGTCAATATTTGATTTCAGTCCAGGTTAAGTAATTCCAGAGCCACAGTCGAGTTTTCTAACTTATTGACAGTTACAAGATTTACAAATAAAGAATATGCAATAAAGCCCCTTTCACAGATAGCGCTGGAAAAGCAAGTATCTAAAGACATATTTCTGGGAAAAATCGACTTTGATGTGAGTACAAATGCGTGGTAAGAGCCTTGTGATACTTAGATGACCTCATTCTACATAGATTGGCAGTAAACCCAACTTTTTCCAGCTCATTGTTCCCTTTCAGTTCCTCTGCTAATCAAAATATTACATTTGAGGAGGTAATTATAAATAATGGTCAAATAATGATTGAGGGGGATCCAGCAAGGTAGTATTTTCTGTGTTGGAAAGGTAATCATATGAATAGTGAGTCAACAGACTGAAATGTAAAGTAATTATCTCCAGTGGGTAGGAAGATCTCAGAAACCATTTTCTCCCCTCTCCGCTTCAGAACACACAGACCTTCTGCTAATGAGAAAATTGATTAATTCATGAGATGCAACATGATGGTATGAGAGAAGCCCCCCCACTCTTGCCAACAGAGCAGGAGATGATGCTCAAATGTGCTCCCAAGGTTTTCAGCTAGCCTAGAACCAACATTATATTTCTGTTTAAGGGTTATAAACAAGGGGAACACTCCGCTTCTCTGCTGCTAACCTCCTCACTGTGCCTCGTCCTCGGCTGTCCTGCCGTCGACCTCTAGCTCTCATCCTACTTCTGACCCGAATGCCCTCTCTCCTCACATAAAAATAAATAAATTGTGGTATTTATTAAGCGCTTACTATGTGCAAAGCACTGTTCTAAGCGCTGGGGTATACAAGGTGATCAGGGTGTCCCACGTGGGGCTCAGTTTTTATCCTCATTTGACAGATGAGGTAACTGAGGCACAGAGAAGTTAAGCAACTTGCCCAAGTTCACACAGCTGACTAGCGGTGGAGCAGGGATTAGAACCCGTGACCTCTGACTCCCAAGCCCGCGCTCCTTCCACTGAGCCACACTGCTTCTCACATCTGCTAAATTAACTCTTCCCCTCTTCAAAGCCCTACTGAGGGTTCACCTCCTCCAGGAGACCTTCCCAGACTGAGCTCTCCCTTTCCCTCTGCTCCTCCTCCCTTCCCCATTGTCCCTACTCACTCCCTCTAGGCTGCCCCCTTCCCCTCCCCACAGCACTGGTGTTTATTTGTACATATTTATTACTATATTAATGATGTGCATATATCTATGATTCTAATTATTTTGATAGTACTGATGCCTCTTGTTTTGTTTTGTTGTCTGCCTCCCGCTTCTAGACTGTGACCCTGTTGTTGGTTAGGTGATTACCTCTATCTGTTGCTGAATTGTACTTTCCAAGTGCTTACTATAGTGTTCTGCACACAGTAAACAATAAATATGATTGAATGAATGAATGAAAGTATGGAAGCAGCCTGGCCCAGTGGATAGAGCACGGGCCTGGGAGTCAGAAGGACCTGGATTCTAATGCTGCCTCTTCCTCTTGTCTGCCTTGTGATTTTGGGCAAGTCAGTTCTCCGTGCTTCAGCTACCGCATCTGTAAAATGGGGATCAAGAATGTGAGCCCCACATGGCACAGGGACTGTGTTCTACCTGATTAGCTTGTATAATAATGATGGTATTTATTAAGTGCTTACTATGTATAAAACACTGTTCTCCCCCCCAGCGCTTAAACCAGATTGTAAAATATAGTAAGTGTTTAATAAATGCCACCATTCTTCTTCTTCCTTCCTTCCTTCCTTCCTTCCTTCCTTCCTTCCTTCCTTCCTCTTCCTCTTCCTCTTCCTCTTCCTCTTCCTCTTCCTCTTCCTCTTCCTCTTCCTCTTCCTCTTCCTCTTCCTCTTCCTTTTCCTTTCCTTTTCGAGCCTGTTGTGGGGTAGGGATTGTCTCTGTTGCCGAATTATACTTTCCAAGCTTAGTACAGTGCTCTGCACACAGTAAGCACTCAATAATTATGATTGAATGGATGAATGGTTTATCCCATGTTTGGCTTGGCTAGTGAATGCCAAAAATGAGGTGTGGGACACTCTTTGGGGTAATGCGGTTGAATCTTTTGTACAGACAGATGGCATATCCATTGGCATATCAAACAGAGGCTAGACTCCTATTCATAAACTATTGATGTTGTTATTCTTGTCATTTTTCTAAGAGAAAGCCATAGAGAAGGAAGTTAAAAAATAGAATCCCTTTACCACTTTGATCCCTTTCAGGTGTCATATTGAAGCGTGAACAAACTGAATTTGGTATCTTGTCTGAACACAAGTTGAGCAGTGACATTGGTTCTTTAAGATGTCAACATGTTTGAGTCCATTAATGGTGAGGGATTGACCTATGGGTGATAGAAAATGTGAAGGACGTGAAATGGGAGTTGATTTGTGTTGGCTGAATTTTTGTATTTTAGAGAAGACAAAGTGCTTGGTAGTTCATCACTGAGGCAAACTACAATTTGACGGAATCTGCTCAGCAGTAGAGGAAAGTCAAAGGAAGATGAAATCTGAGACTCCAAGTAGGAGCGACTGGGAAAGAAATACAAGGAGAGAAGCCTTAGGGAGGAAAGTTGGGTGGGGAATGTGTTTATCAACTTTATACTGTACTCTTCCAAACTCTTAGGGCAGTGCACTGCACACAGTAAGTGCTCAGTAAATAGGATTGATTAAAGAAAGGCATAGGAAAATAGAAAGGTAACTCAGAAGTATTAGGCAGCATTCTTCCCATAAATGTGTTCCTGAGTAAAAAGCAATCCACAAGTTGACACAAGTGGATTTGGTGTAGGAAGAATCAGTCACTTGAGCTCCTACTGTACTTCTTACTTGGGAGAGTACAATTAAAATAGTAGATCCGATTCTTGCCCTTAAGGAACTTCCAAACTAGAGGGGGGAAAATGGACATTAAAATAAATTACTGGTAGGTGGAAATAAGTGCTAGGGAGGGTTTTGAGAACTAAAGTACTGAAATGGAAGAAGCAGCCCTGTGCATGTATGTGATGTTGGCCAAGTTTTGATGCTCTGGCACTTATCAGCATCTGCCTCAGACTTACTACACTCTGTCATACTTGGTGTTTGTGTTTTTGCAACTTTACAGTGTGTAATACAGTAAAATCACAATGTTAAGCATGGTAAAAACAATCTTCTAATGACAAACATAATATAGGAATTTGTATTGAAAAATAAGTCTAGACTAAGCTCGTGGGCAGGGAATGTGTCTACCGACTACTGTTATGTACTCTCCCAAAAGTTTAGTATACATACAGTGCACCACATATAGTATGCACTCAAATACCATTGTTGATGATGATATATTGGAGCTAGCTACCTCATACTCATTAATTCCCTCTGAAGCAGTGTCCACTAGACCATGAAATGGGAAAGAGCATGTGATTCTTCCTAATCTGTCTAATCTGGTCCCACCTAACCCTTCACAATATTGCTAAAATCTACCCTATTCTCTCCACCCAAACTGCTACCATTTTGATTCAAGCTCTTACCCTATCCTTCCTTGATTACTGCATCAGTTAACTCATTGACCTTTTTGTCTCCTGTCTCTCCCTACTCCAGTCCATACTCCACTCTGCTGCTCAGATCATTTTCCTAAAAAAAAGTTCAATCAATGTTTCCCCATTCTTCAAGGACCTCCAGTAGTTTCCCATTCATCTCCACATCAAACAGAAACTCCTTACCATTGACTATAAATCACTCAATCACCTTGCCCACTCTTTCTTACCTCACAGTCAATTCACTTTGTTACTGTAACACCAATGTACTAACAGTACCTCAGTAACAGTACCTACCTCAGTAACAGTACCTCATTCTTGTCTGTCTCACTGCCAAGCCCTTGCCCATGTCCTGTCTCTGGCCTGGAATTTCCTTTCCTGTCATATCCAACAGGCCATCATTTTCCCCATCACATCTACTAAAAGAGTCCTTCCTCAACTAAGCCATTATTTCATTCAGTTGTATTTATTGAGCACTTATTGGGTGCAGAGCACTGTGCTAAGCACTTGGGAGACTATAGTGTAATGATACAAGAGATATATTCTCTACACACAGCGAACCTACGGTCTAGAGGAGGTTATCCCAACTCCCTCTCCCTTCTTCATCACTCTTGCACTTAAGATTTGCACCCTTTATTCACCCCACCCTCAACACTTATAAACCTATCCATAATTTATTTAAATGTGTGTCTCCCCCTCTAGACTGTAAGCTCAATGTGGGCAGGGAATGTGCCTACTCTGTTATATTGATGTACTCTAGTAAACGCTTAGGACAGTGGTCTGCACACAGTAAGCACTCAAGGAATGTGATTGACCGATCTGGTGAACTCCTCCATCCACGTATTCCAGTGGAGAAGCATCAGCTGAATTTTAGTTTCAGAAGCAGCAGAAACTTTAATAAAGAATTGAAGTGAGAAGCAGCATGGCCTAATGGAGAGATCACATGCCTGGGAGTCAGAAAGACCTAGATTCTAATTCCGGCTCTAACAGTTCATTCATTCAATAGTATTTATTGAGCGCTTACTATGTGCAGAGCACTGTACTAAGCGCTTGGGATGAACAAGTCGGCAACAGATAGAGACAGTTGCTTGCTGTGCAACCTTGGGCAAGTCACTTAGCTTCTCTCTGCCTCAGTTTTCTCAGTCATAAAATGGGGATACCTGTTCTCCCTCCTACTTGGACTGTGAGCCCCATGTGGGGCAGGGATTTTGTCTGACCTAATTAACTTGTACCTACCCAAGTGCTTAGAGCAGTGTTTGCCACATAGTAAGCAATTCCTATCTCTGGTTAGTGTTTTTGTAATATCTCACTCATACAATCTATTGAGGTACTTATGAACACCTCGTGTGCAGTAACTTAAGAGAATACAAGGAATATCTCTGTCCTCTTAATAAAGGTATCCTTCAATATGAAGGCAACACTACCAAGAATGAGTCTGAATCAGTGAGTCTGAGGATATGAGAGAATTTTGTGCTTTTTGTCCACGTAAAACACAACGATGCACCTTCTATGTCCCCTTATCATTTTAGTGGAGCACCACTTCTACACTAATGGTTAAGATAAGAAAAGTGTGTGTTAGGAGGCATTTGACTTATTTTTTGCAGTAATGGTGGTGATTGGCACTGGGCCATCCCACTCTGCCAAGTGGCACGGACTGGGAGATAGTTGGTAGGGAGAAAATGTGCAGTCTATGATCCCCAAATGGAATGTTTCTGAGACTTATTCATGTGGAAAACATAAAAAATCATACTGATGATAATGAACACACTAATGATTTGGACTCTGAAGTTATGCTTTTGCGGTATAGAAAGCTTGAAGGAGTTTTTACTTGGACATTTAGAGTTTTATCAATTATACTGATTGGTAGGGAAAGTGCATCTTTTGTGGTTAGGGCTTTCTGATATAAATTCAAAGTATTCTGCTATGCAATCAGAATATTCATTTTAATATGAGTGGTTCAGTCAATCAGTTGTATTTGAGTGCTCACTGGTTGCAGAGCACTCTTCTAAGCACTTGGGAGAAGGTAGAGATTGTCTCTCTTTGTTGCCGAATTGTACTTTCCAAGCACTTAGTACAGTGCTCTGCACAGAGTAAGCACTCAAATATGATTGACTAGGAGTACAATATAACAGAGTATAACAGAGCTGATAGGCCTGTTCCTTGCCCACAATGAGTTTATAGTCTAAAGTTAATCTCTTATTATGACTATTCAAGAAATGGTTTTTTTGCTCTAAAAAATGCACAAACGAGGAAAATATTGTTTAAACAGTCGTTTACTATTTTTTTTTAAATTGGGAATTTTGACGTGTTTGAAAGGGAGAAATATTTTAAATGTGCATTAGGATTTCAAGGCAGTTATTAGTTATTTAAGCCAGAGGGATTGTTTAACACTTTGGCTACATTGTTTCTTTAGGCTAGTTTAGAGGACGGGAAATGAGAAGGCAATGGATTTGAGATGGCATGGAGCTGGTGCTGTTCAGTGAACATCAGGGAAGATATCTTGAGAATGACTTACACCTCATACCTCAAAAAGACTAGTTATTTTGCTTCTCCATTCATGTCCTGTGCTCCTTCACATCACCTCAAATTTCTCTTTCTTACTTTTCCTACCCTTCTCTGTTGTTTTTTCCTCCCTCTTTCCTTTGCCCTCCCATTCTTCCCTGACTTCCATTTCCATTTCCTTCCAGAGGAGAGGAGGTGTGGCTGGACCTTGTTGGCAAGCAAAAGTACTCTCTCCTCAGTCACAACAGGAAGAGATGGCTTTGCTGTTTGAAAATACCCTGGCCATGACTTTGAGGGTGGGTGGGTGGGTGGGAATAATTTGGGAGTAGGAGAGCTGTGTGTCCCAATCCCAGTCTGCCTTTCCATTTCCACATCAAGGACCACAGCCCCAGTGAGAGTGAGGTTCTTTTTGTATTTTGCTCTAGTGCTGAGGAAAAGGAATTAATCATTTATTGTAATATTTACTGAGTGCCTACTGTCAGTGTAGAGCACTGTAATAAACTCATGGAAGAGTTCAGTAGAAATTGGCAGAAAATAATAATTGTGTTTTGTTAAGCACTTATGTGCCAAGCACTGTAATAAGGTAGATAAAAGGTAATCACATCCCACATGGGGCTCACCATCTAAGTAAGAGAGAAAACAGGATTAAATCTCAATTTCACATATGAGGGAACTGAGGCACAGAGAAATTGAGTTGCTCAAGGTCACACAGCAGGTAAATGGCAGAGTAGGGATTAGAACCCGGGTCCTCCGACTTCCAAGCTCTTGTTCTTTCCCCTAGGCCATGTTGCCTCTCCGGCCCTGCCCTCAACAAGTTACAGTTTAGTGAAAGATAATGACAAATACGTAGTGAGTTCAAGAAAGAAGAAAAAAGGGCTATATACATGAATTTAAGTGTAAGTCACAGCATTTGAAAGATATGTGCAAAGGTGTCACAGGAGGTTGTGAGTACTCAAGTCTCAGAGAGATGGTTAAGGGTAATGATGAATTCTCTTGGAAGACCTTCTGGAGGATATGTGATTTAAGAAAGGCTTTGTAACTGGGGATAGATGTGATCTGTTGAATTTGAAGAATATTATCCTTTCACTCTGTTATGCTTTTCTTTGGGAAGATGGTGATTGAGGTATCCTTTGGTGTATGAGCCAGAGCATCAACTTGGGGTCGAATAGTGCAGAGACTTGCATTCCTTAAGAATCATGGAGTTGATTGCTTTTCTGAAAAAATTATGCTACTTGCTAAGCACTGTTGGTTTGGTGCTAGTTTGATTCAACTTAATTAGGTTGGATACAATAATAAAAATGTTGGTATTTAAGTGCTTACTATGTGAAGAGCACTGTTCTAAGCGCTGGGGTAAATACAGCGTAATCAGGTTGTCCCACTTGGGGCTCACTGTCTTAATCCCCATTTTACAGATGAGGTCACTGAGGCACAGAAAAGTTAAGTGACTTGCACACAGTCACACAGCTGACAAATGGCAGAGCCGGTCACAGTCACAATCTTGGTAGGAGGGAGTAGAATTGAACCCCCTTTTTACAGATGAGGAAACTGAGGTGCGGAAAAGTGAAGTGACTTGCTGAGTCTCACAGTGGAACATGGCAGAGCAGAGATGAGAACCCTGGTCTTCTGACTCCCAGCCCCATGTTCCTTCCACTAGACCATCCTGTTTTTCATGATCACTTTCACAGATCTTTCCCTACTCCTAAGTAATCACCCGGTTTCTACCACCCCAGCCCATCAGTCATCTCTGTTCCTCCTCAAAGTAAGGGCTACTCTCAAACTTCTATGGTGGGTATCTGTCTAATCAGCAGACAGGCTTTTCCCCTCCATTTGACCCATTCAGAGCTAGTGAATTGCAAGGAGACAGGAAACAATAAAAACCCTAAAATAACATAAGGCCAGGACAAATAAACACAAACAAATGAAAACAGAAGAGTACCGTTTCTATGCCCTTGCCTACTCTGCCATATTGTACTCTCCCAAATCCTTACTATAGTCTCTGCACATGGTAAGTGCTCAATGAGTCACTTAACCTCTCTGTGCCTCAGTTCCCTCATCTGTAAAATGGGGATTAAGACTGTGAGCCCCACGTGGGACAACCTGATTCCCCTATGTCTACCCCAGCGCTTAGAACAGTGCTCGGCACATAGTAAGCGCTTAACAAATACCAACATTATTATTATTAATGAGTAGCATTGATTGATTGTTAGATTAGTGGTTTGGACTCTTTGCAACCCAAAGTCAATAGTTACAACAACAGCCTCAGTGATACTCCCAGCTATAGCCAAGGCTGCAGCCTCTCCAGTCAGTCAGTTGTATTTATTGAGCACTTACTGGGTGCAGAGCACTGTACTAAGCGCTTGGGAGAGTAAAATATAACAAAAAATATATATTCCCTGCCCACAGTGAGCTTAGAGTCTAGAAGGGGAGACAGACATTAATATAAATAAATTAGAGATATGTCCAAAGCTCAAAATTTATTGTGGCTTCATGCTGTTGCCTCCATTGCTTGTGTCCTTCCCACTGTGGTAGGGCAAAGTAGGATGGGCTTCGGGCCCAAAAGTTGAGGCATAAAAGTTGTTTGTTGGGGGAAAGGCATGTGTTGGGGGTAGGGGTCGGGCACACAGCTTCACCTGACCTTCCCACTAGGGCTGTACAAGTCATGCATGTCTTTGTGCTCTATTGAATGGTAATGTAATTTAGTGTCCTCTCCCAGCTAGATTGTATACTCCACAAGATTAGGAATCACTCTAGTAACTCTCTTCTATTCTCCCAAGCACTTGCTCTGGTGCTCTGTATGGTAAAAGCACTCAATAAATGTAATTGATTGGTGGACTATTTTTGTGCAGTAACCAAGAAAAGAAGATAAGCAAATTAGCATACTGTGTTTTGGGACAGGGGAATAAGGTGGATGTTCTACTATGGGAACCAAAGAAATAAATATTGGAATAAAAAGGATAACAGTGTGTACACTTCAGGTCACAGGCAGTACTGATTAATAAAAGTATTACCAAACATTTGTCTAGTTCTTGACCTCTGTGGTGGTTAGAGAGGTGGTTAAGCTCATAGATTTATACCTCGACCAACAAATGCACAATGGGATTTTTTTTTTTAATGGCATTTGTTGTGTGTGTTGTATCTAAGCGCTGGGATAGATGCAAGATAATTGGGTTGGGCACAGTTCCTGACCCATATAGGCCTCACAGTCTTAATCCCCATTTTTCAGATGAGAGTGCTGAGGCACAGAGAAATTGTGACTTGCCCAAGGTTCCATAGCAGACAGGTGGTGGAACTGGGATTAGAATCCAGATCCTTGACTCTCAGGCCCGTGCTCTATTAGTCTCATTGCTAGCCCCAAAGAATCCCCTTGACACTCTAAAGAAGGTTCAGTTAGCTGAAGATTTCCTCTGTATCATCAGCAAGGGGATAGCACCTAAGGCAGAAGGTGTGTATGAAACATGGCAGCTATCAATACATTCGAAAGTCAAAATGAAAAATCAAAGTTCTTAAAGGGGTACAGACCTAAGTGTAGAGATGTCAGAGAATGGTGGGCAAATAGGGGAGGTAAGGGCTTAATAAGGGAAGGCCACTTGGAAGCAGTAGGATTTTAATAGGGCTGTGCAACAATCAGTGGATGGTATTTATTGAGCGCTTACTCTGTGCAGAGCACTGTAGTAAGCACTTAGGAGAGAATGATATATTGTTGGGAGATACATTCCCTGCCTTCTAGGTGCCTACAGATTGGAGGGGAAAACAGAAATTAAAATTATAGGTGTATTTATAAGTGCTGTGGGGTTGAGAGTGGGGCAAATGTCAACTGATTAAAGGATACAGATCTAAGCATATGAAATGACTGCCTGAAGCTGAAAGTGCCAAATAGCACTTTTTAAATCTTTTAATTATTTTGTGAATTATTTTAATATACTCTCCTAATATTCACATCAATTCAAAATTACCTTGTTCCGTAAGAGGGGGGGTTGGCAAATTTGTGGATAAGCAGCAAATGAAAGCACTGTCTTTTGACAAAGTATCTGTTTCAGGGTTGCTTAAAATGTCTTGCAGATTGTAAATCATTTCAAGAATGAATGATTTGGGATTTCACTGTAATTGTACACTGATATCAATGCTTAATGCCTATCAAATCAAATTGTTAGTAGTGAGCCTGATTCTTCAAACAGGGGCTTTAAATTCTTTGGGATCATGTTAGGATTTCTACAAAAAAGAGGGGTAGTATAATTGTATTAAATGAGGTATTTGTTAAAACACTTTGTGTCAGGGACTGTACTAAGCATTGGATGGATACCAGTTAATCGGATTGTTTGAATAGTATGTTAGCTGATGACTTGTTGGAAAAAATAATCACAAAGAATTGATGACATAAACACAAAGAATTGATGACTTTGTCAATTTCAGAAAGAGGTAGTTTAAAGTCAGAACTCTGAACCTGTGATCTACTTTTGATTAAAAAAAAATTATTCGTGGATTTACAATTCTAAGCAGTGACATTGCAGTATTCATAGTTACTTGACCGAGTTTTGTTCTAAAATGAACAAGTGAACACTGCAGTGTAATGTGGTAAAATCTCAATTCCCTTTGATAGTAAATTTCAAAATTTACATAGCTTTTCAGACTTTCTAGGTTATTTTTGAACAGGATATTGAGGAATTACAGGTTTCTTTCATATTTTCAAGAAGTTTGCAGAAAGCAGTCAGAAGGGAGATGAAGATGTGAAGAGCAATAGAGACATTAAGGAAGACCAAAACAGGGGACACGTGGAAGCTGTCAGATAACGGTGTAGAAGAAAGACTTAGGAGGTTAAGAGGTGGGGAACTTTAAAATGTGCCAAGAGGTTGTTGGGATCTATCGGTTCGTATCAACCAGGACCTTCTGGGTCCGGGGGACCCTCGATAACACGTAGTAGAAGTCAAACCACATGTCTGATCACCAAAGTTACTTTGGAAAGTTTTTTTTTACTTAGTTTTACCAAGGTGCAAAGGAGTGGCACGTAGACACATGCTCACTCCACTTCACCAAGGGTCCAGTACCAGACTGCTGGTCAAGGGAGCCGGTTCTGCCAATGCTGCTTCTTTCTGCTTCCAAGTGCTGTTGCCTTCCATTGCTTCCACGTTCCTGTCCTGCTCCAGGTTCTTCCATTCATTCATTGATTCATTCATTCACTTGTATTTATTGAGCCCTTACTCTGTTCAGAGCATTGTACTAAGCTCTAGGAAAGTACAATTCGGCAAGATATAGAGACAATCCCTATCCAACAACAGGCTCACAGTTTAGAAAGGGGGAGACAGACAATAAAACAAGTAGAGAGGCATGAATAGCATCAAAATAGATATATAAAATTCTCTTTGCATACCTCTGTGTTCCTTCTGCTTTCTGGGTGCCTCTGAACTGCTTCTCTGTGTGCCTCTGTCAGCATGCCCCCCTCCCCCTTTACATGCCTCCTGCGATTCAAAACTCTACCCCCTTTTTATACCCCCTTTTATCTGTCTTAGGCTTCGCAACTGGGTCTCTACTTGACAGTCCTTGATTGGTCCAGGCCTGTTACTTGGTAGAACAGGGAGAGAAGGCGGCACCTCCCTCCATGCTCCACCCCCACAGGCCAGGAGTCACCTGTCCCAGGTAGAGCCCATCAGTGCCTTTGCGAGTCTCTTCCTTCTTGTTGTTTGCGGGATCACAAACAGTCATTAAGTTAGGCAGCTTGTTGTGGGCTCACCACAGAGATATCAGAATGAGAGGGACAGAGAAGATAGCAATCAAGAGAAAGTTGGGCAGGTTAAGAGGAAAATAAGATTTTGAAGTCAAACAAAATACTCAAAAGCCTTTTAGGAGAGTGAAGAAGAACCTGTGGGAAGACCTGTCCCTAAAATAAATCTGATTGGATAAACAGATGTGGGCAGGGATTGTCTCTTCTTATTGCTGTATTGTACTTTCCCAAGTGCTTAGTACAGTGCTCTGCACACAAGCACTCAATAAATGCAATTGAATGAATATGAACACAAGCACTGTCATTTTTGGATCTGCCCGGTCATCTGTCCAGCCCAGGATTCTGCTTCCAACAGTGGGAACAGGATGCTTACAGGAGTCAGGTGATGCTTACATTCTTCACTTTCCATACTATTGTTTATTGGGCTTCCAATTACAATATTTCCCCTCTACGTCCCTAACTTTCCCTCTTGAGAGGAAGAAATTTCAGGGAGGGAGGACAGAAGACAGCATTGTAAGATCCTGGCACATAGTAAGTGCTTAACAAATACCACAGTCATTATTCTTATTATCTTTAAGAAAAGGGAGCTCTGGACTAGTTGGGTTGACATAAGGATTTTATAAGAAACCACCAGGTGGGTTCCATGAAGTCGTTTTAGACTGTGAGCCCGTTGTTGGGCAGGGATTGTCTCTCTCTCTTGTCGAATTGTAAATTCCAAGCGCTTAGTACAGTGCTCTGCACACAATAAGCGCTCAATAAATATGATTGAAGTCCTAATAGAGGGTTGGAACAGTAAAGTCAGGGAGCTGGGGATGGGGTTGGGGGGTGGGGAGAGCAGAGGAGTGTAGTAGAAAAGACAAAAGACTTTAGAGCGACTCACATGGTGAAATACAGAGGCCAATATCTATACAGCCTATAGTTAAGGAAATTGGAGAGGGTGAGAAGAGATACATATTCAGAGTTTAGAAGACAGAAGGATTGTAAACTTGCTATGCGGATAAGATAATTTCTGCACATGTGAAGAGTAACTTAAAATGAGATTAGGAGTCTCTCTTCCTCAGTTGGAAGAAGTCAGAAATGGGGAGGGAAGGAGTTTAGGGAAGACCCGGGGAAGGATAGAGTTACTTGGAATTATTAAAAAAAAAAAAGAAAATTAATAAAAAGAAAGGTTTAAAACACAAAGGGGTGGGCGGGACATTTATTTAGAGAAACTTCGAAGCATTGTTTTAGCGTAGAATGCGGTGCAAGAATACACGTAAGAAGAGACAAAGGAAATACTTGCAGATTTAAACAGGATGATATTAGGAAGGAAATGGAAAGACATTATTTGGTTGACATTATAGAGGAAATTGAGGGTCAAAAAGAACATACAATTTAGATAAGTATTCAAGAAGAAAGTGTGTAGACAATAAAACACAAAGACATTTGCTTTCAGATGTGATGTAGAAAAATAATTTCTGGACATTTTGTTAGGCAGAAAAACAAAAGCGTTAATCTCTAAAGACAGAGATGGAACAACAGGGATTAAAACGGGACAGCAGCAATTGCTGGTTTATTAGGGTAACAAAGGTGGAGTTAGGAAAGATTGAATATAATGGGAGGCCAGGGGGTGTTTCCCCCTAATTTCCACCTCTCCTAGCCATGTTTTCTCACCAGCCACCCCTAGTTTTATCCGTTTATTCATTTGAGTTTTTATTTTGATCAGCTTTCTTGCCCTCAGCCTCCCCCACCCTCCTTGCTTTTATGCACATATCAGTACACTCTACTGCTCCCTCCAACCTGTCATTCATTTCAATATTTGTCTCCCCAATTAGATTATAAAATCCTTGAAGGCATGGATTATGTCTAGTAACTCTAATGTAATAATAATTATGGTATTTAAGTGCTTACTGTGTGCCAGCCACTGTACTAAGCACTGGGGTAGATACAAGCAGATCAGGTTGGACAGTCCCTATCTCTCCTGGGGCTCACAAGTTCAATACTCTTCCAAGCTCTTGTATAGTGCTCTGCAAACACACAGTAAATACTCAGTACTGTGGATTTGATGTATATTTTTACATGCGTAAAATTCGTTTTGGCCAATCTCTCCTATCAGATTGTAAATTCCTCGAGTTAAAGATCATGACTTTTTAAAAAACTTTCATACTTGAGCTTTTCTTTTCCACTGCTCATCCAGATGATACTCTATCACTCAAAAAACGCTTCAATGCAAAAGACTAGTTTTTAAATTCATATGGAATTATCAAATTGCTTTACCGTGTTGTTTGTAGGTTTTTTTTTCCTCTGCTGCTTCTCAAGAGGTTTGAATCTAAAACTCTGCTGCCATCTGGTGATATACTGCCTGCCCTACAAGTTTGGTGTGAACTGTAGTGTGAGATGTTGGAGAAGTTTACTGCCAACCACAAATGTTCAGTCAAATTTATTGAGCGTTTATTGTGTGCAAAGCACTGTATTATGCACTTGGGAGAGTACAATACAAAAACAGATGCATTCCCTACCTACCACTAGCTCACAGTCTAAAGGGGGAGGCACCCATTAATATAAATAGATAAATAAATTACAGATATACATATGTACTGTGGGGGTGGGAGGGAGGATGAATGAAGGAGCAAGTAATAGTGGCACAGAAGGGATTTGGAGAAGATGAGAGGAGGGCTTAGTTAGGAAAGGCTTCTTGGAGGAGAATTTTATGACAGACTTGTCCCCAGGACATTTTTCATTGAAATACTATCCCAGACTGGTCTTTGATGTACAAACCCCAGGATGTTTCCTGCACCTGCCACATCAGGAGAGTTTGTAAGTCAAAGTCTACAAGCCATCTATCCCTTGGTGAGTAGGTACCAGCATTACACCCTGAAGTTGTAAACTCTCCACTGCCCCAGCAGATTTCCTGAAACGGTCATTTCAATATGGGCTCTGGAAACCGTTTGAGGTTCATGTACAGCAGGTCAGACCTTAGAGACAACCTTACTTAAGGCCTCCCAGTATCCACTTAAGCCATTTAAGATCGGGTTCCCAGAAACACATGGCGTACATTTAAAATGCGGAAATGTGTTATATTAGGATGTAACTGGGAAATGGGAAACAAACCAGGAATAATATAACATTTAACAGATGGAGCGTTTAAGGAGTTCCATGGAGTCAATCATTCAGTGGTATTTAAATGCTGTGTGCGGAACACTGTCCTAAATGCTTGGGAGAGTACAATACAATACATTTTGTAGATGCTATTCCTGCTCGCAAGGACCTTAGAGTGTATATACTTTAGACTGCACTATTACAAGAACCCAAAAAAGGAAAATGAACTCAAATATAAAAGTCACTTTTTCTGTTCCCCAGTCAATCATTCGAATTTATTGAGCACTTATGTGTGCAGAGCACTGTACTAAGTGTTTGGGAGAGTACAGTATAACAATAAACAGACACATTCCCTGCCCACAACCAGCATACAGTCTAGAGGGATGAGTTTACAGTCAGAACCCTGTTCAGAGAGAGACAGCATGAATTCCAATACAGGTAGTAGGCCAAGCCTCAGTGCCTTTTGATATCAAGGCCTTCCAATTCCATGAGCCCCTGGGGCACACTGGCATCCCAGAGAGGGATTCTACTTGGACCTGGGCCTCCACTCACTTAACTCCTTGGAGAAAAAGGAAGTACCTGCCTATTTGCCTGCCTTCAGTTTAGCTCTTTCACTACTCTTGGTCCCTTTAACCATCCTAAAAGAGATTCCTCTTATATTGCTTGGACAGATTTAGAACCAAACCAAAATTTCTTAAGAAAAAAAAAAATTCCAGCCTCAATGGACCTCTGCCTCTCCTTTTGGATTCAGTTGTCATTCTGACGTATTTTACCAATCCCGAGACTTCAGTGGACTAAGTGGATCAATTTTATTTCAAGACATTTGACATGTTGAAAGCTAGTCAAATAAAATATGAGGCCAATAAAAAAAAAGGAACGCCTTTTACAGTTAATTGATCAGAGACTTCTCTAAATTTTGACAGGTTATGGACAAGGCTTTTGAAGAAGCATATTTAACAGTATGGCTTTTTAATGGCATGGTGTGAAAGTCACACTGTTCAAGTCAACAAGTTCAACTAGTTTCATCACCAAATTATAGTTTTACACAAACTACAAATTTGGTAGTGTGGCTTGTTTTAGTTTTATTGAATTTGGCTTTTTTTTTCCTCCATTACGCCATCAAAGTCCTTTGGAGACATGGAAGCTTTTACTAGCTATGTTGGGCAGTAAAGTTTAATAGGAAAAAAGTAAGACTGCAGGTACCCTTTAAAAAAAAAATAACCACAGAACTGTTTGAAATAATCATAAAGCCTGTTTTTAAGGTCAGAGAAATCAAGAATCTAATATTATGTGGTCCCCAAAAATGTTTTGTTGGCAAAGAAGTATAACTGACAGAATAACTGACTCTTTCAGCTGTGTTTGGAAAAGTCATTGTAATACTGCTTTTCATTTGCAGGTAAAAAAAAAATAAATCAGACTGCCTGAATTATAAATGTAGGGCCAGCTGCTTTTAGCATAACTTTTAGAGTAATCAGTGTTCCTTAGTGGACAGAGCATGGACCTGAAAGTCAGAAAGACCTTGGTTTTAATCCTGCCTCTTCCCCTTTTCTGCTATGTGACCTTGGTCAAATCACTTGCTTCTTTATGCCTGTTACCTCATCTGTAAAATGGGGCTCATAGGACTCTGAGGCCTGTATGAGACAAAGACTGTGTCCATCCTGGTTAACTTGTATCTACCCCATCGCTTAGTACAGTGCCTAGCAAATAGTAAGCACTTAAATACCGTGGGGAAAAAACAAAAGCCAAAACTTTTATTTTAACAAAACAACTCACATATTACAAAAAACATCTTGTTTTCAGATTTTTTGCCATTGTTTTAAATTAATATATTTCAAGGTATTTTATGGAGACTAAATGAATTAGGTACATAGCAGTAACTATGTGGGCATCTGTGCAAAACTGTCTCTGGTAGTTAATAAAACCCCAGTAAGTAGGCCTTCATGGAAATGTTGTAGTGCGTGCACACCTGATTAAACTGTTGAATCTCATTCCTGTTATGTTAACATTAGAGGGGGTATTGAAGCATCTTAGAACTATTTTGCAGTTTGAATTGCCAAAACAGAAAAAAAAATCTGAATTAAAATATCCTTTAGAAAAATGTATTTCAAATAATTTCTATTTTTAAATATATTCTGGAGTCACATTTTAGAGTTGCCAAAAATAAACTTGATGTACAGAAAGTTTTTCTTCAGAGATTGGAAGTATATCATTTTCAGTTAGGACTAGGGCCAACCCTTTTTTAAGGTCCACTGAATGAAAAGAATCATTACTCAGTTGTTCCCCTGTCATAAATCCATGGCTTGACAATATACCATCTGATACAGGAACTTACCTTTCCTGCACCTAACTTTCCCGTCAAAGTCGACAGTACCACTATCCTCCCCATCTTCCAAGCCCATAATGTTGGCATTGTCCTTGGCTCCTCCCTCTCTCTCAACCCCATTGTTGATTCTGTCACCAAATCCTATAGTTCTTCAAACCTATCTCTTTGTCTCTTTGGAGGTCATCGAAAAGGCTGATGCAATAGTCAAGACAGGTTAGGATAAGTTCTTGAACAGGATAGTAGCAGTTTGGATGGAGAGGAAAGGGCAAATTTTAGTGATGTGAAGATAGAATCAACAGAATTTGGTGACAGATTTATTTTGTGGGTTGAATGAGAGAGAAGAGTCGGATAATGCCAAGGTTATAAGCTTGTGACACAGGGAGGTTAGTGGTGTCAATGATGGGAAAATCAGAGGGGAGGGCAGAATTTGAGAGGGAGGATGAGAAGTTCTGTTTTGGACATACAAAGTTTGAGGTGACGGTGGGACATCTAAGTAGAGATGTCCTGAAGGCAGGAGGATGTGAAAGGCCACAGAGAAGGAGAGAGGTCATGACTTGAGTGGTAGATTTGGGAATTAACCGCATAACGATGGTAGCTGAAGCTGTGGGAGCAAATGAGTTCTCCAAGGAATTGGGTGTAGATGGAGAGTAGAAGGGGACCCAGAACTGAGTCTTGAGGGACTCTTCTGTAGAAGTTTGCACTTTAGGAAAAGGTGATTCCTGGAAAGAGAGCTCTTTATCTCTAGAAAAAAATCAGTATAAGCAATATTACAGAGGATTGAAGTCTTTGGATCCCATTAAATCCTTGACCTGGTGTGTTTCAGCAGAAATCACCAATAAAAGTGATATTGTCAGAGATTCAGTTTTGGAAACTGGATAGCTGTCCACCTGAAGTATTTCTGTGAGAATGCTAAATGCCTAGGACATACTTGTTTTGCATTTGGTGATTGTAGTTGTTATACTGCTCCTGCAGTAATAATTCATAATACTGTGAGCCTCATGTGGGACAGGAACTATGTCCAACACTATTATCTGATCTATCCCAGTGCTTAGTACAGTGCTTGGCACATAGTAAGCAATTAACAAATACCACAGTCAACATTATTTTAATGTCATTATGATAGTTATGGTAAGCCAAGCACTGTACCATGCTCTTCATTTAATCGTATTTATTGAGCGCTTATTATGCTTCATTCATTCAATCATATTTATTGAGCGCTTATGTGCAGAGCACTGCTCTTGGGTAGATACAAGATAATCAGGTATGGGTTCACAGTCTAACTAGGAGGGAGAACAGGTATTGAATCCTCATTTTGCATATGAGGGAACTGAGGCACAGAAAAATTAAATAACTTGCACAGATCACATAGGCAATTGATGGAGCAGGGATTAAAACCTAGGCCCTCTGACTCTCGGGCCCAGACTCTACCTCTCTAGACTGTAAGCTCATTGTAGACAGGGAATGTAAGCTTATTATTATATTGTACTCTCCCAAGTGCTTAGTACTGTGCTCTGTACAAAGTAAGCGCTCAATAAATGCGATTGAATTTCTACTAGGCCATGCTGCTTCTCAACACAAATATTGCTCTGTAATTCAGCATTATGTAGTTCTGTTTGTGAACATGTAGTGTTTATGACACAATGTTCCACTGAAAGTGATGGTTCAAGTACCATTCCTCAGAAGGGGTTGCTTAGGAATTATATAAATGAGACCATTGTTCAGAATTGATTTAGCAACAATATGAGAGGCAGTGTGGCCTAGTGGATAGAGCACAGGCCTGAGAGTCAGAAGGACCTTGGCTGTAATCCTGGCACTGCCACTTGTCTGCTGTGTGACCTTGGGCAAGTCTCTGTGCCTCAGTTACTTCATCTGTAAAATAGGGTTTGAGACTATGCAATACACAGCTTAGCCCAGTTCCTGGCACACAGTAAACATATAATAAAAAAAATAGCCAAATCGAATGAAATAGTTACATTTATTCAGGAAATCAGTTTGTCCATGGAGATGTATATTTGTCAAAGCTATAACATCTGACTGTAAATGTGGGGTTTGGAGAAAGTTTAAAGCAATTAAAAAGTTGCTTAGAGTGTTTGCTTTCTTGCATGTTTAGAAGGGTATTTTCCTCAGAGGCTACTGCCTAGGATCCAGGGGCTAATAGTATTTAAGCACTTACTGTGTGCTAAGCAATGTCCTAAGTGCTGGGGAAAATATAAGGTAATCAAGTTGGACATAGTCCCTGTCCACAAGGTGCTAACAGTCCAAGTAGGAGGGAGTAGGATTTAATCCCCATTTTACAAACGAGGAAGCTGAGTCACAGAGAAGTTATTGATCTGCCCAAGGTCACACAGCAGACAAGTAGTAGAGCTGGAATTATAACCCAGGTCTTCTGACTTCCAGGCTCATGTTCTTTCCCCTAGGTCCCAATGCTACTCTAGTGACCTAAAAGACTAAATGTACCTAATTTTTCTAACAGCAGAAAATTGATGTGAAAATGGACTTTATTCATCTGAACCCAAGCCTTAATTTCTTAGTGTTTGGAGATTAAAGAAAAGAAAAAAAAAAACCCAAAAAACCTATTTTCTATGACCACCACCACCTCCGCTCTGCAATTGCCTTTTTTCCCCTTTCAAGTAAAAAATGATCACTATAATAATAAAAAAGCCCAAAAACTAAAAGGTACCTACAGGAACTACATTGTATATCAGATAGAAGGTACAGTGGGAAACTGCTGCCGTTAAGCTTAAAGGAGAGTTCATCTCAAAGGAAACTGAAAACATTTTTTTTTCTTTGAGCACGTTAGTTTGTATTAACACCTCCCATTTCATTTTCCTTCTAGACCAAGAAGATCAAATTGCATCTTCTTTCAGGCTTTCCTTTTCCCTCTCCATGTTTACTAATGCATTTGTGCTTTTGCTTTTTCTCAGCTGTTCTGGAACCTAAATTGGGAATGTGGATATAGTCTCAGAAAATTAGCACTAGCTGTTACAAAGCATCATAAGTGATCTGTATTGAATGCCCAATTATGAAGGAAAGTTTTATACGGAGTGTGAGTTTCTGTTCTATGTGCTTGAGAGAAGGCATACAAGCACCACCCTTTAGGAACATACAGTTTAATGGGTAGAAAGACAAAGCATATTTTTAAATAATGGAAATGGGAGGAGGAACAAGGATGCCTCCAGAATGTCTCCACCTGGATGTCGACCCGCCACCTAAAACTCAACATGAGCAAGACTGAGCTCCTCATCTTCCCTCCCAAGCCCGGTCCGCTCCCAGACTTCCCTATCACCGTGGATGGCACGACCATCCTTCCTGTTTCTCAGGCCCGCAATCTTGGTGTCATCCTTGACTCGTCTCTCTCGTTCACCCCACACGTTCTATCCGTTACCAAGACCTGCCGGTTTCACCTTTACAATATCGCCAAGATCCGCCCTTTCCTCTCCACCCAGACAGCTACCTTACTGCTACGGGCTCTCGTTATATCCCGGCTAGACTACTGTGTCAGCCTTCTCTCTGACCTCCCTTCCTCCTCTCTTGCCCCGCTCCAGTCTATTCTTCACTCTGCTGCCCGGCTCATCTTCCTGCAGAAACGCTCTGGGCATGTCACTCCCCTTCTTAAAAACCTCCAGTGGCTGCCTATCGACCTCCGCTTCAAACAAAAACTCCTCACTCTAGGCTTCAAGGCTCTCCATCACCTCGCCCCTTCCTACCTCTCCTCCCTTCTCTCTTTCTACCACCCACCCCTCACGCTCCGCTCTTCCGCCGCCCACCTCCTCACCGTCCCTCAGTCTCGCCTATCCCGCCGTCGACCCCCGGGCCACGTCCTCCCGCGGTCCCGGAACGCCCTCCCTCCCTCACCTCTGCCAAACTGATTCTCTTCCCCTCTTCAAAACCCTAATTAAAACTCACCTCCTCCAGAGGCCTTCCCAGACTGAGCTCCCCTTCTCCCTCTACTCCCTCTACCACCCCCCTTCACCTCTCTGCAGCTTAACCCTCTTTTCCCCCCATTTCCCTCCGCTCCTCCCCCTCTCCCTTCCCATCCCCTCAGCACTGTACTCGTCTGCTCAACTGTATATATTTTCATCACCCTATTTATTTTGTTAATGAAATGTACATCGCGGTGATTCTATTTAGTTGCCATTGTTTTTATGAGATGTTCTTCCCCTCGACCCTATTTATCGCCATTGTTCTCGTCTGTCCGTCTCCCCCGATTAGACCGTAAGCCCATCAAAGGGCAGGGACTGTCTCTATCTGTTGCCGACTTGTTCATTCCAAGCGCTTAGTACAGTGCTCTGCACATAGTAAACGCTCAATAAATACTATTGAGTGAATGAATATATCAAGAAGTAGAATGGTCTAATGGATAGAGCACCGACCTGGGAGTCAGGAAGACCTGGGTCCCAATCCCGGCTATGCCACTTGTCTGCTGTATGACCTTGGACTTGATTTCTCTGGGCCTCAGTTACCTCATCTATAAAATGGGGATTGAGACTGTGAGCCTCATGTCCAACCTGATTTGCTTGTATCTTAGTAGAATTATTACTTATTACTACTACTAGTAACTACTACTAGTAATTATTACTACTATATCTTAGTAGAATTATTATTAGTGCTTAGTACAGTACCTGGAACATAGCAAGCACTTAACAATTACCACAGTTACTAATAGTAGTACAAATGTATCAGGATGAAATAGCCAGATAAATAATTGAATATAAAAGAAATTATACAAATATTTATAATTGCATAAGTGCTTGGGCTCAGAATGGGTTGATGTATGGATTTGGAGGAATTAATCAGGGAAGACCTCCAAGAATAAGTGGAATTTTAGGAGGACTTTGAAGGTAGAAAGCTGTGTTTGTTTAGGGGTATTCCTATTGACAGATTTTTAGGAAGAGAAGATCAACTGACTTTTTTTAAAAGAAAAGATTAGTGGAACCCCTAACTTCCAAATTAGCATTACAGCAGCAGAAGCAAATCAATCAGTGGTATTTATTGGTACTTACTATGTTCAGAACACTGTTCCAAGCACTTGGGAGAGTACAGTACAGTGGAATTAGTGTCACTTTCCTTCCCCATAATGAATGTACAGTCTAGAGGAGAGAGACATGAATATGAATAAAAAGTAATTTATATATGTAATTTAAATATATGTACATAAGTGCTGCAGGGTTGGTGTTGGAGTGAATATTAAATGTCCAAATATCACAGATCCAAGAGCATAGGTGACACAGAAGGGAGAGTGAGCTGGAGAAAAGAGGCCAATGCCAGGGAGTGATCATTTAGAATGAAAATATATGAAGTGCCATGTGAAGCAAAATGGCGTAGTGGAATTGGGCCAGGGAGTCAGAAGACTTGGGCTCTAATGCTGGCTCCACCACTTGCCTGCTGTGTCACCTTGGGTGAATCATTGTGAGAAGCAGCATGGCTCAGTGGAAAGAGCACGGGCTTTGGAGTCAGAGGTCATGGGTTCAAATCCCTTCTCGGCGACTTGTCAGCTGTGTGACTTTGGGCAAGTCACTTAACTTCTCAGTGCCTGTTACCTCATCTGTAAAATGGGGATTAAGACTGTGAGCCCCACGTGGGACAACCCGATTCCCCTGTGTCTACCCCAGCGCTTAGAACAGTGCTCAGCATATAGTAAGGGCTTAATAAATGCCAGCATTATTATTCTTTGGGACTCAGTTTTCTCATCTTTAAAATGGGGATTCAGTATCTAGTCTTCCTCTTACTTAAACTGTGAAACCCAAGAGGAACAGGGACTGTGTCTGACCTGATTATCTTTGTATCTATCCCAGTGCTTGGTACAGTGTTTAGCACATAGTGAAAATTTAATAAACAGTACAATTATTATTATTCATTATATGAATGTTCACATTCAGAACTTCATAAAAACTGAAGATTTTTTAACACTAACAGAACCAAATCATACTGAAATTCAGGATCTCTGGTTAAAAACCAGTTTGTTTTTTAAAGACAAATTATTTATTTCCCCACGAGAAAGCTGGCAGGAATGCAGGACTGAACAATCCTATATTAGAAACTATGAAGCAGTAGTCATTACTCTGAGGACCTACATAGCATACATCTATTTTGTGAGTCCATTTTGTCATAGATGCATAGCTAGAATAATCCCAAAAGGAGAAGTCAAAACTATCTCTTAAAAACCACAACTTTGGCGTCGGTTGATGTTGATTTACACCCTTCTGGTTGGTGGTTTGATCTTTGGCAGCAAACATGGTAGCAAAAGTCACCTGATTACAATCCTGGAAGATCAGTGCTGAAGCCAAATAGTTTCTGGCTTTATACATGGCTGTGGTGGGCAAAGCCCAGAGAAAGAAGACTTCCCTCTTTCTGGCAAATGAGAAGGAAGATGACAGAGAAGAAACAAAATTCACAACAGGAAGGATAGAAAATAATGAATCATTTTGATTTTAGATCAAGGAATGATGTCATCCATTCTTCAACTTAGCTATCTCTCCTCTCTAATCATGGGCAGGGAACATGTTTGCCAGCTCAGTGTATGGTACTCTCCCAAGTGCTTATTACAGTGCTCTGCATATAGTACGCACTGGATAAATAACATTGATTTGATTCCATGTTGTGATTAAGCAATGATTTCTGAAGTTCATATATATGAAGTTGTCAGTTCAGTGATTCCACTCCTGTTTTGCAGAAACCTATTTATAATGGGGTTCACTTTTATAGATGGTAATCTATAGGTGGTTATCATGTTGCGTAATTATGATTTGTAGTCATGGGGAAGCAGAAGAGAGACACGCTTGGGTCTGGCCTTTTGGGCAAAAATAACCTCGTAAAATGGATTAAAGTCCAAGCTATTGAAGTGGACTGAAAGCAGTGGAGTGAAAGCAGTTCCAGCTCAAAGAGCAGAAATTAAAATATTTGGTAAAGGCAAAAATGATCAAATGCCAGTTATACCAGGGTAGTCTTGGTTTAGATCCATCATCCTAAGTAGAGTTCTCAGGATCCCTAAAATGTCTCAGTTTTTTTGCCATAGAGGTCTAGTAGGAGCTTTCTTACTGCATGGTCAGTAACACCCTGCCCTCAACCTCAGTGGTATGTGCACAAACACGCTGTGCATGTCTAATTGTGTCTCCTATCTCTGTAATGTGGTCTCCCTACAGCTGTTGGAGGTCTGAACGGGGAGGTGAGGGAAAAGAAGGAAATTAACCACCCCCCACCCCCCAAAAAAAAATTCCAGAGGCAAAATGACAGTGGCATGGGGACCAGAGCTCCTAATGAAGAGTGAGAACCGCTTCCCTGTTTCCCATCTTTCTTTGCTCCCAACTCCCCTCTACACACCCAGGGAGCCGTCAGCAATTTGCTTTTTCACTTAGGAAAATCTGGTCCCCATAATAAGTATATTACAGTTATCACAGAGGTCAGAATGCTGGCGAAGCTCTGAGTTCATCTCATATGCAGAAATTTTGTCTCCCTTGATCTACTTTATACCTTAAAAGAAGGGCCAAACATGAAAGTGTTTACCCTCAGGAGATGAAGTTCTAGAGAGTGGGAAAAATTTCTTGCCACAAGAAGAACAAATGATGATAAAAGTCTCTAGCTCCAAATTTCAGTTCTCTTTTTCTCAGTATCTATGAGAGAGGATCTGATTTTAAGATTAAGGAGATAAATTCTAAAGAATTGATATTCAGTCACCATGGCGTAATCTTTGCTGTCAACCCTACAGCTCTGGTTTCTTTCCTTTATTACCATTTTCTTCAGAAGCATTTGTTGACTACATTTCAATTACCCTTAGACTCCTCCCCCCATTAATTTAATTTAATTTGGTCTCTTCAATATTATTTGCCTGTTCCTCTAAATGAATCCTAACTCCTGGCATATTGGCATATTATGTAGCAGTGGAGTAAGATTGGGTCATAATACTCATTGTTTACTTTACCATTCTTTACACTGAGTACTGACAGCGATGGGTATTGAGCCATGATCCAAGGAAATTAGTTTAGAAATTACTTAACTACTAATATAATTGAATTTTTACCTTCAAAATATGCTTTTCTCTTCCTAAACAGAAGCTCCTGGTTTGGAAGACTTTTCCTACCTGGCATGAACATCCAACCTTAATTTTAACGACACTGTTAACTGGTTTTGACTTCAGAATTTTTTTTTTTTTAAATTATAAATATGGTATTTGTTAATCTCTTACTGTGTTTCTAGTACTGTTCTAAGTGGGGTAGATAAAAACTGATCAGGTCAGATACAATGTCTGTTCTATATGGGGCTCAACAGTCTAAGTAGGAGGATGAACTGGTATTTTTGAAAGGAAAACATGTGAGAAGGGGAGCATTCAGTTCCAATTATTTGGTATGAGAGAGGAAGATTAATTTTTTTTTATCAAGCTCACCTTTTTCAATCCTACAATCAATTCTCCCACACTGCTCTTCACTACATAATGGAGATCGATCAGTCGGTCATTCATTCTTTGTTGTATTTATTGAATGTTTACTTTATACAGAGCACTGTACTTAGTGTGGGAGAGTACAATATAACAATAAACGGACACAATGTCCGAACACAATGAGTTTACAGTATAGAGGGGAAGACTAATATAAATAAATAGCAGATTTATACGTAAGTGCTGTGGTGCTGGGAGGGGGGATGAGCAAAGGGAGAAAGTCAAGGCAATGCAGAAGAGGGTGGGAGAAGAGGAAAGGGAGGCTGTCAGGGAAGGCCACTTGGAGGAGTTGTGTTTTCAATAGGTTTTGAAGGAGGGAAGAATAATTGTCTCTTGGTTTTGAGGAGGGAGAGCATTCCATGCCAGAGGCAGGACGTGGGCAAGGGGTTGGCAGCGAGATAGATGAGACTGAGATGCAGTGAGAAGGGTAGCATTAGAGGAGGGAAGTGTGTGGTCTGGGTTGTAGTAGGAGAGTACCGAGATGGGGTAGGAGGGAGCAAGGTGGGGAAATACTTTAAAGCCAATGGTGAGGAGTTTTTGTTTGATGCGGAGGTGGATGGGCAACCAGTGGAGTTTCTTGAGGAGTGGGGGAACGTTTCCTGAATGTTTTTGTAGAAAAATGATCTGGGCATTGTGTTAACCTCCTCTTTGATCTCCCTTCCTCCTGTCTCTCCACAATCCAGTCTATACTTCATTTCGCTGCCTGGTTCATCTTCCTGCAGAAGGGCTCTAGGCATGTCACTCCCCTCCTCAAAAACCTCCAGTGGTTGCCTATCAACCTTCACGCAAAACAAAAACTCCTCACTCTTGGCTTCAAAGCTCTCCATCACCTTGCCCCCTCCTACCTCACCTCCCTTCTTTCTTTCTACTGCCCACCCCGTACACTCTGCTCCTCTGTTGCTCACCTCCTCACAGGCCCCCATTCGTGCCTGTCCCGCCGTCGACCCCTGGCCCATATCCTACCACTGTCCTGGAATGCCCTCCCTCCTCACATCTGCCAAACTAACTCTCTTCCCCTCTTCAAAGCCTTACTGAGAGCTCACCTCTCCTGGAGGACTTCCCAGACTGAGCCCCCCTTCCTTCTGCTCCTCCTCCCCTTCCCCCCGCCCTCTGCTCTTCCCCCTTCCCCTCCCCTCAGCACTGTGCATATTTATATATACCCTATTTATTTTGTTAATGATGTGTATATCTCCATGATTGTATTTTTCCTGATGATTTTGTTTTGTTCTGTTTTGTTTTGCTGTTTTTCTCCCCGTTTAAACTATGAGCCCATTATTGGGCAGGGATTGTCTCTATCTGTTGCCAAATTGTACATTCGAAGTGCTAAGTACAGTGCTCTGCACATAGTAAGCACTCAAATATTATTGAATGAATGAATGAACAAAGGATGGACTGGTGTTTAATCAAACAGTGGTATTTATTGAGGGCTTACTGTATACAGAGCACAGTGCTAAACGCTTGGAAATGAAGCAGCATGGCGTAGAGCCAAAAGCACGGGCTTGGGAGTCAAGTTCTAGTCCCGACTCCGCCACTTGTCTGCTGTGTGACCTTAGGCAAGTCACTTTACTTCTCTGTGCCTCAGTTCCCTCATCTGTGAAATGGGGATTAAGACTGTGAGCTCCACGTGGGACAACCTGATTACCTTGTATCTACCCCAGTGCTTAGAACAGTGCTTGGCACATAGCAAGCACTTAAATACCATCATCATTATTATTAAAAAAAAAATGTTGGTATTTGTTAAGCACTTACTATGTGCCGAGCACTGTTCTAAGCGCTGGGGTAGACACAGGGGAATCAGGTTGTCCCACGTGGGGCTCACAGTCTTAATCCCCATTTTACAGATGAGGTAACTGAGGCCCAGAGAAGTTAAGTGACTTGCCCAAAGTCACACAGCTGACAAGTGGCCGAGAAGGGATTCTGACCCATGACCTCTGACTCCAAAGCCCGTGCTCTTTCCACTGAGCCACGCTGCTTCTCTAAAAAGGGACCTGCTGAAACCCAGGATCGAACCAGGGACCTTTAGATCTTCAGTCTAACGCTCTCCCAACTGAGCTATTTCGGCTTTATTACTATTATTACTAAGCAACAGAGATGGTAGACATGTTCCCTGCCCATGAGGAGTTTACCATCTAGAAGGTAGAATGCATTGGATAGGTGGTACTGTTTTTTCCTACGTCTCTCATCTGTCTGGATAAAAAGTGAGTTGACATCAGAACAAGGGGTTGTGTGCCTGCACGTGGTCTAAGTTTAAGGCATGAACTGTAATATAATTTATTTAGGTGAGATTTTGCAGGAACACAGCCCCAGTGAGATATAAAAGAACTGTTGGTTCTCAGTTATACAGTTTCTCCATATTTCCTTACTGGTGTAGGAAAAGTATTGTCTCCCAGTGGAATTTCACAAAGCCATGGAATTTATGACCTCTACGTGGGTTACCTAAACTTTTGTTAACTTTAATATTATTGTTTTATTTGTTACCTCCTTTAAGAAATAAAAATAGATCCTTAGTCCCTATTTGCATTATAAGGTGTTTTAGAGTTCTTTGTGCAGTGTTCAGATACTTCACTGGTTTATCAGCCCCTGCTTCTAAAGACTTGAAACCCTTTCCAACATCTTGGTGGGCAATATAAAGCAGATGACTATTTGTGTATATTAATGTCTTTCTCCCCCTCTAGACTGAGCTCAATGTGGTCAGGAAATGTCTGTTGTTGTATTATGTTCTCCCAAGTGTTAGTACAGTGTTTTGCACACAGTAAGCGCTCAATAAATGCAGATGAATGAATGACTAGGATATGTAGCTTTTGGTGTAACTGACTTCCTTCCCTTGACAACAGGGGATCAAAATCAGAGATAAGAATTTTTACAGGAGGCAAAGCCACACTTTGGGCTGAAAAGCTGCTCTCCTGCAAATTCCACTTATCAATCAATGGTATTTATTGAGCACTTACTATGTGCAGAGGACTGTACTAAGCACTTAGGAGAATACAATTCAAAATCAGCACTCTCCCTGCCCATAATGAGCTTACAATTTCAATCTAAATGTTGAGGAATTGTACTTTAATAGCTAAATCAGCAGCATGGCATTGTGGATGGAGCAAGAGCCTGGGAGTAAGAGAAGGTCATGGCTCCGCCACTTGTCTGCTATGTGACCTTGAGCAAGTCACTTAACTACTCTGGGCCTCAGTTACTTCATCTGTAAAAAGGATTGAGACTGTGAGGCCCACACAAGACAAGGACTGCGTCCAACCCTATTTGCTTGTATGCACCCTAGTACTTAGTACAGTGCCTGGCACATAGTAAGTGCTTAACACATACCATTATTATTATTACTATTATTATTACAGGTTCTTTATCGTAAATGCCCAGAGGAGTGAAGGTGGGCATGAAGAACAAGTCTAGTCTAATAAACCATTTTCACCCACCATACAATGCCTTCAAGCATTTATTTGTATTAATGTCTGTCTTCTCCTCTAGACTGTAAGCTTGTTGTGGGCAGGGAATGTGTCTGTTTAGTGTTACATTGTACTCTTTCAAGTACGTAGTATAGTGCTGTGCACCCAGTAAGCACTCAGTAAATATGATTGACTGACTTCATGATTCTTGTTACTGGCCAGTGTCCCCTGCTGGCTTGGATGAATGATAATATAAGATAGTTTGATATTTTCTAAAATGGCATTTTTGATGTTTTTATGCACCCAAAAGTAATTTTATTAGGCACACTTAGCCATATTAGCATCTCCTGAATTCTATGGCTTGTAATCATCCTGTCATAGTATCGACCATTGTCGTAGTAACTTTACCAGGACCAGCTTTGATAACCAGTAATCCCTCTAGCATTGAACACTTTGATCATTTCTTACATGTCTTTATAAGTTTCACAGTGGAGGAAATACTGTCCACGCTGCAGTTCCATCTAGAAATGTTAAAACTGGGCTGGATGCAAGATGAGGGAGTGGAGAGTTGAATCTTGCCCACGGTCACCCAACTGACCTATGGCAGGACTGGAGTGAGAGCCCTGCCCCTGTCCTCCCCCACCCTCTGTTCACACACACCCCTCAGCCTCCCTTGGCAAGGGAATGGTCATGACCCAGACTGGTTGGATTCTGAGGTTCCCAAGAGCAAGGGCCAGGACCACCTAACCAAGGGGCACAAAGTACAGTATTCTGAGGGCTGGCAACCTCAGTAAGAACTCTGACAGAACCATCTCCCCTAGTTATGATGGGTTTACCCAAAGCTGTAGGGAGGATCAACTTGGTCAGTCGAGTCAGTTTTATTTATGGAGTTCCTGTGAGCAGAGCTCTGTACTAAGCGCTTGGAAGAGTACAATATGACACACACATTCCCTGCCCACACTGAACTTATGCCCTAAGTGACCTCAGGTCCAGCCGCTCCAGAGCCACCTTCTTGCCCCTGAAGTGGGCACATAGACACCCCAGGTGGATTCCCATCCCATCCCTCTGCCATCTCCCAACCAATCTGGAAGGAGGGGAGAGACTCTACTGGACTGCAACTGTGTGTGGCTACCTCCCACACCTTTCCCACCACACACACTTTGGGGTCAGGGGCTGGGTGGGCAGGGAAGAGGATAGAAAGCAGGAAAGCAGAGCTCTGGGGAAGGAGCAAGAGGAAGGCAAAGTATTTGTTTACTGGTGCTTTTCTCCTCCCTCCACTGATGCTTTTGGGTCTTTACTGGGTGATGGGACCTGGGACGCCAGAGGAAGGTGGATGGAGGGGAAGGAATGGCTCAAGGGCAAAGGACCAGATAGCACTCAGGCTGGCTCCAAAGCAGCTGCTTGTTTTGGCCTTACCCCAATCCCCACGGGGTGGGGCCCTCTGGTTTTCAGGGATCCTACGGAGGGGAGTGTTGTGGGCCGCTTGCCAGTAGGCTGCTGGGCAATTGACCCGACACAGCGGTCATTTGGCCTTATTCCCCGAGCTCTCTGGGTGGGAGACAAGGTGGTCAGGTGGGCTCTCCCCATGGGGTTGGGAGCAGACAGGGGAGAAATGGCTCCATTTTTGTCGGCCATGCCATGTGGCCCCAAAGCACCATCTTGATTCTTCTCCTCCCCCTGAGCTGTTGGTGCCCAGGTCCAGCACTTAACAAGGGCCCAAAAGCAGGAGTGAAGGAAGAAGAGAAGCACTGGTGGGTACATTTTCCTTCTTTTGCCCCTCTGTCCTCCTCTTCCCTTTTTCTTCTTTCTCCCTCTCCTGTTTCCCCCTCTCCTTCTCTCTTCTTGTCAGTGTAAGAGCCAGAGGAAGTAAGCCTGCAGCTACAGATGCTATACCGAGGACCAGTGGAGAAATGGCACTGTGAAGCTGCCATGATATTTATGGATCTGAAAATATTTTCATGGGTTATGATAAGAATAATGGTATTTAAGTGCTTAGCATAGTGCCTGGCACATAGTAAATGCTTAAATACCATGATTATTATTATTATTACTATGAATCAAGCACTGTTCTAAGCACTGGAGCAGATACAAGATCATCAGGTTGGACACAGTCCCTGTTCCACATGGGGCTCAGGACCTTAATCCCCATTTTACAGATGAGGTAACTGAGGCCCAGAGAAGTGAAGTGACTTGCCCCAGGTCACAGACAAGTGGCGGAGCCCGGATTAGAGCCCAGGTCATTCTGACTCTCAGGGCTGAGGTCTATCTAGGCTGTGCAGCTTTACGGACATGAACGATTTTTTGCTGAATTTTATGGACTGTCAGTGAAGTGGCTGGCAATCCTGGTCCAGACTGAATAAATATTGTTTGGAGAGGATGGTTTTATCATGTCATGGCACTATTGGGAGGTACAGTTGAGGAATACATCCAGAAGACATATAAGCTTATAGTATTTTGTGTAATGAACTATTCATCCAGTGAAAAAGTTTTTACCTATACTTATGTTCAAGTGAGACATTAAAGTAATGGACCATTGCAGAATCACAGAGCTTTTAAGTCTATTCATTAAGGCGAAGTGCCATCCTTTCCCTAGAAACTTGAGAAACCATTAACCTGCATAGGCTTGCCTGAAAACCAGAAAACTGCTTCGCTGAAGATCTTGGAAATGTGGCACATTAAACTAAAAAGTGTAAAAAGTTTCAAATTTTAGTTTAAACAGATTGAATTTTAGAATGTATGAAGACTGTGGAACACAGTGGGGAAAAGGAAATAAAATTGGCCTGGTATTTGTGTGATGGTAGTGTGTGATGCACCTTTTCTCCAAAAGTTCAGCTCTTTTACTCCCCCTAGGGACCCTTGAAATGCCCATCCGTTTTAATGTCTGCCTCCCCTATTAGACTGTAGGCTCCTTGACTTGAGTGTGAGCTCACCCCAGGAATGGTGTGATAGCACATAGAAGAGAGTACTCCCCCAACCCCTTCTTTAATTTAAGGAGCTGTAGGGTAGCTCACTGATAAATCCACACCTGCTGCCAGATGGGATTTTTGTTTCTCAGCAACTCAGTTATCAGGAAATCTGATTACTAGGGGCTTTGGTTTGGTTCCCCTGATTTCATTCATTCATTCAATAGTATTTATTGAGTGCTTACTAGGTGCAGAGCACTGTACTAAGCGCTCGGAATGTACAATTTGGCAACAGAGACAATCCCTGCCCATCGACAGGCTTACAGTCTAATCGGGGGAGATAATGATGGCATTTGTTAAGCGCTTACTATGTGCGAAGCACTGTTCTAAGCGCTGGGGATACAAGGTGATCAGGTTGTCCCACGTGGGGCTCACAGACTTAATCCCCATTTTACATACGAGGTAACTGAGGCACGGAGAAGTTAAGTGACTTGCCCAAAGTCACATAGCTGACAAGTGGCAGAGCCGGGGTTAGAACCCATGACCTCTGACTCCCAAGCCCGGGCTCTTTCCACTGAGCCATGGATTTATTTATTCATATTAATGCCTCTCTCCCCCTCTAGACTGTGAGCTCATTGTGGACAGGGAATGTGTCTGTCTGTTGTTGTAAACACTCACCCAAGCTCTTAGTACAGTGCTTTGCATGTAGTATGTGCGCAGTAAGTACAATTGAATGAATGAATGATTGAATTAAACATTTCCCACACTGGCAGAATGTCGTGGTCCAGTTCCCCCCTTTCTATCCTTTCCTCCCCTAGCAGGTTAACTTAAGCCTCTGCTTAGCCTAGTCCTCAGTTGCTTCTGGTTCCTGAACCTTCTAGAACTTGGGGAACTCTGAGCCTGGAATATGCTTTATTAGAAGAGAAGGAGGAGCTCAGAATGCTCCTACTCAGCGGTGAGCCTCTCACTGAAGCAGAATAATAATGTTGGTATTTGTTAAGCGCTTACTATGTGCAGAGCACTGTTCTAAGCGCTGGGGTAAACACAGGGGAATCAGGTTGTCCCACGTGGGGCTCACAGTCTTAATCCCCATTTTACAGATGAGGGAACTGAGGCACAGAGAAGTTAAGTGACTTGCCCACAGTCACACAGCTGACAAGTGGCAGAGCTGGGATTCGAACTCATGAGCCCTGACTCCAAAGCCCGTGCTCTTTCCACTGCGCCACGCTGCTTCTCATCAGAAGCAGGCCAGAGTCAATCACTCATTCAGTCATATTTATTGAGAGCTTACTGTGTGCAGAGCACTGTACTAAGCGCTTGGGAGAGTACAGTAATAAGGATATGTTAAGCGCTTGCTATGTCCCAAGCACTGTGCCAAACACTGTTCTAAGTGCTGGGGTAGATACAAGGTAATCAGGTTGTCCCATGTGGGGCTCATAGTCTGTCCCCATTTTACAGATGAGCTAACTGAGGCACAGAGAAGTTAAGGGACTTGCCCAAATGGAGCCGGAATTAGAACCTATGACTTCTGACTCCGAAGCCCATGCTCTTTCCACTAAACCACGCTGCTTCTCAGTACTGCAGTAAACAGACACATTTCCTGCCCACAGTGAACTTACAGTTTCGAGGGTGGTAGAGAGACATCAATACAATTAAATTAGAGATATGCACATAAGTGCCCTGGAGCTGGGAGAGGGGAGAGCAAAGGGAACAAATCGAGCTGACACAGAAGGGAGAGGGAGATGAGGAAAGAGGGGGACTTAAGTCTGGGAAGGAAGGCTTGCTGTCAGGGCCGAAGAGGGGTTGTAGCTAGGCTAAAATCTAGGCCACATTCTCTGAAACTAAAGATGTAAAATTGGGCTTTTTGTTGTAAAAAGGTTATGGGCAGGGAACGTATCTACCAATTTGGTTGTACTGTGTTTTCTCTCCTTCTTCTAGTATGAGCCTTGTGTGGGACAGGGACTGTGTCTGACTTGATTATCTTATATTTTACCCAGCACTTAGAATGGTGTTAGGTACATACTAAGAACTTAACAAATACTACAATTAGTAGTGGTAGTATTAGCAGTACTACCACTACTAATAAATAATAAATTAGTAAATTAGTAGTAGTACTGCTAATACTACTATTAATAATAAATACCAATGATTGATTTTTTTTGTTTTCCTCAGGCAGGAGGGTTGCATTTAAAACTCTTAGACCATAGGCTTGAGAATCTACCCACTTAGCCTTTTATCAAGATGTTTCTTGATAATCTTGTGCCTACCCCAGTGCTTAGCACATTGTAAGCACTTAATGCCATAATATTAAGTCTAATCAGATAGTCACTGAGAAGCCCTTTCTGCACTGGGGAGCTTAAGAGCTTTATGGTCTTTTCCTTTACATCAAACAGCCTTTTCATTAGGCACACTTAGCCATATTAGCATCTCCCCTGCCAAACAACTGATAAAAGGGAGAAAGAACTGGTCCCCCAGGCTGAGGCAAAAGCCACCTAAGCCAAGCGTTGAGACTCCTACTGCGGCCTGCCGAGACTTGAACCAGGAGGCCGGACCCCTTGAAACTCCTCTGATGTGTGGACTTGGAGAGAGAAGTAGTAGTAGAGCATTCAAAGTAGGAGAGGGAAGAGGTGTTGAATCCCCAGTTTACAGATGGGGTTACTGAGGCACAGAAAAACTAAGTGACTTAACCAAGGTCCCACAGTAGACACGTGGTTGGGTAGGAAATAGAACCCAGGTCCTCTGACTCCCAGGCCCATGCTCTTTCCACTAAGCAACAATGCTGCCCTTACTGTCTGCAGCACGTTGTTCCAAGCGCTTGGGAAAGCACAGTACAACCAAGTTGGTAGCTATTCTGTGTCTCTGTGCATCTATTCCCTGTTTTTAGCAGGTTAAGTATGGAATAAAGCTTTCCGCAGTACACAGGGGTGCTTTGGTTTCACTTTGAACTTGTGACTGAGCGCCTGATAATAGGGGGAGACAAATTCCCTGAGAAAGGGCTTGAAGGCCAAGTGCCTGATATTAGAGGGAGACAAATTCCCCAGTGAAAGGGCTCGTAGTTCGAGCACCTGATATTAAGAGGGAGACAGTCCCCGGTGAAGGGCTCATGACACTATCCACTAGGCAATGCTGCTTCTCACTTTATTAATGCTTAGGTGATCCCGAAGTGGCAGTTATGAGGCTCTTGCCTGGGGAGGTGAGAAATTAAGCAGAGAAAGTCTTCTGTTGGAGGTATATGGATGAACACCATGAATAGGTGGCAGATGCTTGATTTTATGTTTCTACTCAGATGGCTGTAGGAGGAAAAGGGTAATAGCACAGTTTCTGAGGGGCATTGTAAGGAGTGAAGAGAAGCACATGTGAGCATTTTGAGTCTGTGAAATGGAGGCTGCACAGTGAATCTTATCAGGTGGAGCATAGAGAACAGTGGTGGAAGCTCCCCAGTCCTCAGCACAATTGCTCCACCTCTAGAGGAGGCTGGAGTAGAGTTCTTAGCTGGCTGAAATATTCAGGACAACCCAAACCAATCCTGCCCAAACTAATAATAATAATTGTGGCATTTAAATGCTTACTAAGCGCAGAGGCGGATTGGAGCAGATTGGGTTGGACACAGTCCCTGTCCCACATGGGGCTTACAGTCTTCATCCCCATTTTACACATGAGGTAACTGAGACACAGAGAAGTGTGATTTGCCCATAGTCACACAGCAGACAAGTGGCAAAGCTGGGATTAGAATCCAGGTCCTTCTGACTCCAAGGCCTGTGCCCTATCCACTAGGCCACACTGCTTCTCTAGTTCTTCATGAATTTAGGGCCAGGCCGAGCCCAGCTCCCATCCTCCTTGGAGCCAAGCCAACCCCAACTTTGAGGATGGAGGAGGAGAGATAACCAGCTCTTGGATGCCTCATGGATGTATGGCTGTTTTTGGGGATTTCTGCAGTTTCTGACCCAGATCTACACACAGTAAATATTGAATGAATGAATGAACTTGGCCCACGTGAACTTCCATTTCCAGACCAGAGAATTTACTCCCTGAGGCCCAGTCTCATTGAAACATAAGGAGAAGACCAACACCCCCTTTGGACTGTAAACTCATTATGGGCAGGGAACATGTCTACAATCTCGGTTAGGATGTAGTTTCCCAAGCACTTAGTACAGTGCTTTGCACACTCTAAGAGCTCAACTGACTGATCAGCACCTGTTCAAACAGAAGCAGCAGCATTAAGTTCTCCCTCCCCTTTCCCTTGTGAACCAGACTTTCATCTTACTTGTTTTGTTCTTCTCCATACATTTTTCGCCTATAATGGATTAGCCTCCTGAGAAAGAGATCAATCCTTGATGGGGAGAAGTCTGGCAACTCATCATAGTAGTATTTGCTAATCATCTTTTAGATGCAGTGCACTGTATGCTTCAACAGAGGTGTGCATATGGCGTGAAAACAATTAGGGATAGAAGCACTCAATAAATACCATTGACTGCTTGATTGAAGTAACTCTCTGTAGTCACTTGCCTCTTTGTTTTTATTAGAATTAGGTTCCATTAAGGTAAAAGCTCTGTTTGGACAAAGAGGCCAGGGAGCAAACAACCTAGCAGGACCCCAATGGTTTTCACTTTATAGATTGGAAAAACTTGCTTCTGTAGACTGTACGTTCGATGTGGGCAGAAAACGTGTCAACCAACTCTGTTATAATGTACTCTCCCAAGTGCTTAGTACAGTGCTCTGCACATAATAAACACCCAGTAAATATGATTGATTATAGCCTGTCACCTTATTCAGGGTCCCCTTGATACGTCTTGCTTTTGCGCGGCGGAAATAGTGATGATTATCCAGGTTTTCATCTTCACAGCTTTTTCATCTTGATTAAAGATGGAAGCAGCATTATTATAGTGGATTAAGCACAAGCCTGGGAATCACAAGGTCATGGGTTTTAATTCTGGCTCAGCCACTTGTCTGCTATGTGACTGTGTGCAAGTCACTTCACTTCTCTGGGCCTCTGTTACCTCATCTATAAAATGGGGATTGGGACTGTGAGCCCTACATGGGACAGGGACGGTTTCCAACCTGAGTTTCTTCTATCCACCCTAGCACGTAGTACAGTGTCTGGCACATAGTAAGCACTTAAAAATACCATTATTATTACTATTAGTGAGGTAGGTGCTCTTCCCTTCAGTACAGTAGATTCCATTCATAATTGTGGATAAGAGCATTGTGTTTTGGCTTGCCTGTGTCCTCTATTATAGCAAGATGTAAAGAAACAGCAGAGGGCGTACACAGACTTTTCTGAGCTTTTTTTTTTTTAAAAAAAAATCCCTCCTGGTGATGAACAGGATGAAGTCAGAACTCATTCTTCTGGCTCATAGTTTACTTTATTGATAGAAATACCCAACCCACATTCGTTCATGTCTGGAATGCAGCCAGTGAAACCCAGAAATGACTTTAGAAGTGACGAGAGTTTTGACAATTAGGAAGTAGTTTTGCCCAAAGGAGGGAGACCAGTCTTAAGATGACATAAGCCCTTTAAATATCACTTGCTGTTGAGGCCCAGGTTGTGGCAATTGGAAGAGAGACCCCCAACACATCAGTCATGCAGGGATATTTGACCCAAAAGCCTTTGGAAATTTGACATAATCAGCCATCTTCATTGAGTACTTACTGTGTACAGACCACTCTACTAAGGCCTGGGGAGAGTACGACAGAACATAGTTGGCAATCACATTCCCTCCCTTCAACAAGCTGACAGGCTAGAGAAGCTTACATATCCAACGGACCATCATTCTCCCCATCTTCAAAACCTTATTAAAGTCACACATCCTCCTCTAAACTGTAAGCTCACTGTGGGCAGGGAATGTGTCTGTTATATTGTTATATTTTACTCCCCTAAGTGCTTAGTACGGTGCTTTGCGCACAGTAAGCGCTCAATAAATATTTATTGCAGAGCACTGTACCAAGCACTTGAGAGAGTGCAGTATAACAGAGTTGGTAGACACATTCCCTTCCCACAACGAGGGAAATCATCCCAAGCATTGGTTCCTGCTTAGGTTTGGAGATTCATTCATTCATTCAATAGTATTGGCGATAAGGGGCCATCAGCAGAGCCATGTACTAAGCGAAGATGCTGGTGATCCTTTTGGTATCATGTACACATTAAAATAACTCTTTGCCACCCTAGTATATTCCATACAAGTCCTGACTGTTTTCTAGCAAATCATCCATACAAGGACTGCAACCTCTCACTTGCTACCTCCCCACCACAGTCTGACTGTTGCTGTAGCCTCACCACTGTTCCATTGCTTAAGGCTATGTGATTCTCGCACAGAAATGGCTGCCCGAGAAAGTAAAATAATAGTAATTGTAGTATTTAAATGGTCACTAAATGCCAGGCACTGTATAAAGCAGTAGGGTAGATACAAAATAATCAGGTTGAACAGTCCCTGTCCCACAAGGGGCGCTCAGTCTTAATCCTCATTTTGCAGATGAGGTAACTGAGGCACAGAGAAGTGAAGTGACTTGCCCCAGGTCAAACAGCAGACAAGTGGCAGAGCTGGGATTAGAACCCAAGTCCTTCTGACTCCCAGGCTGTGTTCTGTCCACTAACACATGCTGCTTTTCTCCTCACCACATTTTTATTATTCAATTTCAGTAAATACAGCAAGTTTGGTTCAGGCTGGAATTCTTAGCTTTCAGTATATTTTGTTGATCCAGTGCCCAAGTGGCTCCTTAAGTATAAATTAAACCTTTGGAAACTGCAGTGAGAGTTTGGTACTGTGGGGTATGATTTACTAACCCTGAAGAAGTAGCTTTCTAAATAGTAACCAAGTTCCTTTGCTCTTTTGAATTTTTCCAATTGGATGGAATGGAAACAAAAAAAAACCCTGAATGTCCTATACTATAAAGTGAATAAACTCATTCTGCATCAGTCAGCCAAGTCAATAGGATTTGAGTGCTTTCTGGGTACAAAGTACTGTACTAAGCACTTGAGAGGGTACAGTACAGTTGGTAGACACAGTTACTGCCCAAAATGATCTTACAATCTAGTGGAGTAGAGAGACAATAAATAAATTATTGATTTGGGAAGCAAAAGAATATACATAAGTGTTCCTGGGGTGAAGATAGGGCCAATAAAAAAGTGCTCGGGGATATGAACCCAAGTGCACAGGCGAAGGAGAAAAGGCAGGGAGATGAGAGATTAGCTCCGGAAGACTGAGGGAAGAGGCTTTGGTAGAGCTTTGAAGATGGAAAGAGGGCTGGTCTGTCAAATATGAAAGAGGGGAGAGCTCCAGGCAGGAGGAAGGACTTGAGTAGGAGTTGGCAAGAGAGATGAGATTGAGAATCGCCCACAGATGACAAAATTTGGATAATTGGGTAATTGAGCACCTTCCCTCTTCATATCCCAAAGAGGATCACTCTGCCCACCTTCTAAAGCCTTATTGAAAGCACATCTGCCTCATAGAGGCTTTTCCCGACTAAACCCTCATTTCCGCTTCTTATACTCCCTTCTGTGTTGTCCTTGTACTTGGATTTGCACCCTTTATTCACCCCTCTCTGAGCCCCACAGCATTTATGTACATACCCGAAATTTACTTATTTTTATTCATGTCTGTCTTTAGGTTGTAAGCTCACTGTGGGCCGGGAACATGTCTACCAACTCTGTTATATTGTAATGTCCCAAGCACTTCGTTCCATGCTCTGCACCCAGGAAACGCTCAATAAAAACCTTTGATTGACTGATTGGTAATTGGTAATGCAAATAATCCGGATAGCCCTCTAAATGGGTTCCAACATTGGACATGGTTTATTAATCCCAAGAACCTGGAATCAGGGAATCACACAGAGATGTGAAAGAGAGATTGTCTTTGCAAAGGAATTACAGGTTTCATCAGCAGCTTGAATCTAGGAAGAATCCATATGATTTTTGGAAGCAGCTAATCTCATTGATTAACTTCTCAGAGCTGAAGAAGATGGTTCAGTGAGATTCAGAGCTGCTTATTCTCTTGGTAAGGAACTCTGATCCCAAATTGGTTTGGACGGTTTGTTATTTTTATGTAATGTCCGTAGGGTGCATTTGGGAAATGATCTTATATATCTGTTAATGGACCTCAAGGTGCAATTCGAATGATCAGGTAAGGTTTCAGTCTCCTTTATTGCTAGACCAAAGCTAGCATGAAGCACCTAAGGAGGGAGATTGGGTTGTGGAGGGAGATTTTAAGAGGGAATCTCTGCTTCTTTCACCTGGTTGATTTTCTGCCCTTCAAAACGCTGGTCCTAACTACTGGACATCATAGATTTATTATGACTCTTTCAGGAGCTGCTGATTTCTTCCTGCTAGGAAGATAATGAGCCTGCAAGAAAAAGTGACTTGTCCATGAGTCTTACAACAAATGGTTCAGAGTATATCAAGGGACCTCTTCAGTGATAAAGGTTTTCATTTGGGGCTCAATTACTGAAGGAGGGGAAGAATTATCATCAGGCCTCAACAGATGTTGCTTATTTCACCCGTCTAATAAAATTACCACTCTCCAAACAATTTTTTTGGCTTTGTTTGTTTGTTTGATTCCGTGACATTCAATACCATGCTGCCTCTCATCGCTGTTTGTTCATTACACATAGGATTGCTGTTGAGTAGATAAATGTATTCCTTGAGCCTTAGTATTTAATAATATTATGAGAGGAGGACATGACCTGATTACTTTGAATATCAGTTCAGCCAGAAGATATTACAATAGTGTGTGGGGAAACCCACATTACCAAACAAGGAAAGGTTAATCTAGGGTTGCCACCCATATACTTCTCTCCTTTCACAACCCAGCCGGCTCACTTTGCTAAACCTTCTCAGTGTGCCTCCATCTCGCCTGTCTCGCCATCGACCCATAGCTGAAGGTCTGCCTCTGGCCTGGAACGCCCTTCCTTCTCTAACCCAACAGACAATTACTCATCCCTGCCCCCATCAAAGCCTAATTGAAGGCACATCTCCTCCAAGAGGGCTTCCCAGACTAAGCCCTACTTTTCCTCATCTCCCACTCTCTTCTGCATCGCCCTGACTTGCTCCTTTTGCTCTTCCCCATCCCAGCCCCACAGCACTTATGTACATATCTGTAATTTATTTGTATTGATAATAATGTTGGTATTTAAGTGCTTACTATGTGCAGAGCACTGTTCTAAGCGCTGGGGTAGATACAGGGTAATCAGGTTGTCCTACATGAGGCTCACAGTCTTCATCCCCATTTTACAGATGAGGTAACTGAGACACAGAGAAGTGAAGTGACTTGCCCATAATCACAGCTGACAAGTGGCAGAGCTGGGATTCAAACCCATGACCTCTGACACCCAACCCCGGGCTCTTGCCACTGAGCCACGCTGCTTCTCGCTACTGATGTCTGGGTCCCTGCCTCTGGACTGTAAACTCATTGTGGGCAGGGACTGTCACTGTTGTTGTACTGTGCTTTCCCAAGAGCTTGTTACAGTGGTCTGCACATAGTAAGCGCTCAATAAATACGATTGAATGAATGAATGTACTCAAATTTTTTCCCCTTCCCACTCCACCCATGAAAGGAACGCTGGATGCACTGTCATTCTTCCAACCTTGAGTGATATATCCAGATAGTCTGAGGGTGGGAGAAGGTCAGCTGATGAGCAGGCCAACCCCAAGGCCAGAATGCATGCTCCCAGACTCAGCAATGCATCTGGGCAGGAGGAGCACAGTGAAATGACTGCTACAGGGGCAGACTTGATAAGATCCTTTGTTACAGCTTTTAGAAGCAAGAGGATGAAATATATAACAATTTCCAAATATCTGAGAAATTTGATAAATACTTCATGCCCCTAAAATATGAAAAACATCTAGGTTTATCTGTTTCACGTTTCCCACTTCATAGATTTATAAAGTGAGGCAGCATAGCTTAATAGAAAAAGCCCAGGATGGGGAATCGGTAAAATCAAGTTTAGTTTTGGCTCTGCCATCAACCTGCCCTGTGGCATTCGTTAGGTCACTAAATCTCTCAGAGCCTTAGTTTCCTTATCTGTAAAATGCTTCCCCTACCTCTTAGAAGTGGGATAGGGACTGTGTCAGGTCCAATAGTCTTGTAATAATAATAATAATATTGGTATTTGTTAAGCGCTTACGTGCAGAGCACTGTTCTAAGCGCTGGGGTAGATACAGGGTAATCAGATTGTACCACGTGAGGCTCACAGTTAATCCCCATTTTACAGATGAGATAACTGAGGCACAGAGAAGTTGTGACTTGCCCACAGTCACACACTGACAAGTGGCAGAGCCAGGATTTGAACTCATGACCTCTGACTCCCAAGCCCATGCTCTTTCCACTGAGCCACGCTGCACTGCTTATCCTAGTGCTTGATCTTTAGTGAATCATTATTAATAGTAATGATGGCATTTGTTAGTGATTATTGTGTGCCAGGCTCTGTACTAAGTGCTGTGGTGGATGCAAGCAAATTAGGTTGGACACGGTCCCTATCCCACATGGGACTCACAGTCTTAATCTCCATTTGACATTAGGTAAGTGAGACACAGAGAAGTGAAGTGACTTCCCCAAGGTCTCATAGCAGGTAAGTGTCAGAGCTGGAATTAGAGCCCAGATCCTTCTGACTCGCGGCCCATAATCTGAGTCATGCCGTTTCTCTACTTCTAAATGCATGTATATCAAGATATACATATTCTCCCTTCTCCTTCAACTGTGAGCCCCATGTGGGAGAGGGACTGTGTATGACCTGATTATCTTGTAGCTACTCCAATTATTTGTTTTGTTTTTCCCCAGTTAAGCCCTCTTTCCTCCAGCTCGCTCTCCTTTCTGCCTTGTCTATGCACTTGTATCTGAGACATTTGGACATTTGATATACGCCCCACCCCTGGCACTTATGTACATATCTTCAAAATATATAGTATTATATTCATTTTAATGTCTCTCTCCCCATCTAGACTGTAAGCTCGTTATGGGCATGGAATATGTCTGTTAATTCCATTGTATAGCAGTCTTCTAAGTGCTTAGTACAATGCTCTGAACATAGTAAGCACTCAGTAAGTAATGTTGGTATTTGTTAAGCGCTTACTATGTGCCGAGCACTGTTCTAAGCGCTGGGGGTAGACATAGGGGAATCAGGTTGTCCCATGTGGGGCTCACAGTCTTAATCCCCATTTTACAGATGAGGGAACTGAGGCACAGAGAAGTTAAGTGACTTGCCCACAGTCACACAGCCGACAGGTGCCAGAGCTGGGATTCGAACTCATGAGCCCTGACTCCAAAGCCCGTGCTCTTTCCACTGAGCCACGCTGCTTCTCTACCACTGAATGATTGATTTGTTTTATGGTATCTGTTACGTGCTTACTATATGTCAAGCACTGTTCTCTGCGCTGGTGTAGCTACAAGTTAATCAGGTATGACACAGTTCCTGTCCTGCATAGGGCTCACAATCTAAGCAGAAGGTATTGCATCTCCATTTTGCAGTAGAGGAAACTGAGGTACTGATTGGCTAAGTGACTTACCCAAGGTCACCCAGCAGTTGAGTAGCAGAGCTGGGATTAGAACCCAGGTCCTTAGTCAGCCCTGTGCCCTTTCCACTAGGCCATACTGCTTCTCTGTGCTTACTGTAGTGCTTGGAACATATTAAGCACTTAACAAATACAAAAAATGTGCTTTGCTTGGTGTGGTGGTAGCACTTAGGGACCATGATTGGTTGAGAAGGACTGAGATCTGAGAAGCAGTGTGACATAGTGGACAGAGCCCGGGCCTGGGAGTCAGAAGGTCTTGGGTTCTAATTCTGTTTTTGCCACTTGTCTGCTGTGTGACCTCGGGCAAGTCACTTGACTTCTCTGTGCCTCAGTTATCTCACCTGTAAAATGGGGATTGAGACTGTGAGGCCTGTGTGGGACAGGGACTTGTTTGTATCCACCCCAGTGCTTAGTCCAGTGCCTGGCACATAGTAAGCACGTAACAGATACCATAATTATTATTATTGTTGTTTTCTACCTCCAAGTAACCTCACCTCCTGCCCATTATAGCCTAAAAATCAAGAATGACTGCAACAGCAATGTGTCTCCAAGTTGTTATATCCCGAGTGTCTGTTCTGTGGGGGTTAGGAGGGCAAACGTGCCTTGGGGAGTGAAATTGAATGGTTCAGGGAGGGAGGGAGAGAGATAATAACAATAATAAAAATGGTATTTGTTAAGCACTTATAATATGCCAGGCACTGTTCTACGCAATGGGGTAGATATAAGGTAATTGGGTTGGAAACAGTCCCTGTCCCATGAGGGGCTCACAGTCTTAATCTCCATTTCACAGATGAGGGAACTGAGGCACAGAAAAGTTAAGTGGCTTGCCCATGGTCACACAGCAGGCAAGTTGTGGAGCTGGGATTAGAACCCATGACCTTTTGACTCGCAGGCCCATGGTCTATCCATTACGCTGTGCTGCTTCTTGTGTGTGTGCAGATGTATGCAGGAGGGTGAGGGAAGGGACATTGGTGACTGTGGGAAAAATAGGAATGCCATAGTAAGAGGCAATTAGTGTTTGTGCCTGGGGTGTGGATGAGAGTGGAAATGTTTTGTCTCTGGGAGGGGAGGAATTAATATTTCAAAGAGGTACTAATATCCCTGCAGTGTTTGGCCGAACTCATAAATATAGGGAGACAAGGAGGAGGACAAACTATCACCCCAATTTCTCAGCCAATGACCCTGATATAGCTTTGCCTGGAAATAGGCAAGCAGATTCAGTCTGGTTAATAAGTTTAAAAAAAAAAAATCTCCCTGGTGCAAATTTGTTCTGTTCTGATAGATTCAGCAGGCCTTCAAAAATCTGTGGGTGTTACAGAAATGATACTGCTAATGAAAGTAAACATTGTGTGCCTATGAAAACACTAACGTGTGATTTTTAAAGTGTGCTCACTTGCCTGTAGCACGCCTTCTTTAAGACTCATTCATTCATTCAATAGCATTTATTGAGCGCTTACTATGTGCAGAGCACTGTACTAAGCGCTTGGAATGTACAATTCGGCCACAGATAGAGACAATCCTTGCCCATTGATGGGCCTACAGTCTAATCGGGGGAGACAGACAGACAAAAACAAGACAACATAATCATGATTAATAGAATCAAGGGGATGTACACCTCATTAACAAAAGCAGTAGGGTAATAAAAATATATACAAATGATCAAAGTGCTGAGGGGAAGGGAATGGAGAGGGGGAGGAGCAGAGGGAAAGGGGGGAAAAGGGGGCTTAGCTGAGGGGAGGAGAAGGGGGAGGGGGCAGAGGGGGAGCAGAGAGGGAGCAGGGGGAAAAGGGGAAGCTCAGTCTGGAAAGACCTCTTGGAGGAGGTGAGCTCTCAGTAGGGCTCTGAAGAGGGGAAGAGAGTTAGTTTGGCGGAGGTGAGGAGGGAGGGCATTCCAAGACTGCGGGAGGATGCGGGCCAGGGGTCGACGGCGGGATAGGCGTGAAAGGGGGACGTGAAGAGGTGAGCGGCAGAGGAGTGGAACGTGCAGGATGGGCATTAGAAAGAGAGAAGGGAGGAGAGGTAGGAGGGGGCAAGATGATCGAGAGCCTTGAAGCCCAGAGTGAGGAGTTTTTGTTTCATGTGGAGGTTGATAGGCAACCACTGGAGGATTTTAAGGAGGGGAGTGACATGCCCAGAACATTTCTGCAGGAGGATGATTCGGGAAGCAGAATGAAGAATAGACTGGAGCAGGGAGAGACAGGAAGAAGGGAGATCAAAGAGAAGGCTGACAATAATCCAGCCGGGATATTATGAGAGCTTGTACCAGCAAGATAGACACAGCCTAGCTTCTCTTAGGTTCATTGCCTGTGGGCTAGGGTGAATGTGAAAGTTGAGGAGCACTAGGCAAACACCAATCCAAGGGGGTGCCAGCAATGCAATAGAGAACAGTAATTGATGGATTGAACTTGATATGCCAGGTCTCTCTTCTCTGGGCAAGTCGGTTGTATTTATTGAATTCTTACTGTGTGCAGAGTACTGTACTAACCACTTGGGAGAGAACAATATAGCAATAAACAGGTACGTTCTCTGCCCATAAGTAGCTTACAGGCTAGAATGGAAGAAAGACATTATTATAAATAAATAAATTACAGATATGTTCATAAGTGCTGTGGGGTTGGGAATGAATAAGGGGAGCAAGTCAGGTCGATGCCGAAGGGAGTGGGAGAAGAAGGAAAGGAGGGTTTAATCAGAGAATGCCTCTTAGAGGAGATGAACCTCAGTAAGACTTTGAAGCGGTGAGGAGGCAAATAGAAAGAGCCTTACAAGGTACAGATCCAAAATCAGTGAGATCAGCAATTGGGTCAGAAATGGTGGGAAAAAAAATGTAGATTTGAATCTGCTTAAGGCCCTATTTTTCTGATCTCTGTCAGTGGTGTGAGGGATTTTGGAGAAGACTGTAAATATCAGAGGCCCCTTCATTTATGGTAGCTAAAGCCCGACTTTCCACTATGTCTAGCTGGAGGTCTTGCTCACTGAAACAAAATAGAACTAAATCTAGGCAGGACTATCAATTTGTGTGTCCAGTGTGTCCAGAACTCCTTATCTTCCCACCCAAACCCTATCCTCCCCATGACTTTCCCTTCACTGTTAATGGCACCACCAACCTTCCTGTCTCAGAAGCCCTTAATCTTGGCGTGTTCCTCGACTCATCCCTCTCATTTAAACCACTTATTCAATCTGTAACCGAATCCTGTCGGTTCAACCTTCACAACATCGCTGAAATCTGCCCTTTCCTCCCCATCCAAACTGCTGTCGTGTTAACCCAAACCTTTATCCTATCCTGCCTTCATTATTGCATCAGCCTCCTTGCTGACCTCCCTGCCGCCTCTCTCCCCATTTCAGTCTGTTCTTCACTCTACTGTCAAATCATTTCTCTACAAGACTGTTCAGTCCACGTTTCCCCTCTCCTCAAGAGCCTCCAGTGGTTGCCCATCCACCTCCATATCAAACAGAAACTCATTACTATTGGTTTTAAAGCACTCAGTCACCTTACCCGATCCAACCTTGCCTCTCTGATTTGCTACTACAACCCGGCCCTCACACTTGGTTCCTGTAATGCCAGTCTAATCACTGTACCACGATCTCATCTATCTCTTCACTCTCCTCCTGCTTCTGGCCTGGAACTCCCTCCCCCTTCATATTCGACAATCATTCTCCCTACCTTCGAAGCCTTATTAAAATCACTTCTCCAAGAGGCCTTCCCTAAGCCCACATTTCCTCTTCCCCCACTGCCTTCTGCTTCACTCTTGCAATTGGATTTATGTCCTTTATTCATTCATTCATTCAATAGTATTTATTGAGCACTTACTATGTGCAGAGCACTGTACTAAGCGCTTGGAATGAACAAGTCAGCAACAGATAGAGACAGTCCCTGCCGTTTGACGGGTTTACGGTCTAATCCGGGGAGACAGACAGACGAGAACAATGGCAATAAATAGAGTCGAGGGGAAGAACATCTCGTAAAAACAATGGCAACTAAATAGAATCAAGGCGATGTACATTTCATTAACAAAATGGGTAATGAAAATATATACAGTTGAGCAGACGAGTACAGTGCTGAGGGGATGGGAAGGTAGAGGGGAAGGAGCAGAGGGAAATGGGGGGAAAAGAGGGTTAAGCTGCGGAGAGGTGAAGGGGGGGCGGTAGAGGGAGCAGAGGGAGAAGGGGAGCTCAGTCTGGGAAGGCCTCTTGGAGGAGGTGAGTTTTAAGTAGGGTTTTGAAGAGGGGAAGAGAATTAGTTTGGCGGAGGTGAGGAGGGAGGGCGTTCCAGGACCGCGGCAGGACATGGCCCAGGGGTCGACGGCGGGATAGGTGAGACCGAGGGACGGTGAGGAAGTGGGCGGCAGAGCTCAGCCCTACAACACTTATTTACATATCTTTATTTCTATTCATGTCTTTTTCCCCTTTTTGACTAATAATAGTAATGGTATTTGTTAAATGCTATACTAAGCACTGGGGTAGGTACAAGGTAAATAAGGTTGGACACAGTCCCAGTTCCACATGGGGCTCCCAGTCTTAATCCACATTTTACAGATTAGGTAACTGAGGCCCAGAGAAATGAAGTGACTTGCCCAAGGTCACAAAGCAAATGTGGCAAAGCTGGTATTAGAACCCATGTTCTCTGCTCACAGTAAGTGATCAATAAATATGACTGATTGATTGAATAGGAGTTCTGAAGGACAGGGCATAGCTATGAAGCCTTGATTCATTCCAAAACTCCCAAATAAAGTAGTTCCTTGACAGTTGGAATTGCACTCCCTCTGGAGCATTAAGGGACTTGGTGTTTTGCTGTCTCTCAAATCCATTTCTATAATCCATTTTAAGGCTTTGAACATTTTACGGGGAGATTCATTATTGCAGGGAGGGAATAGATCAGTTTTTGGTAAACTCATTTATTTAAGAAGAAAGCTCATGCCAATTTGCAAACATATAGTCTGCCTGTCTCAGATTTATGTCTGATTTGGTTTTCATTTAAGAACCTGTCATCCTTTCTTATGTTTGGAATTTGTTGTCGGTTTTACATTTTGCATTTCTTTGCTCCAGATTTCACTCAAGTTAAAACCTTTTGCAATGTAACGATTCCCTCACCTCCCTTCAGTCCCATAAAATGGTGGGTTCACCACAGAAGGCAGGGACCATGGATACAAACTCGTTAATCGTCATCGAGATTGGAACCTCCAGGTCCATACTGAGCCCCTGTAATGAGAATGTGTGGGAGTGGTAGGCTTGCATCTGCCTGGACTTTCCCCTTTCCTAAACATTTTCCCAGCACAAAATCCACTTTAAAAAGTTCCATGGTCATTTAACGTCTTAACCTGGCTTTATTTGAAGTACTCCATCAAGATGCAGTACCTTCTTGAACTAGGCCTCTTCAAGGACATGCGTAATGTGTGAACCGGCAATTTGGGTAAATTCTTCCTTGCTCTTCTGGCCCAGCTTCCCCTTCCCCCACTCTCCTGTCCCTGGAAAGATTAGACTCTAGCCTGGTAACCACTTGAGCATCTCTCTATAGCTTCACGTGGTCAAGGACATCACGTTGTAGCTGTATATATCTGTAATTTATTTATATTTATGTCTGTCTCCCCCTCTAGACTGTGAGCTTGCTGGGGGCAGGAATGTGTCTTTTTGTTGTTATATCGAACTCTCCCAAGAGCTTAGTACAGTGCTTTGCACACAGTAAGCACTTAATAAATACGAATGAATGAATGAATGAATGAATGAGTGAATGAATGAATCTTGCCCTTCCTCCAATTCCTAGACACTTGAATAGTGGTGGTGGGGGTTGTAAAGGTATTTGTAAAGCACCCAGCTGGGTGCAGTGGAGTGCAACAGAAGCAAGACACCCACAGAGAGCTTCCAATCAATCATTGGTCTTTATTGAGTGCTTAACTCTGTGCAGAACACTGTACTGACCACTTGGGAATGAACGCTACAACAGATCTGCTAGATACAATCCCTGCTTCAAAGGAATTTACAACCTACAGGGGCAGGCAGACATTAAAATAGATTAGGGATAGGAGAAATTGTAGAGTATAAGAATCTTTGCAAAAGTATTGTGGGCTACAAGGTTATGAGCTCAGTGACCTCTCCATGCCATCCTGGCTATGTGTGGTCCAAAAGGGATGCAGTTGGGCCACATTGAGGAGTGAGATCTGGATCTGGGTGAAAACAGTCAATCAGTTGCATTTATTGAGCACTTACTATGTGCAGAGCATTGTACTAAACTCTTGGGAGAGTACACTATAACAATGTAACACTTCATTCCTCTAGTGTTAACCTTCTCACTGTACCTCAATCTCCTTTGTCTCGCCACTGACCTTTCGTCCACATCCTACCTCTGGCCTGGAATGCCCTCCCTCCTCATATCAGATAGATGATTGCTCTCCCCCACTTCAAAGACTTATTGAAGGCACATCTCCTCCAAGAAGCCTTCCCTGACTAAACCTTCCTCTCTCTTCTCCCACTCCCTTCTGCATCACCCCGACTTTCTCCCTTCATCCTCCCTCCCATCCCCACAGCATATATATAATCTGAAATTTATTTTTGCATATTAATTATTAATATATATTATTATTTGTCTCCCCTTCTAGGCTGTGAGCTCCTTGTGGGCAGGTAATGTGTCTGTTCGCTGCTGTATTGTACTCCCCAAGCACTTACTACAGTGCTTTGCACACCGTAAGCACTCAATAAATATGATTGAATGAATAAATTGATACAATTTACAGATGTGTACATAAGTGTCATGGGCCTGGGAAGGGGGTGAATAAAGGGAGCAAGTCAAGGCAGCACAGAAGGGAGTGGGAGAAGAGGAAGAGAGGGCATAGTTAGGGAAGAGTCCTCTTGGAGATGTACCTTCAATAAGGCTTTGAAGGAGGGGAGATTAATTGTCTGTCAGATATGAAGAGGGATGGCGTTTCAGGACAGAGGCAGGACGTAGGCGAGAGACTGGAGGCGAGATAGATGAGGTTGAGGTACAGTGAGAGGTTGGCTCTACTGCACAAGTCTCTCACTACTTCTAAGTCAGCCCTGAAGCACTCCCCTACCAGGGACCATAAAGCCATTCTCTTCATTTGGGCCCAAACTCTGACAAAGGAGAGGATCCGGCCTAGTGGATAGAGCCTATGCCTGGGAGTCAGAAGGTCATGGGTTCTAATCCCTGCGCTGCCACTCGTCTGCTGTGTGGCCTTCGGCAAGTCACTTCACTTCCCTGTGCCTCAGCTATCTCATCTTTTAAACAGAGATTAAGCATGTGAGCCTCATTTAGAGCAGGGACTGTGTCCAACCAATTTGCTTATATTCACCACAGTGCTTAGTGCAGTGCCTGGCGCATAGTGGGCTCTTAACGATTACCATTATTATTGTTGTTATTATCTGGAAATAGGTGGTGGAAGGAGGAAGACCCTTTCTTTCCCTGTCCAGAGAAGGCACATTGTTAGCTCCAGGACCCAGACCAGCTTGATTTTTCTTTTATTGTGTGATGTTGATATTTTCTTTGTCTTTGACCGGTTTCTTCTGTACTGCTAGGCTCCTTCTGCAAACCAGTCTCATTCTGCTTCTTGTGGTAAACCCTGTGCAATTTAAACTAGGTGTCTGTACAGTAGGCTCCATCGTCAAATGAGGAATAGTGGGATGAGTGCATTTCTACTGACGCAGAAGTGCTAGATTTGCTCTTTTTTTGCTGTAGCCCAGATAATATCGCATGAAGCTCTCCTCACCGAGGGCACTGTAGAAAACTATTTTAGCTTTTCGTGGGTTGAGGAAGTGGGAAGACCAGAAAGTCATTTACAACAGCTGGAATATTCCCGAACACTTTTTTATGGTTAAAAATGTTGTGGATTCTCTTTAAGGAAATGGGACTCAAATAAGGTTCTTCTAATCTACTATAAAAAGGTAAAAATAATTGCAATGTTATTATTTTGTTTGGGTGAAATACCATGCCATGTCGACAGAACTTCCCCATTAGTAAAAATCAACTGGACCAAAATGACGTCTGCCAACACCAAGCGCTTAGTTCAGTGCTTTGCCCAGAGTAAGCGCTCATTAAATACAGTTGAATACAAATGAATACAGATGGAATGGGTGGAGAATCTAAAATAGTAACATCCTGAGCATCTATCTTTACCTCTAAGCCATAAGGTCAGAAAGCATGTTCAGAGCACAGGGTAGGGAACCTACAGATTTCATCAGGGTAGTGTTACTGACATTCTCAATACATTTCTAATTCTGGGTCCTGCCAACATCTTAATTCCTGTGGCTGTTTGCGGGCTAATTGTTCTTTGATTAGCGGCTCCACGCGGCTTTCATAATCCCAGGGATCAATCTGGAGACCCGGATTTACACATCTGTCAACAAGTCTGGAAACCTGAATGTTTTTTGCTTCATTTTTGATGGTTGTCAGTCAGTGACTGTTATTGAGAAGCAGCGTGGCTCTGTCGTTAGAGCATGGGCCTGGGATTCAGAAGGACCTGAGTTCTAATCCTGGCTCCACCATGTCTGCTGTGTGACCTGGGGCAAATCACTTCACTTTTATGTGCCTCAGTTCCCTCATCTGTAAAATAGGGATTAAGACTGTGAGGCCCATTTGGGACAGGGACTGTGTCCAACCTAATTAACTTTTATCTACCCTAGTGCTTAGAACAGTGTTTGGCACATAGTAAGTGCTTAACAAGTACTATAATTATTATTAATTACTGTGTGCAGAGTGCTGTATTAAGCATTTGGGAAAGCACAATACATTAGAATGGTTGGCACGATCCTTGCCCACAAGAAGCTTACACCCTACGGTCCTTCCCAGTCTAGTGCAACCCAGCCAGTGAAAGTTGTGAGGTACCTCAACTTTCTCTGAGGAAGCCCACCATTTCTCTAACGCCTTGTATAACAACTCATCTCTCCGTTCATATGTGCTCTGCAGTGCTTCCCCTTCATCTCCGAAGGTGGGCGGGCATCCTCCTCTGATGCAGAGCCTACTGATGCTCTAACTGTTGCTTGGCAACAGGTGATTGTACAGCAAGAAGCTGTCATCTTTTCCCAAGTGCACTTCCTACACTGTATGACAGAGTGTCAGCAGCATGGCCAGCATGTGACCCAAAGCTGCACTCGCAGCATGGCCAGCGTGTAACCCAAAGCTGCACTCGGTGGTCACATTGGTACAAGCAGGGCCGAGATTTGAATGTTTTAGGCAAAGTTCCTGGAAGACTGGAAAGGGGAATTTTCTGCACCAATAATCCAAGTTGTGACAGTCCAAATCTGCTTCATGCCTTTCGTGAGACAGTTTTTCACCACTGCAGGAAACAGAGATTTTACTGTGACAAGAGATCCGACATAGCTCGCAGGTCACTATATATTTTTTTCCCCCAGCATACCTGGGCCTGAAAGATTTATAGTTTTTCACCTGGTTGCCAAACACAAAGGTGGCCTTTAATTGTTTGGAATCTCTGGGCCTCCAAATCCAAAATATATCACCTTCATTCAGTTGATGGGTTGATGTCTTCATATGCAGGGATTGGAACCCAGGTCCTCTGACTTCCAGGCCCGTGGTCTTTCCACTAGGCAACATCGCCTCCCGAGCATCGTTGGGTGCATTTTCTTACTGTTGATGAACTGACTGCATTTCAGTACTTCCTTGTTGGTAATATCTAGACTATGAGCTCATTGTGGGCAGGAATGTGTCTCTTTGTTGTTATATTGTAGTCTACCAAGCGCTTAGTACAGTGCTTTGCATACAGTAAGCGTTCAGTAATTACAATTGGATGTGTCTTTTGTAGCAGGGCCAGGCCTCATAGCCATATTGCATATTGCACATCACTGCAGCTTAACTATACCTTCAGTTTAGAAGAGAGCTGGAAGGATAGCATGCACCTACTCGAGGCAGAGCACAGTACTAAGTATTTAGGAGAGTACAGTAGAATTATATTATATGATGCCTACCCTCATATAGCTTACACTTCCGCAGGGTAGACAGACACTGGAATAAGTTTCAGATACATGGATGGAGGAAAAGAATATGAATGAGAAGCAGCATAACCTACTGGAAAGAACAGGGGCTCGGGAGTCAGAGAACCTGGATTCTAATTCTGGCTCCACCTGGTGTCTACTTTGTGACCATGGACAAGTCACTTAACTTCTCTGGGCCTCAGTTTCCTCAACTGTGAAGTGGGGAATCCCATGCCTATTCCCCTCCTAATTAGATTGTAAGGCCCATTTGGGACATGCACTGTGTCCAACCTGATTAACTTATGTTCACCCTAGTGCTTAGAACAGTGCTCGACACAGAGTAAGCGCTTAACCTCTCTGTGCCTCAGTTACCTCCTCTGTCAAATAGGGATTAAGACTGTGAGCCCCGTGTGGGGCAGGAAACTGCCAACCACTTAGTGTTATTTATTGAGCACTTATTATGTGCAGAGCAGCATGGAGTACTCATTCATTCATTCAATCGTATTTATTGAGTGCTTACTGTGTGTAGAGCACTGTACTAAGCACTTGGACATTACAGTTTGGCAACAGATAGGGACAATCCCTACCCAAAAAACGGGCTTACAGTCTAGAAGGGTAGTGGTTACAGTACAGACCTGGGACTCAGAAAGTCATGGGTTCTAATTCCAGCTCCGCCATTGGACTGCTGTGTGACCTTGGGCAGGTCACCTCACTTCCTCTGTGCCTCAGTTGCTTCATCTGTGACATGAAGATTAAAACTGTGAGCCCTATATGGGATAGGGACCAAGTCCAACCCCATTATCTTGTAATTACCCCAGCTCTTAACACAATGATTGGCACATAGGAAGCACTTAAAATATGCCATTAAAAAAAAAAAAGTAAGCTGAGGGTGAATAAATCAATCAGTCAGTGGTATTTATTGAGCGCTGACTATGTACAGAGCACTTTTCTAAGCACTTGGGAAAATACAGTACAAAAAGAGCAAGAAATGTAAGCGTCCAGCCTGGTTCTCCTCCAGCTTGAAATCCTCTTCCAGATTCCCTTCCCTTGTGCTTTCTCAGCAGATTTCCAACCTCTTGCAGCTCTATGTCATAGGCGTATATCTGTATGAGTATTTGCGTAGCCACAGGCCCCACCCTTTTTAGGCAGGAGAGAAAGCATCTCTGCCCTGTGCTTACAGGGGCAAGCCCCTGCCTTTCAGTTTGGTAAACTGAGTTTATATCAGTGCTCTGCACACAATAATTGCTCAATAACTCCCATTGTTTGATTTTTTATGGTATTTGTTAAGCGCCTGTAGTGGATAAAACACAGGCCTGAGAGTCAGAAGGCCATGAGTTCTAATCCTGGCTCCGTCACTTTTCTGCTTTGTGATCTTGGGCAGGTCACTTCTCTGTGCCTTAGTTACTTCATCTGTAAAATTGGGATTGATAATGTGGTATTTGTTAAGTGCTTACTATGTGCAAAGCACTGTTCTAAGTGCTGGGGGGCATACAAGGTGATCAGGTTGTCCCGCGTGGGGTTCACAGTTTTTTAATCCCCATTTTACAGATAAGGTAATTGAGGCACAGAGAAGTTAAGTGACTTGCTCAAAGTCACACAGCTGGCAAACGGCAGAACGGGGATTGAGACTGAGCCCGACGTGAGACAGGGACTATGTCCTACCCGATTTGCTTGTGTCCACCCCTGTGCTTAGAACAGTGCCTGGCACATAGTAAGCACTTAACAAATACCATAATTATTATTATGGTGATTATTATTATTACCATAATTATTATTATTTTCAAGCACTTAGTACTATGCTTTGCATAAGGTCAGCGCTCAATAAATATGATCCAACTTGATAATCTTGTATCTACCGCAGCACTCAGCATAGTGATAATATTATTATTATCCATTAAACACTGTTTTAAGTTCTGGGGTAGGTACAAGTATATTAGGTTGGTCATAGTCCCTGTCCCACATGGAGCTCACAATCTAAGGAGGAGGACAGGTATTTAATCCCCATTTTACAGTTGAGGAAACTGAGGCACAGAGAAGTTAAGTGACTTTCCCTGGGTCACCCAGCAAGCAATTGGCAGAGGCAGGATTAGAACCCAGGTCCTGTGACTCCCAGACAAATGCTCTTTCCACTAGGCCATGCTGCTTTCAACTCGCAGGTCATGGAAGAAGCTTAAGCACTTATCCATCCATGAATCCATCTTTCCATTCTCTTTCTTCCAGCCTAATTTTTTTTGTGCTTGTCTTGGAGAAGCAGCGTGGCTCAGTGGAAAGAGCACGGGCTTTGGAGTCAGGCCTCATGAGTTCGAATCCCAGCTCTGCCACTTGGCTGTGTGACTGTGGGCAAGTCACTTAACTTCTCTGTGCCTCAGTTCCCTCATCTGTAAAATGGGGATTAAGACTGTGAGCCCCACGTGGGACAACCTGATTCCCCTATGTCTACCCCAGCGCTTAGAACAGTGCTCGGCACATAGTAAGCGCTTAACAAATACCAACATTATTATTATTATTATTATTATTCCTCATTAGATTGTAAACCTCTTAAAGGCACAGATCCTGACGTGTATTTCTACTGCACTCTCCCAAGTACTTAGTGCTCTGCACATAGTAGCCACTCAAATACTGATTGATTTATTGATCAATTGAGCTGTCAGATGCAGTTTGTCTGAGGGTTTTTTTAAACTGAGGAGACATTGAGGTGATCTTTAGACAGTAGAAAAAGTATTCCAAGTGAATCACAGGACTATTAGTCTATAAGAGAAACTTTGTATCCCCTAGTAAAGGACTTGGAAACATAGGCCAATTTTATTTTACTCTCATCTTTATTCTATAAAATAATAAATGCACACTTCTGCCACAAGGAGATATGAAAACCTAACCTCATTCCCATGCACTGTATGACGTTTGTACACTGCTGACATGATAACTGACAAAGTTACAATTTTGCCAGACCATATTCCTGCTGATGTCGTTCATGATATCATAATAACCATTATGGTTCTTGTTTAAGTACTTACCCCCTGTGCTGAGTGCTGGGGTAGGTTAGATGCAGTCCCTGTCCCACATGAGGCTCACAATCTAAGTAGGAGGGAGTAAGATTTAATCTCCATTTTACAGATGAGGGAACTGAGGCAGAGAGAAGCTAAGTGATTTGCCCAAGGTCACATGATAGACAAGTGGTGGAGTTGGAACTAGAACCCAGGTCCTTTGACTCCTAGACCCGTGCTCTTTCCACTAGGCCATAAAGGAAACACTAGTTTTAAAGCACTAAAAATAGCTGACATACAAGCATTTTTCATTGGGAAAGGAAGTCAGAGTTATCAGAGATAAAAATGTTTGTAACAAATTTCTGTGCGGGCTCAACAGTGGGTGCTATCAACCATTTATATTATTTTTAAAATTGAAAGGAGAACTGATATCACTTTCCATATGCTCTATTCCTGCCTTTTTTTTTTCACTCCTATGCATTCCAGGGAAGCAGTTAAGAAATTCCCAGGAATTCATTTGATTCATAAAATTATGTCCTTCATGATTGGTGCAAAAACATAACATATTTAAATATTCAATTGAATCGTAATGAGTAAAGACATTACCAAAAGCAGTACCTGTTAGAACAGCGTAAAGCGAGTAAAGTTATAAGATCCTTGTGGGCAGGAGTTATGTCTATCAACTCTGTTGTATTGTACTTTGCACACAGGGTTCTTCACAGAGTAAATGCTCAATCATCATCAATGTCAGTCATTCAGTCAATAATATTTATTGAGCACTTACTGTGTGCAGAGCACTGTACTAAGCTCTTGGGCGACTAGAGTATAACAGTATAACAGACACATTCCCTGCCTTGGGCTAATACAGTACAACAGAATTGGCAGCCATGTTTCTGGTCCACAACAAACATACATTCATTCATTCGTATTTATTGAGTGCTTACTGTATGCAAAGCACTATACTAAGTGCTTGGAGGAGTACAGTGTAACAATAAACAGACACATTCCCTGCCGGAGCAGCAGTGCTATCACTGGGTCAGACCTACAGTTCATTAGGTCAGCATTGCCCCTTCATCTGTCACGCTGTCAACATTAATCCCCATCCCAGCATCACCCTAACAGTTTTCTTCCTCTGCTCCTATACTTGTGTAGCTGAGGATTGCTGGTGAAAATCTGAAAACCAGGTGGATTTTGGTCATTTCAAATTCACCCATAACAGTTATAGCTCTGCTTTCTACTACACTACTATGATCTCCAGACAGTTTTTCCTTCCCGCTATTTTCCAATCTCCTCTTCTCTATCTAAATTTCCAACACCCTGGTTCAAGCTCATATCATTGCCTGACCACTACATCGGCTTTCTCACTGGTCTCCCTGCCTCCAACCTCTCCCACCGTCTGCCTACACTTCATTTTACTCAATGGCCTAGTGGATAGAGTGCAGGCCTGGGAGTCAGAAAGACCTTGGTTCTAACCCGACTCTGCAACATGTCTGCTATGTGACCTTGGGCAAGTCATTTAAATTTTCTGTACCATAGTTACCTCATCTGCAAAATGGGGATTAAAACTTTAAGCTTAAAGTGGGACAGGGCCTATGTTCAAACCAGTCACCTCACTGAACAAATACCATTTAAAAAAAAAAAAAGTATTCTTGCTTAGTGGTGGGGATTAATCCAAAACAGGAGCCCAAACCTTTACTCCACTCTATTTAAATGAATACCCTGTGTTTGCATATCATTCTCCAAAATACTCGGGGGCAATAAGCATATGACTATAAGAAAGACACCATCTTTACTTTCAAAGAGCTTTCCATTTAATGGTGGAAGGCACAAGTTGTTTAGAAATAGTGGGAGTGGGAAGAAGAATAGAGAGTGGAAAATTGTATGCCGAAATCATTTTTAGACAGATAATAGTTTCTGTTTAGTGCAGAGATCGATGGGCAACGCTTGGAGGATTTTGAGATGGAGAGGTGTAGAATGAGCTCTTTTTTAAGGAAAATTGTGGGCAGCACAGTGAAGTATGGACTGGAGAGAGTTGAGGCTTCTTGTTCAATGGTCACCACCTTGGAACCGGCCAGGGAGGTGGAGTGGCGATGATAGTGAGAACTGAAGCCTCTGCAGTGAAGTCCATTGGGTTAGAGCTGTAGAAAAAGAAAGAAAGAAAGGAAAGTTACAAAACTAGATTTAGACTAGAGAAGGGTGGAGGAAGACCCAGTGAGGCAAGGAGATGAGTCTGGAACTGAGGTGATGGTGGACCAGAAAAGCCTTAAAGTCATGGAATCCCTTGTTTAATCTCACTAATCCAGCCCTAGGTCAGCATTTCTGCCCATTGATCTTAGGGATTCAGGAGGTGTTTTCGATGTATTTTAGTAGGAAGAAATTTGCTTTATAGGTTCGGTCAGTGTTTTGAACATTCAGTCTTTATTGTTTGGTATTGCATGAGTCAGCGTACATTCCCCTGAGAGCGTGAGGTTGTGTTTATCAGACTCCTCTTTGGGACATTCTGGTGGCCACACAGTCAGGTCTTCAAGTGGCCCAGAACCATGTGCATCCGGGCCTGGGCGTGAGAGCGGAACGGGATGGGGACTGGAAGGCAGTCAATGAGATTCCCACTTCATCCCTCTCCACAGAGGGAAAGTGTAGAAATGTGTGCCATTAAGCCGGATATCGTATCCTTCCAGGCCATAGCAGCTCCGCCTTGAACCTCACACACCCTCCCTTGGTGCCTTCTGCCTCTTGCAAACTGGCGTTGGAACACGCCTTATGCTTTGTAATGGAAGGAGTGACTGAGCTGAACCAAACTGAATTAGCACCAGAAGCAGCCTTCTATTTTTGAACAGCGATGAGAGCTCCCTTAAGCCGCAGTTCCATTTTGTGCCTGTTATGGCGAGAATTCCCTTGCACTTAATTCTGTTTTGCAAAATAGATAATTCAATCACATTCACTTTCTTGGTCTTCAATGTTGGATTCAGGAGAGTGGTGAAAGTTAAGGGAAGGGCAGAAGGAATGTTTAAAGGTTACTAAAGACAATTCAAATTAAAATGTTTTGAAACTCAAGAGCATTTCTACACATATTAGGCACCTTAGAAATAAAATCTATATTTAGAATTTAAATTACTTGATGATATTGCCATTGTGATGACTGCCTTATTCCTTTGTCTTTATCCTTACCTCTCTGATACCACCTTCTCCTCCCCCATCCTTTCACTTGAATTCTGACATGATTTTAGTGGCTGCTATTTTGGAAAGAAAGCTAAAAATCGGTACTTTATGCCTTCTAAAAGCAGCATCTAACAAAGCTTTCGTAAGTCTAAAATGATCCGTTAATCTCCAGATTTGGGGGTTTCTGAGAAATCAACTGTCATCATCTCTTATAAATTATCACTGGAGAAATGTTACGTGACAAGATAGTCTAATTTTAGTATGGTATTGTTGATGATAATGGTGTAGGGGCCTTAAACAAAGAGTTCTCTCTGCCAGAGAGAGGAATTTTTCAGTACTGCCCATTGACTGTTATAATAGGCTGCAATCCTCTAAGGATGATGAACTGGGCTGGTAGATGCCCACTTGAGAAGCAGTGTGGCTTAGTGGAAAGAGCACGGGCTTGGGAGTCAGAGGACGTGGGTTCCATTCCTGACTCTGCCACCTGTCTGCTGTGTGAACTTGGGCAAGTCATTTAACTTCTCTGTGCCTCAGTTACCGCTTCTGTAAAAAGGGAATTAAGACTGTGAGCCCCACATGGGACAACTGGATTACCTTGTATCTACCCCAGCGCTTAGAACAGTGCTTGGCACATAGTAAGCGCTTAGCAAATGCTGTCATCATTATCATCATCATGCCATCATGATTTCCACCAGGAAAGTTACAGTACAGGTACCAGCTGACTGTGTGAGGTGACCAGGAGGGAGATTGTGGTATTTTTCTGCTGTGTGACCTTGGGCAAATCATTCTCTATGTCTCAGTTTCCCTATCTGTCACATGGGGATTAATACTTTGAGCCCCATGTGGGGCATGGACTGTATCCATCCTGATTATCTTGTACCTACCCCAGTGCATAGAACAGTGCCTCTCGAGACTGTAAGTGTGCTGTGACCAGGGAATGTGTCTGTGTATTATATCGTACTCTCCCAATCGCTTAGTATAGTACTTTGCACACAGTAAATACTCAATAAATGTGATTGAATAAATGAATGAATGAATGGCACATAATAAGCACTTAACAAATTCCATTAACAACATGAGTGTTGAAGAATATCGCAATACTGAAGTGCTTAGTATAGTGTTTTTGGTATCACACAAGTATTGATGAGTAGCTCAGTGTTCAAGTCAGATGAAGACCCACGACGTTTTCAGTAATGTGTAAAATTTTTCCCAAACTATTGAAGTACTCCCAACTGGTGGCGATCCATAAATCGCAAATCTGATAGGTGGTAGTTCTAGATGAGTTCCAGAAGGGTTATTTGCCACCTAAGTTCCTTGTGTGCACTTACTAACTCTTTTATTGTACTTTCCTCAAACGCTTAGTACAGTACCACTAATTGATTGTTTAGTGAGACTCTGGGGTTAGGGATTACTCAACTGAATGGCCTCTACGATCACTACCTCAGAGCCAGAGGAATAGCAGGAGCATCTAGGCCTCTCATTTTTATCTCCGCTCTTCCCTTTGTTATAATGATCCTTAAGGTTTCTATCCTATATCTTCATCCATTGAACATTGAGCCTTTCCCATGTGGGATGGGTCACGATGAGTCCTAGTAATTCACACCATGTTGCCTTTTCATTCATTCATTCAATTATATTTATTAAGGGCTTACTATATGTGGAGCACTGTTCTAAGCACTTGGGAAAGTACAATATAGCAATTAAGAGTGACACCTTTTGTTAGGTTCTAAGGATTAGTAATAATTGTGATATTTGTTAAGCATCTACTGTGTGCTATGCATGGGGATAGATTCTGGATAATCAGGTCAGACACAGTGTCTGTCCCATAAGAAAAATAGCATGGCGAAGTGGATAGAGCATAGGCCTGGGAGTCTGAAGGTCATGGGTTCTAATCCCGGCTCCCCTACTTGTCTGCTCTGTGACTTTGGGCAAGTCACTTCACTTCTCTGTACTTCAGTTACCTCATCTGTAAAATGGGGATTGAGACTGGGAGCCCCATGCGGGATAGGGATTGTGCCCAACCTGATTTGCTTGTATCCACCCAGCGCTTAGTACAGTACCTGGCACACAGTAAGTACTTAACAAATACCACATTATTATTATTATTATCATTAAAGGGCTCATATTCTAAGGAAGAAGAAGTACAGATATGTAATCCTTATTTTACAGATGAGAGAATTGAGGCACAGAGAAGTAAAGTGAGTTGCCCAATGTCACACCTTGGCTTCCAACCTTGCTTCAGTCTCTTTCACAGGCTCTTCCTCTGCCTTCCACCCCCTAACTGTCCCCCCCAACAACCCCCTCCCCTACTTTCCCATCCTTCCCTGCAGTATCCTCAGAGGAGATCTCCTCCCTCCTCGCAAGTGCCACCCCCTCCACCTGCGCCTCGGACCCCATTCCCTCTCACCTTCTTAAAACCATCGCCCCTGCCCTCCTCCCTTCCTTAACTTCTATTTTTAACCACTCAATCTCCAAGGGCTCCTTCCCCTCTGCCTTCAAACACGCCCACGTCTCCCCCATCCTAAAAAAACCCGCTCTTGACCCCACTTCCCCCTCCAGTTATCGTCCTATCTCCCTACTACCCTTCCTTTCCAAAATCTTAGAACGAGTCGTCTACAATCGATGCCTAGAATTCCTTAACTCCCATTCTCTCCTAGACCCCCTCCAATCTGGCTTCCGTCCCCTCCACTCTACCGAGACTGCTCTCTCTAAGGTCACCCGTGACCTCCTTCTTGCCAAATCCAATGGCTCCTACTCCATTCTGATCCTCCTTGACCTCTCTGCTGCCTTTGACACTGTCGACCATCCCCTCCTCCTCCATACCTTATCTCACCTTGGCTTCACGGACTCTGTCCTCTCCTGGTTCTCCTCTTACCTCTCTGGCCGATCATTCTCGGTCTCCTACGCTGGAGCCTCCTCCCCCTCCCATCCTTTAACTGTTGGAGTTCCTCAAGGGTCAGTTCTCGGCCCTCTTCTGTTCTCCATTTACACTCACTCCCTCGGTGAACTCATCCGCTCTCACGGCTTTGACTACCATCTCTACGCAGATGACACGCAGATCTACATCTCCGCCCCTGTCCTCTCCCCCTCCCTTCAGGCTCGCATCTCCTCCTGCCTCCGGGACGTCTCCACCTGGATGTCGGCCCGCCACCTAAAACTCAACATGAGCAAGACCGAGCTCCTCATCTTCCCTCCCAAGCCCGGTCCGCTCCCAGACTTCTCCATCACCGTGGATGGCACGACCATCCTTCCCGATCCCGCAGGCCCGCAATCTCGGTGTCATCCTTGACTCGTCCCTCTCGTTCACCCCACACATCCTATCCGTTACCGAGACCTGCCGGTTTCACCTCTACAATATCGCCAAGATCCGCCCTTTCCTCTCCACCCAAACGGCTACCTTACTATTACGGGCTCTCGTTATATCCCGGCTAGACTACTGTGTCAGCCTTCTCTCTGACCTCCCTTCCTCCTCTCTCGCCCCGCTCCGGTCTATTCTTCACTCCGCTGCCCGGCTCATCTTCCTGCAGAAACGATCTGGGCATGTCACTCCCCTTCTTAAACACCTCCAGTGGTTGCCTATCGACCTCCGCTCCAAACAAAAACTCCTCACTCTAGGCTTCAAGGCTCTCCATCACCTTGCCCCTTCCTACCTCTCCTCCCTTCTCTCTTTCTACCGCCCACCCCGCATGCTCCGCTCCTCTGCCGCCCACCTCCTCGCCGTCCCTCGGTCTCGCCTATCCCGCCGTCGACCCCTGGGTCACGTCCTCCCGCGGTCCTGGAACGCCCTCCCTCCTCACCTCCGCCAAACTGATTCTCTTTCCCTCTTCAAAACCTTACTTAAAAATCACCTCCTCCAAGAGGCCTTCCCAGACTGAGCTCCTCTTCCCCCTCCACTCCCTCTGCCATCCCCCCTTTACCTCTCCGCAGCTAAAGCCTCATTTTCCCCTTTTCCCTCTGCTCCTCCACCTCTCCCTTCCCATCCCCACAGCACTGTACCCGTCCGCTCAACTGTATATATTTCCGTTACCCTATTTATTTTGTTAATGAATTGTACATCGCCTTGATTCTATTTAGTTGCCATTGTTTTTATGAGATGTTCTTCCCCTTGACGCTGTTTAGTGCCATTGTTCTTGTCTGTCCGTCTCCCCCGATTAGACTGTAAGCCCGTCAAACGGCAGGGACTGTCTCTATCTGTTGCCGACTTGTTCATCCCAAGCGCTTAGTACAGTGCTCTGCACATAGTAAGCGCTCAATAAATACTATTGAATGAATGAATGAATAACTGTGGGCGTCCTTCCAGACTCATTTCTGGATCCACCTTCTATTCTTCACACCCACTCCCTTGAAGAATGCATTCGATCCATGACTTCAACTGCCATCTCTATGAGGATGATTTTCAAATCTTTTTCCTATGCAGCCTCATATGTCCTCCTACCCTCAGGACATGTCTACTTGGATGCACTGCTGACACTTCAAATTTAACATGTCCAAAACAGAACTCCTCATCTTCCCACCCAAGCCCATCCTCCCCTTTCCTATCACTGTAGACAGCACCACCATCCTCTGTCTCACAAGCCTGTAACCTTGGCATTATCCTCGACTTATCTCTCTCATTCAACCCACATATTCAGTCTATCACCAAGTCCCGTCTGTTCAACCTTCACATCGCTGAGATTCGTCTTTTCCTCTCCATCTGAACTGCCACCCCATTAATCCAAGTGTTTAGTAATATGTCCTGCACAAAGTAAGATCTCAATAAATCTCATTGATTGATTATTCTACCCCACCTTGATTAGAGCATCAGCCTCCTTGCTGACCTTCCTGCCTCCTGTCTCTCGCCATTTCATTCTGCCACCCGGATCATTTTTCTACAAAACCGGGTTTCCCCACTACTCCAGAAGTTAAATTTGTTGCCAATCCACCTCCGCATTCATTCATTTATTCATTCAATAGTATTTATTGAGCACTTACTATGTGCAGAGCACTGTACTAAGCGCTTGGAATGTACAATTCAGCAACAGATAGAGACAATCCCTGCCTATTGACAGGCTCACAGTCTAATCGGGGGAGACAGACGGACAAAAACAAGACAACATAATCACGATTAATAGAATCAAGGGGATGTACACCTCATTAACAAAATAAATAGGTTAATAAAAAATGTATACAAATGAGCACAGTGCTGAGGGGAGGGGAAAGGAGGGGGAGGAGCAGAGGGAAAGGGGCTTAGCTGAGGGTAGGAAAAGCGGGGAGAGGGAAGGAGCAAAGGGCGGAGAGGGAGCAGAGAGGGAGCAGAGAGAAAAGGGGTAGCTCAGTCTGGGAAGGCCTCTTGGAGAAGGTGAGCTCTCAGTAGGAGAGCTATAGGGACTGTGCCCAACTTGATTTTCTTGTATCCACCCCAGTGCTTAGTACAGTACCTGGCATCAAACAGAAACTCTTTACCATCAGCTTTAAAGCACTGAATCACCTTGCCCGCTCCTATCTTACCTTGCCAATTTCCTACTACAACCCAGCATGCTCTCTTTGCTCCTCTAATGCCAATTTATTCATTGTAACTCAATCCCGCCTTTTTTGCCCTAGACCCCTCACCCACATCCTGCCTGGAACTTCCTCCCTCTTCGTATCCTACATACAATCACTCTTCCCACCTTCAAAGTCTTATTAAAGGCACTTCTCGTCCAAGATGCCTTCCCCAACTAATTCTCCTTTTCCCCTACTCCCTTTCCCTTCTGTGTCATCCTCACACTTGGATTTGCAAATTTTATTCATCCCACCCTCAGCCTCACAGCACTTAAGTACATATTCTTAATTTATTTGTTCATATTAATGTCTGTCTCCCTCTGTAGACGGCAAGCTCTTTTTGGGCAGGAAATATGTCCACTGACTCTATTTTGTACTCTCCCAAGCATTTAGTACAGGTTTCTGGGCACAGTAAGTCCTCAATAAATGTAATTTATTTATTGATTGATTGTCATTCATTCATTCAATAATATTTATTGAGCGCTTACTATGTGCAGAGCACTGTACTAAGTGCTTGGAATGTACAATTCGGCAACAGATAGAGACAGTCCCTGCCCATTGACGGGCTTACAGTCTAATCGGGGGAGACAGACAAAAACAATAGCAATAAATAGAATCAAGGGGATGGACACCTCATTAACAAAATAAATAGGGTAATAAAAATATATACAAATGAGCCAATGAGCACAGTGCTGAGGGGAGGGGAAGGGAGAGGGGGAGGAGCAGAGGGAAAGGGGGGAATGGGGGCTTAGCTGAGGGGAAGTGGTCACGCAAAGACCAGTGGGCAGAGCTCCTGTCACTAGGCCAGGCTGTTTCCCTGAACCACAATACCAGTCTTTCACACCTTGTGTTTTCTCTTCTGGAGATGGCAGTCCCCAGCCTTACTCTAAGGCCAGAGTCTTCAGGGGAGGGGCACCCTGCACTCCACCCCCCGCAGCAGGGTTGTGGTGAAGTAATTCATTTCCTGGTAACCCCCAGATAGGACCAGTAAAACGTCTCATAGCTCATTGGGCCCCTCTGGCCTGAATAGATGGCTCCGGATTTTATTGGGGTTTTTCTGGGTGCTTGTGTTCAATTCAGGGGGGTCTTCACAGGCCATCAAATGTCTATCTTCTCTTTTGCCGCTCCTGAAATTTCTGCCAGAAGTAATGGCCCAATTAGCATTTTGGATGAAGGACCCTGTGTGGGAAAAGGTGGGAAAGTAAATAGGTGGGTTCTCACTAAACTGTAAGCTCCATGAGGGCAGGGGTTCCATCTGCCAACTCTTTTGCTTTGTACTCTTCCAAGTGCTTAGTACAGTGGTCTGCACCGTAAGTGAGAAGCAGCATGGCTTAGTGTAAAAAGAGCACAGGCTTGGGAGTCAGAGGTCGTGGGTTCTAATCCTGACTTCGCCACTTGTCAGCTGTATGTCTTTGGGCAAGTCACTTAACTTCTCTGTGCCTCAGTTACCTCGTTTGTAAAATGGAGATTAAGACTGTGAGCCCTACGTGGGACAACCTGATAACCTTGTACCTACCCCAGGGCTTAAAACATTGCTTGGCACATAGTAAGCACTTAGCAAATACCATCATCATCATTATTATTATTATTATGTGACTCAATAAATACCATTAATTGAGTAAATGTTGTTGTTTGATTTCTTGGTGTGCTAAAAAGCCATTTACATCCACAGGTTCCATCTGTGTACCCACTTTCCATCAGGACAGCCTACATTAATATTCACCAAATATTTTCTCCTGAGCTCCATGAGACAGAATAACATAATGGATAAATTCTGAGCAGTGGAGAGGATCTGGGGCATAATTGTGAGATTCATTCTAATCGTCATGCAGGGTGGAGGGGGGATATTACATTTCTGAAATGGAAACTAGGATAAAATATGAAAATCGGTGATGAGAAAGGTAAAGAAACATAGAAATACTTAGAAAATTTGAGGAGGTTATTTAAAAATACCATTTTAGAAACCCAGGTATAATATATGCCACAAACCGAAACAATCCTGGGTATTCTATTAAAAGTCCTGCCTCCCTTATTGGCTGAATAAATGAAGTCATTGTAGAAAGTGGTAGCCTTTTAAAATATGGAGTGCTCACCCAAGTGAGAACTAGAGAGCCTTATAAAGGGTGATAGGTAAGTGCAAGCAGAATATTCTTTCATTCATTCGATTGTATTTAATGAGCACTTACTGTGTGCAGAGCACAATACTAAGCTTTTGGAAAGTACAATTCGGCAACAAATAGAGACAATTCCTACCCAACAATGGGTTCACAGTCTAGAAGGGGGAGACAGACAACAAAACAAGTAGACAGGATATCAGGCGGCTAAACAGGAGTATGTTTGGCACTTTAGATGGCAAAACTGACAATAAGGCATTCTTTAAGTATATTGAAAGCAGGAAATTGGCCAGAGAATCTGAGGCCTCTTGAAGATCACAATGTAAAAGGCACAGTCAGTGATGGGCAGTGGATAGCAAGAGGATAGCAAATCTTTGAGCCTGACACTTTTGAAACTCAGGAAGAGGTGAGGAAGGTTCTCATTCCCAGGCCAGCTTCAGGCTCAGGTCTGAAGGAAGGAAGGAAGGAAATTGGCTGCCTCAGGGCAGTAGGGTCGGTGGCCCACCTACTAGCCCATTCAAGATAGCCACCTCACATGAGCAGAGTATAGCACATTCATTAGGATGATGTGCATAATAATAATAATAATCATTGTGGTAATAATAGAGAAAAGCATGGCATAGTGGATAGAACACAGACCCAGGAGTCAGAAAGTCATGAGTTCTAATCTGGCATCCCACTTGTCTGCTCTGTGACCTTGGGCAAGTCACTTGAGACTGTGTCCAACTCAGTTTACTTGTGCCCACCCGAGCGCTTATTAAGTGTCTGGCACATAGTAAGCTCTGTACAAATGCCATCATTTTATGGGGAAGCAGTGTGACGTAGTGGATAGAGCATGTGCCTGGAAGTCAGAAGGTCATGGGATCTGATTCTGGCTCTGCCAGTTGTCTGCTGTGTGGCCTTGGGCAAGTTACTTCACTTCTCTATACCTCAGTTACCTCATCTGTAAAATGGAGATTGAGACTATGAGCCCCATGAGGGACAGGGACCGTGTCCAACCCAAATTGCTTGTATCCACCCCAGCGCTTAGTTCAGTGCCTGGCACATAGTAAGCACTTAATAAAAACCATAATTATTGTTATTATTATTATATTTGTTTACCAGGCACTGTACCAAGCACTGGGATAGATACTAGGTAACTGAGTTGGATACAGTCCCTTTCCCATATAGGGCTCATAGTCTTAAACCCCATATTCCAGATGAGGTAACTGAGGCCCAGGAAAGTGATATGACTTGGTCACAAGTCACAGAGTAGACAGGTCCTTCTGTCTCCCAGGCCTGTGTTTTATCCACTAAGCCATGTTGCTTGGCCATATTTGTTTTATGAGCTTGCCCTCCTCCCTCCCTCTCTCCCCTCATATAAATATCCCTTCCACAAGGATTGTTTGATTTTTAACTATTTTTATTTAGGCAGCCAGAAAATAAATGCCTAAGGAATTAAAATGACTGGGCATACTTGACATTGAACTTTCCCTATGTGCTCGTTGCCAGTCTCGGACCGCTTATTCTAGTTTGGAACTCCTTGGAGTCAGGGGCTATGCCTAATTTTCTCCTGTGTAGTTTTTTCCAGTATTTTGCACACATTAGGTGCTTAATAAATACTATTGCTAGTGCAAAGGTTGGTTAAATAAATGCAGAAATGTCATATGAGTAATCTCAGTTGCCATGTAGAATGTTGTTCTTTTCATTTGTGCCAAACCAAATACAGCACTATTTTTCTCCTCCAAACTATTTTTTGGAAATTTAAGGTGAATGTTCTGTGCATATCAGAGTAGTGGAAGAGGTCTTATTCCCTGTGTTTTGAAGGAACAAACCTTCTTAGCCTATTTTGGTTGGTGTTATTTTTTGTCAATTTTGGGAGGAAATGTTTCAATTTTTCACACTTTTTGCATGAGGAGAATATTCTTTGCAGATTTGTTAACTAATTTCATTTTCAGATAGAAGTTAGAAGTATATTTACTTAAAAATCTGCAAATAAGACCATTTTAGCTTTATCTTAAATATCATTCAGCTTTTCTTCTAAGAACAAAAGGTAAATTTCTAAGAGAAAAGTGTCAAAATTTTGGTCATGGGTAGATTTTCTAAGGGCTCAATGCATATGATTTCTGAGACTCTTATACATCTTATATGGCTTTAGGCCATCCTAATATTTATCTTGCAATAAATGATCTTTTTTTATAGTACTTGTTAAATGCTTACTAGGTGCCAAGCAATCTACTAAGCTCAGAGGTAGATGCAAGGTTGGACACAGTTCATGTCCCATTCAGGGTTTATAGTCTTAATTCCCATTTTACAGATGAAGTAACTCAGGCAGAGAGAAGTTAAGCAATTTGCCCAAGGTCAAATACCAAACAAGTGGCAGAGGCAGGATTAGAACTCAGGTCCTTCAGACTTACAGGCCTAAGCTATATCCACCAGACCACTCTGTTTCTTAACTATCAGATTGCTGCTCATTCGTCAAGAACTACAGTGTCACTTATTGATCGAACCAAATTCCATTTTATGAGTAAAATGATAGTTTTATTTTGGTTTTCCTCTTCTGGCCTTTCAGAGATGTAGAACTTTAAAAATATATTTACTGTAGTCTGAAAGATGTTTCATGGGAAGAAAAAGCTTTTCCCCTATAGTTAACATATTCATAAATTTCCTAATGTACACAGAGGCCTTGAGTAGTCTTGAAGTTCCCTTTAGCACCTTAGGTGTATGAGTTTTGGTGGTGGGCTGCAGAAGAAGTTTTAAGAACTCAAACCCAGAAAAAAGCCTAAATTTCCAGGTTCCGAAGTATTTAAAATGACACATGGTAGGAGACATCTCTCATGCAACATGCATGGTGGGGTGCCCCCCCTTTAAATAGGATCTGTTTGAGGCTACCTTGATTTCAGTTTGATTGATTGTTTGATTTCTCTCACGTTTGAGAGGTTCAGATTCAGAAATGTGGCTGTAAAGTTTTCAAATGGATATATCAAAAATTAGCAAAGTGGAAGTTTGGGGTTAAGAAATATGGTACATGGAAGTGTTATTTCTTAGGTTTACAGAATTTTGAACTTCTCTAGGAAAAGACAATTTGAACTAGAATCTTAAATCTTTGCCTTTAAGAATTACATCAATCAATAGTAATAATTGAGTGGCTATGGTGTGCTAGACACTGAATTATGCTTTTGGAAGAGTCCGGTAGAGATAGTAGACATGATACCTGCTCTCAAGGAAGTTATAATAGGAGAGACAGGCACTAAAATAAATTATAGGTAGGAGGAAGTAGTAGAGTATAAAGATCTGCACATAAGCACTACAGGCGGATTCCGAGTACTTAAATTCTTAGATGATATGAAGGTGTTTAACTGGCAGGGATAATAATTTATTTTTTAAATAATGTTGAATTTATTAAGCGCTTACTATGTGCCAAGCATCGTTCTAAGTGCTGGGGGAGATACAAAGTCATCAAGTTGTCCCACGTGGGGCTCACAGTCTTAATCCCCATTTTACAGATGAGGTCACTGAGGCCCAGAGAAGTGAAATGACTTGCCCAAGGTCACATAGCTGACAAGTGGCGGAGCTGGGATTAGAACCTATGACCTCTGACTCCCAAGCCCGTGCTCTTTCCACTAAGCCACGCTGCTTGGGAGATAGAAATCAATTAATATTGCCATTTTAGTTTAGTAAATCAAACATTGGCATTTTACTTTAATGTGGGATTTTAGAATACAGTCTCTTGAAATGGAATGAATTAGTGTTTAACTGAACTCTTCCTGCATCAAACAGTGGTATTTATCGAACACCTACTTTGTGCAAAGCACTGAACTAACAACCTGGATGAGTCCAATATATTTAGTAACCTTAGACTCTGCCCTCAAGGAACTTACATTCTAGTGGGGAAAACAGATCCTGAAATACTCTACAGATAGGAGGGAAAAGGAAAACGTACATTAGTAAGTGCTTAAGTAATTGAGTCTGGAAGAAATGTACATAAGTTCTATGGGAAATTGTAAGTTCATAAGAGCGCAGCTGGTGCTGAAACGGTGGGAATGGGGCTATAACCTAAGGAGATAATAATAATGTTGGTATTTGTTAAGTGCTTACTAGGTGCAGAGCACTGTTCTAAGCGCTGGGGTATACAGGGTAATCAGGTTGGCACAGAGAAGTTAAGTGACTTGCCCACAGTCACACAGCTGACAAGTGGCAGAGCGGGGATTCGAACCCATGACCTCTGAGTCCCAAGCCTGTGCTCTTTCCACTGAGCCACGCTGCTTCTCTAAGAAGCAGATAAGAAAGATAAGAAAATGATCAGGGAAGGCTTCCTGAAGGATTTAGGATTCTGGGAGATTTTTGAAGATTATTAATTTGTGCTGTTTACATTACAGAATTTTCTGTTCCTCTAACGTTTTTGCATGTTCATTTTTCAGCACAACTTAGTGGAAAGAGCAAGGGCCTGGAAGTCAGAGGAGTGGGTTCCATTCCTGATTCTGCCACATGATTGCTCTGTGACAGTGGAGAAGTCACTTAAATTCTCTGTGCCTCAGTTTCCTCGACTAAAATGGAGATTAACTCCTACTGATGTTATATTCTACTCTCTCAAGTCCTTACTACAGTGCTTTGCACACAGTAATGAATCAATAAATATGATTATTATTATTATTACTCCCTCATACTTAGACTGTGAGCCCCATGTGGGACAGGAAATTGTGTCTAACTTGATTAACTCGTATCTACCCCAGCTCTTAGAACCATGCTTGACACAAAGGAAGTACTTAACAAATACAATAATAATACTTTTAAAAATGATAATTATAATGATATCTCAGGCTATTTTAATGTCAGGCTATGAAAGCTACATAGACAGCTGGAGTGTTCATCTGAAGATAGGTCCCCTAGACTGTAAGCTCATTGTGGGCAGGGAAGGGATCTACCAACTCTGTTATATTGTATTCTTCCAAGTGCTTATTACAGTGTTCTCCACACTGATTGATTGATGTTCATAGAATTACCTGTGCTATTCTTTATATTTAACACCCTTCATTCTGATGAGGCGGTGCTCAATTACAAAATACTTTTTTCTGAAGTGTGATTAGGGGTGACCTCTCTCAAAGAGTTGATCACTGAAGTCCTCAATGAAAACAGGAATTCCCGCCAATTTGGACAAGCAGGGAAGGAAGGCACTTTGCTTCTGCACTTTCAGCTCCTACTGAGAATTGGTGCAAAGAGAAATTTAAAGGTAAATCTCAGGGGACCATCAGCAGGGTGGTCTAGTGGGTAAAGCATTGGCCTGGAAGTCAGAATAATAATGATAATAATGATGGTATTTGTTAAGTGCTTACTATGTGCCAAGCACTGTTCTAAGCACTGGGAGACATAGGTTCTAATCCTGGCTGTGTGACTTGCCTGCTATGTGACCTTGGCCAAGTCATTTCACTGTGCCTCAGTTTACTCTTCTGTAAAATGGGGATTAAATTCCTGTTCTCCCTTGAAATTTAGACTGTGAGAGCCCCATGTTGGGTCAGGGACTGCATCCAACCTGATAAGCTTGTACCTACCCCTGAGCCTAGAACAGCGGTTTTTTTGTTTGTTCATATTTATGGTATTTGTTAAGTGCTTACTATGCAGGTTGGTCTCAGTCCCTGTCCTGCAAGGGGCTCATAGTCTCAAGCCCCATTTTACAGACGAGGTAACTGAGGCACAAAGAAGTGAAGCGACTTGCCTGAGGTCACACAGCAGCCAAGTGGCAGAGCCGGGACTAGAACCCAGGTCCTTCTGAGTCCCATGCCCATGCTCTATCCATTAAGCCTTGCTGCTTCAGAGCCAAGCTCATATTTGACACAGTAGGGAGAGGAAATAGGGGGAAATGAAGGCTTATTCCAGGGAGGTCTCTTGGAGGAGATATTTTTTTTTAGTAAGGATTGAAAGTTGGGGAGTTATTTCCCCCTTCCAGTATTCTTGCTACCTTCATTTTCCCAGCATCTTAGGAATTGGATCAACATCTCTTTACCAGCATTCCCAATCTGCTCCTAATCAAGTGAACCTTCAAAAATGCTGGTCCAGGGGAAAAAAATACAGTACGAAGGAAATAGCTGTGCTGTTTATAGGCAGGAAAACCATGGCAACAAAATGCTACCCACAACCAGTGTAAATGAGAGAGAATCCTACGAATTGTACCAGCATCATAACTACAGACTCCAGATTAGAGAGATCAATGTCCAGCTTGTTTCTACATACATAGCCAGGAGGAAGAAGAAATAAACAGGTGGCACTACAACAAAAATGTTGTAAGAAGGAACAAAACACAGAATCCTTCTCTTAGGATCTATTCAGATACTTCACATGCAAACAAGGAATTCTGTAATGCAGGGGATGTAAAAAGTCAGTTTGTGATGATGGTGATGATGATGATGATTGTACTTGTTAAGCGCTTACTATGTGTCAAGCACTGTTCTAAGCACTGGGGTAGATACAAGGTAATCAGGTTGTCCCACGTGGGGCTCACAGTCTTAATCCCCATTTTACAGATGAGGTAACTGAGGCTCAGAAAAGTGAAGTGATTTGCCCAATGTCACACAGCTGACAAGTGAAAAGTATGGTACAGTGACCATTGCTTCACTAAGTTGCAGTACAAAGGATTCACAGATTACCACCATCACTGACATTTTCTGATGCAACTTCCAGTATTATTGTTCTCTTCTCCACAAGCAAAATTGCTTTAAATCCCTGCCACTCTTTGTAGTTTTACTGTGTTAAATAGCATGAAGTTGCCAAAGCACCAGGGATCCAGAGTGCTGGTTGCTACAGGACAGTGAGGCAGAAACTGGGAAGTTTAGAGAGAAGCAGCATGGTGTACTGGAACGAGCCCGGGCTTGGGAGTCAGAAGATAGTGGTTTCTAATCCTGACTCTGCCACATGTCTGCCGTGTGACCTTGGGCAAGTCACTTTGTTTCTTTGTGCCTTACTTACCTCATCTGTAAAATGGGTATTGAGACTGAGAGCCCCATGTGGGTCAGGGACTATATCCAAGCCAATTTGCTTGTATCCACCCCAGCACTTAGTACAGTGTCTGGCATGTAGTAAGCACTTAACAAATATCACAATTATTATTATTACCATTATTATTATTCGCAGCATCGATGCTGAGAAGCTGTGTGGCTTAGGAGAAAGAGTATGGGTTTGGGACTCAGAGGATGTGGGTTCTAATCCCTGCTCTGCCACTTGTCTGCTGTGTGACCTTGGGTGACCCACTTCATTTCTCTGTTCCTCAGTTATCTCTTCTGTAAAATGGGGATTGACTGAGAGCCCCATGTGGGGCAGCCTGATTACCTTGTATCTATCCCAGCGCTTAGAACAGTGCTTGGCACATAATAAGTGCTTAACAAATACCGTGATTATTATTATTATTATTGGGAGTCAGAGGATGTGAGTTCTAATTCCAGCCCCGCCACTGTCTGCTCTGTGACTTTAGGCAAGCCACTTAACTTCCTTGTGCCTCAGTTACCTCATCTGTAAAATGGGGATTAAGATCGTGAGCCCCACATGGGACAACCCAATTACCTTGTATATACACCAGTGCTTAGGACAGTGCTTGGCATATATTAAGCGCTTAACAAATACCATAATTATTAATATCATGATTATCATTGATCGTAGAGCAGCCATGTACCTGGCTTTATGTTAGGCAGTCTGGTTTCTCAGCAGATCTTCCCCTGTTCAATACCAATTTGGTGCCAGACCACTTCACAGCTAATACTTTCACTTTTAAGAATGCAGCCTTCCTCTGCCTTAGCTCTGGCCAGCCAGCCCTGAGGAATGGAAGTGACTTCTGGGCCTACTAGGACCCGGAAGGGAACACAGTGATTGGAGGCCTGAGATTCTCTGGAGGTGAGTTCTAGACCAGAAGCTCCTTGTGGGCAGGGAACGAGACTAGTAGCTACGTTGTATTGTACTCAAGCTCTTCGTTCAGTGCTCTTCATCCTATAAGTACCCAGTAAATATTACTGACTGTCTTCTAAGTTCAAGCAATTTCCATAAAGGGTTCTCTAGATTGTAAGCTCATTGTGGGCAGGGAATGTCATTGTTTATTGTCATACGGTACTTTCCCAAGTGCTAGTACATTGTTTTTACGAGATGTTCTTCCCCTTGACGCTGTTTAGTGCCATTGTTCTTGTCTGTCCATCTCCCCCGATTAGACTGTAAGCCCGTCAAACGGCAGGGACTGTCTCTATCTGTTGCCGACTTGTTCATCCCAAGCGCTTAGTACAGTGCTCTGCACATAGTAAGCGCTCAATAAATACTATTGAATGAATGAATGAATGCTCTGCACACAGTAAGCAATAAGTAAATATGATTGAATGAATGCTTGTATCCACCCCAGCGCTTAGTAAGTACTTAAATGCCTAATTGTTGTTATTATTATCAAAACATAACTTGGGTTAAATAAGTTCACTTGGGTTAAATAAGTTCACAAGTGCTAGAATTTGCTGTATGGGTATATATCCCTTAAGGTGCTATTGGAAATTAATCAAGAAAGTCTTTTTGGAGGAGGTGGGGTTTAAGGAAGGGTTCAAATGCGGGAGAACTGTGGTCTGTTGGATTTGGTGAGGGAGGGATTTCCAAGCCCAGGGAACAACATGAGTAAGGAGTAGTCGGTAAGATCGTTGTGGGCAAGGAATGTGTCTGCCAATTCTTTTATATTGTACTCTACCAAGCACTTAGTACAGTGCTCTGTCCACAGTAAATACTCAATAAATACAATTGATTAATGCATTGATAGAGGCAGGAGATATGAGAGTGAGGTACAGCTATAAGGCTTTGAGAGAAGTGAAGAGATCAAGTAGGTAAGGTGGGACTCTTAGACTGGAAACTTGTGAACTGGTAATATGCCTAACCAACTCCAGAGCTCTTAATTGGGAGCCAGAAAGACCTGGGTTCTAATCTGGTTCTGCCACTTGCCTGCTGTGACCTTGAGCAAGTCACTTCACTTCTCTTTATCTCATTTACCTCATCTGTCAAATGGGGCTTGAGACTGTAAGCTCCATGTGGAACGTGCACTGTGTCCACAGTGAGAGGTGAGCTCTCAGGGCTTCGAAGAGGGGAAGAGAGTAAGTTTGGCAGATGTGAGGAGGAAGGGCATTCCTGGCCAGAGATAGGACACGGGCCAGGGGTCAACAGCGGGACAGGCAGGAAAGATGCACAGTGAGGAGGTTAGCGGCAGCGGAGTGGAGTGTACGGGGTAGGCTGTAAGAGGAGAGAAGGGAGGTGAGGTAGGAGGGGGCAAGATGATGGAGAGCTTTTAAGTGCAGGGGTAGATACAAGGTCATCATGTTGTCCTATGTGGGGCTCACAGGCTTCATCCCCATTTTACAGATGAGGTAACTGAGGCACAGCAAAGTTAAGTGACTTGCCCAAAGTCATACAGCTGACAAGTGGCAGAGTCAGGATTAGAACCCATGACCTCTGACTCCCAAGCCCTTTCTCTTTCCACCAGGTCATGCTGCTTCTCCATTTTCCGTTCTCCTGAAGCCAATGAATGATAATAATGGTATCTGTTAAGCTCTTACTATGTGCCAGGCACTGTACTAAGCATGGAGGTGTATACAAGCAAATTGGGTTGGACACAGTCCCTGTCCCACATGGGGCTCCCATTCTCACTCCCCATTTTACAGAGGAGGTAACTGAGGCTTAGAGAAGTGAAGTGACTGGTGGTGGGGCTGGGAATAGAACCCAGATCCTTCTGACTTGCAGGCCTGTGCTCTACCCAGTAGGCCATGCTGCTTTTCTAAGAGCTTTCGCTTGCTACCCAGGGGAGTGGGTAGCTATTGGAGGATTTTGAGTAGTGGAGAGATGTGTGCTGAATGACGTTTCATTAAGGTGAGAGGACAGCACAGACTGAAAGAAGGAGAGGTGGAGGCTCCTGGGTAGTGAAACTCTGGCAGTTTATTTTCATCAGGATGGAAAATAGTGTAGGCAGAAAAATGGCAGATGAGTATCAGTGTGATAAATGCTAGGTGAAGGCATCTAGGGAAAACTCATCCAAAGTAGAACCACTTGCTGATGGATTCTGAGTTACCAGTCGTGCCGCCTAAAATAAATCTTCATTTTAAGCCCTTCTTTGCGGGAAAAGAGGCCAACAAAATGCTGGGGCGTCAAGAAGGAAATAGAAAAGAATCAAGTAGAAAACCAGGAATGTCTGCACTTGGAATACTGTGTACAGTTCGGGTTGCCTCACTTCAGGACATACCGAAAGTAAAAAAGATACAGAAAAGACAACAAAGTATGGGGAGAGCGGAGCAGCCTCAGAAAAGGTGAGGAGTCTTCTGTCTGGAAAAATGAAGGCCTGGAAAGATGAAGGCTATGAGGGGACATCCTTAAAGTTTATCAAATCATGAAGGGTGTGGACAGGGCAGACGTGTAATTATTGTTCATCAAATCCCACAACTCTAGGTCTAAGGGGCACCCATTGAGGCTGGAAGATGGTTTAGTTCTAAAGAAACCAAAGGAAACACTTTACGTGGTGGGCGGTGAGCATATGGAATCCATTTCCACAGGAACTTGTGGGGGCAGAAAATGCCAGTTGGTTCAAGAAAGGGGCTGAAGGAATTCAAGGATGAGACGAGCCTAACGAGTTACTAGAGGGTACAGATATGGAATTGCCAAGGAAATTCCTCCCAGTGACAGTGAATATCAGAGGAGGGCAACCCTCCCAGTATTCCTCCGGGCAGCTTTTGGTGATCCTGTACAACCCAGAATACTGGGCTGCTTGTACCACTGGTCTGGCCCATAGTACTCATTCAATCATATTTATTTTGTGCTTACTGTGTGCAGAGCACTGTGCTAAGCGCTTGGGAGAGTACAATATAACAATAAACAGACACAACAAGCCCACATCAAACTTACAGTCTAGAGGAAGGCTTGGTCAGGGTCTTGAGGTGGGGCCTGAGGCTTATAATAGAGCGTCAATCCATTCCAAAACTTGCAGTTGAAATCTTACTGTTGGTGGAAAATCTTAACAACTGTATCGTCTACCATTTCTACATTGATGATTCCCAAATCTACGTCTCTTCTTCTCTGTAGTCTCGCAATTCCTTCTGCCTTCAAGGCATATTCAACTTGCATGGCCCTCCGACACCTCAAACTAATAATAATAATGGCAATAACAACAATAATGTATTTGTTAAGTGCTTACTATATGCCAAGCACTGTACTAAGCCCTGGGGCAGATACAAGATCATCAGGTCTCACATGGGGCTCACAGTCTAAGTAGGAGGGAGAACATATATTGAATCCCCATTTTTGCAGATGAGGGAACTGAGGCCCAGAGAAGTTCAAGTGACTTACCCAAGGTAACACAGCAGGTGAGCAAGAGTCTGGATTAGAACCCTGGTCATCTGACTCTCAGCCTGTGCTATTTCCGCTAGGCCATGCTGTTTCCCTAAAATAGACACATCCAAAGCAGAACACCTCATCTTTCCACCCAAACCGTTATCTCCTTGTCTTTCCTATCATTGTAAACAACACCGACTACCCTCCCTCTCTCACAAGCCTGCAACAGTGGCATCATCCTATCACCTCTCCTCAGCTAAGCCCTCTCTTCCCCCCTTTCCCTCTGCTCCTCCCCCTCTCCCTTCCCCTCAGCAATGTACTCGTCTGCTCAACTGTATATATTTTCATTACCCTATTTATTTTGCTAATAAGATGTACATCACCTTAATTCAATTTATTTGCTATTGTTTTAATGAGATGTTCATCCCCTTGATTCTATTTATTGCTATTGTTTTGTCTGTCCGTCTCCCCCGATTAGACTCTAAGCCTGTCAAAGGGCAGGGACTGTCTCTATCAGTTACAGATTTGTACATTCCAAGCGCTTAGTACAGTGCTCTGCACATAGTAAGCGCTCAATAAATACTGTTGAATGAATGAATGAATTATCCTTGGCTCATCTCTGTCATTCAACCCACATATACTAATAATAATAATGTTGGTATTAAGCACTTACTATGTGCCAAGCACTGTTCTAAGCACTGGGATAGATACAAGGTAATCAGGTTGTCCCACGTAGGGCTCACAGTCTTCATGCCCATTTTATAGATGAGGTATGTGAGGCCCAGAGAAGTGAAGTGACTTGCCCAAGGTCACACAGCTGAGAAGTGGCAGAGCTGGGATTAGAACCCATGACCTCTGACTCCCAAACCCAAGCTCTTGCCACTAAGCCACGCTGCTTCAATCTGTTTCCAAACATCGTCGGTTCTAACTTCACAACGTCACTAAAATTTGCCCTATCCCCTCCATCCAAACTGTACTTCACTGATCCAAGCAATTATCTCATCCTACCTTGACTACTGTATCAACCTCCTCGCTGACCTCCTTGCCTCCTGTCTCTCCCCACTCCAGTTCGTATTCATTCATTCATTCATTCATTCATTAGTATTTATTGAGTGCTTACTATGTGCAGAGCACTGTACTAAGCGCTTGGAATGAACAAGTCGGCAACAGATAGAGACAGTCCCTGCCGTTTGACGGGCTTACAGTCTAGTCGGGGGAGATGGACAGACAAGAACAATGGCAATAAATAGAGTTGAGGGGAAGAACATCTCGTAAAAACAATGGCAACTAAATAGAATCAAGGCGATGTACAATTCATTAACAAAATAAATAGGGTAATGGAAATATATACAGTTGAGCGGACGAGTACAGTGCTGTGGGGATGGGAAGGGAGAGGTGGAGGAGCAGAGGGAAAAGGGGAAAAAGAGGGTTTAGCTGCGGAGAGGTAAAGGGGGGGTGGCAGAGGGAATAGAGGGAGAAGAGGCGCTCAGTCTGGGAAGGCCTCTTGGAGGAGGTGAGTTTTAAGTAGGGTTTTGAAGAGGGGAAGAGAATCAGTTTGGCGGAGGTGAGGAGGGAGGGCGTTCCAGGACCACGGGAGGACGTGGCCCGGGGGTCGATGGCGGGATAGGCGAGACCAAGGCACGGCGAGGAGGTGGGCGGCGGAGGAGCGGAGCGTGCGGGGTGGGCGGTAGAGAGAGAGAAGGGAGGAGAGGTAGGAAGGGGCAAGGTGATGGAGAGCCTTGAAGCCTAGAGTGAGGAGTTTTTGTTTGGAGCGGAGGTCGATAGGCAACCACTGGAGTTGTTTAAGAAGGGGAGTGACATGCCCAGATCGTTTCTGCAGGAAGATGAGCCGGGCAGCGGAGTGAAGAATAGACTGGAGCGGGGCGAGAGAGGAGGAAGGGAGGTCAGAGAGAAGGCTGACACAGTAGTCTAGCCGGGATATAACGAGAGCCCGTAGCAGTCTGGGTGGAGAGGAAAGGGCGGATCTTGGCGATATTGTAGAGGTGAAACCGGCAGGTCTTGGTAACGGATAGGATGTGTGGGGTGAACGAGAGAGACGAGTCAAGGATGACACCGAGATTGCGGGCCCGAGAGACGGGAAGGATGGTCGTGCCATCGACAGTGATAGAGAAGTCTGGGAGAGGACCGGGTTTGGGAGGGAAGATGAGGAGCTCAGTCTTGCTCATGTTGAGTTTTAGGTGGCAGGCCGACATCCAGGTGGAGACGTCCTGGAGGCAGGAGGAGATACGAACCTGAAGGGAGGGGGAGAGGACAGGGGCGGAGAGGTAGATCTGCGTGTCATCTGCGTAGAGATGGTAATCAAAGCCGTGAGAGCGAATGAGTTCACTGAGGGAGTGAGTGTAAATGGAGAACAGAAGAGGGCCAAGAACAGACCCTTGAGGAACTCCAACAGTTAAAGGATGGGAGGGGGAGGAGGCTCCGGCGAAGGAGACCGAGAATGACCGGCCAGAGAGGTAAGAGGAGAACCAGGAGAGGACGGAGTCCGTGAAGCCAAGGTGAGATAAGGTATGGAGGAGGAGGGGATGGTCGACGGTGTCAAAGGCAGCAGAGAGGTCAAGGAGGATTAGAATGGAGTAGGAGCCATTGGATTTGGCAAGAAGGAGGTCACGGGTGACCTTAGAGAGAGCAGTCTCGGTAGAGTGGAGGGGACGGAAGCCAGATCGGAGGGGGTCTAGGAGAGAATGGGAGTTAAGGAATTCTAAGCAGCGATTGTAGACGACTCGTTCTAGGATTTTGGAAAGGAAGGGTAGTAGGGAGATAGGGCGATAACTGGTGGGGGAAGTGGGGTCAAGAGCGGGTTTTTTTAGGATGGGGGAGACGTGGGCATGTTTGAAGGCAGAGGGGAAGGAGCCATTGGAGATTAAGTGGTTAAAAATAGAAGTTAAGGAAGGTAGGAGGGCAGGGGCGATGGTTTTAATAAGGTGAGAGGGAATGGGGTCCGAGGCGCAGGTGGAGGGGGTGGCGCTTGCGAGGAGGGAGGAGGTCTCCTCTGAGGATACTGCAGGGAAGGATGGGAAAGTAGGGGAGAGGGTCGGTGGGGGGGAGGGGAGAGGCGGAGGGGTGACTTTGGGGAGCTCAGACCTGATCGTGTTGATTTTCGTGAGGAAATAGGTGGCCAGATCATTGGGGGTGAGAGATGGGGGAGGGGGAGGAACAGGGGGCCTAAGGAGAAAGTTAAAGGTCTGGAACAATCGGCGGGGGTGACGGGCATGGGTGTCGATGAGGGAGGAGAAGAAGGTTTGCCAGGCGGAGGAGAGGGCAGAGTTAAGGCAGGAAAGGAGAAATTTGAAGTGTGTGAGGTCGGCTCGGTGCTTGGACTTTCGCCAGCAGCGCTCAGCAGCTCGAGCATAGGAGCGTAGGAGGCGGACGGAGGAGGTGATCCGGGGCTGTGGGTTAGTGGAGCGAGAGCGGCGGAGGGAAAGGGGGGCGAGAGAGTCGAGATGAGTAGAGAGGGTGGAGTTGAGAGCGGAGACCTGATCGTCGAGAGTGGGAAGAGAGGACAGGGCGGCAAGGTGAGGAGAGATGCTATTGGAAAGATGGATGGGATCGAGAGAGTGGAGGTCTCTGTGGGGCAGTAGCGAAGATTTGCAGGGGGGAGGGAGTGTGAGAGATGAGGCAGGTGAGAAGGTTATGGTCAGAGAGAGGGATTTCAGAGTTGGTACTTCACTCTGCTGCCGGAGTCATTTTTCTACAAAAACTTTCAGTCCATTCATTCATTCATTCATTCATTCATTCATTCAATAGTATTTATTGAGTATTTGTTGAGTATTATTATTCAATAGTATTTATTGAGTGCTTACTATGTGCAGAGCACTGTACTAAGCGCTTGGAATGTACAAATCATCAACAGATAGAGACAGGCCCTGCCCATTGACGGGCTTACAGTCTAATGGGGGGAGACAGACATGTTTCCCCACTCCTCAGGAACCTCCAGTAATTGCTTATCCACCTCCGCATCAAACAAAAACTCCTTACTACTGGCTTTAGAGCACTTAATTCCCTGGCTCCTACCTTATCTCACTGATTTCCTACTCCAGCCCAGTCTGCTCGGTAGTTCCTTTCACTCCAGCCTGCTCACTGTACCTTGATCTCGTCTTTCTTGCTGTTGCTCTCTTGCCCATTGTGCTCTCTCTGGCTTGGAACTTCTTCCCCCTCCGTAATCGCCAGTCTACCACTCTCCCCATCTTCAAAGCCTTCTCATTTCCAAGAAGCCTTCCCTCTTGGAAATAAGCCCTCGTTTCCCCTACTCCCTCTCCATTCTACATCGCCTGGGCACTTAGGTCTTTACCCTTTAAACACTTTATATTCACCCCACCCTTAGCCCCCCAACACTTTGGTACACCTCTGTAATTATTGTTAGTATCGCTCTTCCTCTGTAGATTCTAAGTTTCTTAAGGGTTGGAAAACGTGTTTACCAAGTCTGTTATATTGTACTCTCCCAACCACTTGGTACAGTGCTCTGCACATAGTAAACACTCAATAAATCCCCATTGATCAATTAACTGATAGTCACCTTAGAAGGATCCACAGCAGCAAAGGGAGTCCCTGTTTAGATATTTTTTAATCATTCTTCATTTTCTCTTACTGCAACCTGTATGTTCTGCTCCTCTAAGAATTAATAATAATAATAATTATGGTATTTCTTAAGTGTTTACTATGTGCCAAGCACTGTTCTAAGGGTTGGAGTAGATATAGGGTAATCAGGTTGTCCTATGTGGGGCTCACGCTTTTAATCCACATTTTACAGATGAGGTAACTGAGGCACAAAGAAGTTAAGTGACTTTCCCAAGGTCACACAGCAGACAAGTGGTGTAGGTGGGATTAGAACCACATCCTCTGACTCCCAAGCCTTTGCTCTTTACACTAAGCCTTGCTGCTTCTCTAACTTGTACCTCTGTACTTTGATCTCATCTGTCCCGCCTCCGACCTCTTGCCTACATTCTCTCTTGGGTCTGGAATTCCCTCCTCCTTCATATGTGATGGGCCACCACTCCCCACTTCTTCAAAGCCCTCCTAAAATCCCTCCTCCTCCAAGAGACCTTCCCAGACTTAGTCCTTTATTTCCCCTATCTGCCCTCACCTCCGCAGTGACTTGGCCAGGTACCCCTTAAGTACTTTGATACTCCTCCCCGCTCCACAGCTATTTCCTCTATCCTTAATCCACTCTAATTCTGTCTCCCTGTATAGATTGTAAACTCTGTTTGGACAGGGATCCTGTCTCCCTCCTCTGTTGTATCATGTTTTCCCAAGCACTTAGTACAGTGCACACTGTAAGCACTCAATAAATGCCATTGATCAACTGATTTTCTGCACTACCCCAGACTGTGAGCTCGTTGTGGGCAGGGAATGTCACTGTTTATTGTCATATGGTACTTTCACAAGAGCTCAGTACAGTGGTCTGCACACAGTAAGCGCTCAGTGAATACAATTTAATAAATCAATGAATGAATGCACTTATTATGAAGCTGTTGTTTTTCCAGTAGGTACTTATTATCGTTTCTATTGCCAGTCACTCTAGTCCAAATCATCACAGATAACCCTTCTTGCCCTGAAAACAACAAAACTTGCTTTAGCCAATAATTGCACCCTCTTTTAGCTTCATAATTTGGCTAAACTGGTGTGGGTAGGTACTGGATAATTATTTTTCTTTCCAAGACTGAATCTACAATTATGGATTTACTTTTCAAACAAACTCTGTTCATTTCTCTTTATTCCAGGGCTTTAGTTGTGTGACACTGTGATCTGTTTTAATAGTTAATTCATAGATGAAAATCTGGTTTGCTATAAAATGAATCGTTTTGTAACCTTCTAAAAAGAATGGATGAAAATATTAATTCCTTTACTTCCACCTCTTCATGTGGCAGAGGGCATCTTTCAGATAATGCTTAGAAGCTTTGTCAGTTAGCCCACTCATCTTCTTTCTGATGACCTCTGGATCTCTCTCAGACCATTGACACTCTAAGCACGTTCATTGTCTTGATTGTATTGCCTACATTGAGGTAAACTTTTAAAATGTTTCCTCCACAAGTAAACAAAGTTTTCTCAGGCTTTATTTTAATTGGTGGAGGAACCCAAGTTTTTGAAGACCTTGGCACCATTTTCAGCAATTTGGCCTTTTCTTAGGTGAACCTACCTGTCACGATAAGTTTTCTTTTCACTGTTGAATTAACTTTCATTCATCCATACTACACTCAGTACTAATAATAATAATGACAAATTATAGTGATATATTCACTAGGTTAGGACTGAGAGAAGAAAGCTCATGGCTTAAATAAGTTTTTTAAACCTTTCGTGAAGAACAGTAACAGCCTCAAAGTACAATAAGCAGACACATTGTATCAGGGGCTGATAATGAGGAATGATCATTTCCTGTTCTCAAAGAAGGTAAACAAACGTGTTTGCAATTTGTGCCAATGAGCAGCCAATACTGGCAATTTGCAAAGGGGTAGAGAGATTGACAGCCACTGCATTAAACACATTATCACCCCATACTTTAGCAAATGAGAAGAACATTTTACCCATTTCCATCCCTTACTTCTAAAATAGCCACTTCTTAAACCCCTGTTTTCAAAAGTCCCCGAAACACCATCTTGTTAAATTTCTGGGATGCAGGCTCTCCCTTTGAATGTGGCACATTTGACAAAATAAGAAATGAAAAAAATAGCAAAAGCCTCAAGATTCATTTGTCAGTGAATTGTCTCCTGTGTGGGTTTATTAGCCACACTCTGGTGACCAACTATGGTTTAACACGAATGACAGAACCAGATGAAATGAAGGAAGGATTTAGGTTAGAAATACATATTTCAAATACCCTATTCAGCAAGCACTAATTCATGTACATATTGCCTTTCTCTTCTTTTTCTCATCTAGTTTATTTTAATGTCGGCCTCCTCGAGAGTAGGGTAATATGTATTAATTGTATTATACTCTCCCAAATGTTCAGTGTGGTGCTGTGCACAAAGTAGGTACTCAGTAAGTACTATAGCTGATTGATTGGTAGAAGGAAGCTGAAAGCCCTGAAGCTGCAGGGATTAAGCTCCTTGTGGGCAGAATCATGTCTACTGACTTTATTGTACTCTCCCAAGCCCTTAGTACAGTGCTCTGCACACAGTAAACACTCTGAAAATACCAATGTTTCACTAAAATACCTATTTTGATATTGTAGGAACAGGGAACTTTAGCACAACCTCATCTCCCTACTACTTTCTCTACAGAGCTTCCCTTTCCTAGCCAACCATACTCATTCATTCAGTCATATTTATTGAGTGATTACTGTGTGGAGCACTGTAGTAAGTGCTTGGGAGAGTACAATGCAATAGTAAATTGAAATATTTCCTGCCCACAATGAGCTTACAATCTAGAGGGTCTCCATCATCATCATCATATCTACTATGAGAAGCAGCGTGGCTCAGTGGAAAGAGCATGGGCTTTGGAGTCAGAAGTCATGAGTTCGAATGCCGGCTCTGCCACTTGTCAGCTGTCACTGACACTTGTCAGCTGTGTGACTGTGGGCGAGTCACTTCACTTCTCTGGGCCTCAGTTCCCTCATCTGTAAAATGAGGATGAAGACTGTGAGCCCCACGTGGGAGAACCTGAATCCCCTGTGTCTACCCCAGCGCTTAGAACAGTGCTCTGCACATCGTAAGCGCTTAACAAATACTGAACATTACTATTACTATCAAATTCCTTCAGAATGGTAATATTAATTGTGGTATTTGTAAACATTTACTGTGTTTTAAGCACTGTGCTAAGCCATGAAATACAGTACAGTCAGATCCCGGCTCCACCACTTGTCTGCTGTGTGACCTTGGGCAAGTCATTTCACTTCTTTGTGCCTCAGTTACCTCATTTTTAAAATGGGAATTAAGCCTGTGAGCTCTATGTGGGACAGGAACTGTGCCCAACCTGATTACCTTGTATCTACCCAAGCACTTAAAACAGTGCCTGGCACATACTAAACATTTTACAAATTCTAAAAAAAAAAAAAAAGATCAGACCCAGTTCCTATCACATGTGGGGTTCTCGGTCTAAGAGGAAGGGAGCATGGGAATTTAATCCCCATTTTACCTATGAGAAAACTGAGCCACAAAGATGTTAAGGGACACAAAAGGCAATGGGCAGTACTGGAATTAGAACCCAAGTGTCTGTATTCTGCTCTTGTGCCCTTTCAATTAGGCTTTGCCATTTTTCCAAAACTAATTGTTTGGATGAAGAGTGTTGGAGAATGAGAAAGGTTGAGAATATAGGTTCGGGTGAAACAAATTTGAAGTGAGCTCTAATAAAACTTTGAATTTCTGTAGCAATTTTTATTTTCCAAAGTCCTTTCACGTCACTGAGAGATACATTATGGTTAGGTGTAGCACTGTTTTAAAATGGTTTTTATCTGCTAGATCATAAACTCCTCAAGGGCGTGATCTAATATATTGTTCTGTCGTACTCTCTCAAGTCCTTAGTTTGGTGCTCTGCCCTCAGTAAGCACTCAATAAATGATGTTGATTGATGGACTGATTGATTGATCTTCACAAAAAAATTATGTGTTCCCAGGACTGCATTTTCTTTTTTGACTTACTTGCCTATTTTTTCCTCCTCTCTTGCCTTTATTTTGGCAGGGGATTGGTTTTCCTAATTTAAATTGCTAACCTCCAACTATATGCCAGGCACTGTACTAAGCACTGGGGTAGATACAAGCAAATCGGATTGGACACAGTCCCTGTCCCACACTGGACTCACGGTCTTAATCCCTATTATACAGATGAGGTAACTGAGGCCCAGAGAAGTGAAGTGACTTACTCAAAGTCATGCAGCAGACAAGCGGTAGAGTCGGAATTAGAACCTGTGACCTTCTGACTCCCGGGCCTGTGATCTATCCAGTAGGCCATGCTGCTTCTTTGATGACCTCTCCATCCTCCATTCCCCCCCCAAAAAAGGGACTCTCTCCCCAAGAAAGGCCAACCCACAACAAGCTGCAACACACCCTTACACATGCACATGATTGGATGGGCTGTTGAAAGTACAGTAATTTTCTCAAAGGAATCAACATCCATTAGCAAGACTGTAAGCTTGTTGTGGGCAGGGATTGTGTCCATGTATTGTTGTATTGTACTCTCCCAAACGCTTGTTACAGTGCTTTCCACACAGTGCTCAATAAATATGTTTGAATGAGTGAAGAAACCCAGAGATAGTTTTTAAATATGGACTGTGGATGGATACTTTATTAGAAAATACCTTATGGAGTGGAAGTTTTACTGTTTGGAAGCATTGCATGTCTTCAGCTCAACTTCTTTAACCTCTGGGATTTCAATGCCTCCTTCTGGATCAAAGGTAGTTTTGCTTTTTACAAACTTTTTGTAATCACAGAGCTTTAGTATTTCTAAACTTGTACCAACAGATCATTCCATTTTTTCATATTCCTTTCTGAATATTTGGCCTAATTTCCACTTTCTGTATGAGCTTTCCCACATGTCCTTCGGCTTTCTATAAACTACCGGGTTTAGCCAATTTGGCATCATGTTAATCCTGTAGTCCTGTTTGAAGACAGTTATTAAATTCCCTTCTTTACCTTCGTTTCTCCAGGCTAAACAACCCCAATTCCTTTAGCCTTTCCTCATAGGACTGATTTCCCTCCCTTTAATCATTTCTGTTGCCCTTTTCTCCATATTCTTTTAAAAATCGAGTGAATAAAATTGGACCCACTACTCTAGGAAGGTTCTAGGCAATGTGGAATCTAACAGAAACAACTGTTCCCAATTCGTGAAATATGCTGACTTAAAAAAATAATAACACTGTATTACAGACATAATTGTCTTGAGGTCAGTTATGACCTCAGGTTGTTTTTAGCTCTACTTGCTACTTGTTATCACCTAGTCTTTCCCCACCTCATACTCCCCCCCACCCCCACCCCGCCTTTCCTTCTACTCCTCCCCCCACTCACCCCCCCCCCCCGCTCGTCCCCCTTTCCCTCCCCTTAGCACTGTGCTTATTTGTGTATATTATTTATTACCCTATTCAATTTGTTGAGGTGTATATCTCCATGATTCTATTTATCTTGATGATGCTGTTTTGTTTTGCTTTGCTGTGTCCCCCGTCTTAATCCCCATTTTACAGATGAGGTAACTAAGGCACAGAGAAATTAAGTGACGTGCCCAAAGTCACACAGCAGATAAATGGAGAAGCTGGGATTAGAATCCAGGTCCTTCCGACTCCCAGGCCCGTGGTCTATCCACTAGGCCACGAAGGCCCTGATTTTAATACTTTTATTTCCAGTTCAAAAAAATACTTCTTTTTCCAGTTTGAAAAACAAAAATGCCATGAATTGCCAATGTCACCCCACTTTTAACAGCGATGTCTATTTCCAATGAACTCAGTAAAGCTAAATGCTAAAAATGATTCCTCAGTGCTGTTGTAAACTTAAATCGGAACTGCCCTGTTTTACTAATGTTGTTCAGGTTGCTCTATATCAAAATCTTACAGTATTTCTTGTGTTTGCAAGCAGTTATAAATCAGTCATCCCTTCTATGGCTGAAATTTGGAAGTAGATCAGCCCTTCTCAATCTGGGGATGTGAAAACATTTTGGTGGGTGTCACAGAGGTAGAACAGTTGGAGTTGCTCGATACCACAACTCTTCAATATAACTGTCCTCCCCATATCGGTACTTTATGGGTAGCGGTACTTTATGGGTATGGGTTTGTTTCCCATTTCTTCCATAGAAGTGCCTTTCCTCTGCTGCCTAAAACACAGGTGTCCTAGAGGATTCTGCTACTTTTGTGCCACCATCTAAGGGTGATGAGAGGAACTAGGGATGAAAAATTCAAGAACTCCCAGCTTTGACTTTTGCCCATTTGGTCAATAAATCGGGGTTTTTGACACAAAGCCTAAAACCCAGGATTAAGGCAGGTATTATTCTCAAAGGCTTAGCCCAGCATAAAACCTGATGTCAGTTTCCAAAGCAAGGATTTAGAAATGCAATAAATGTCCCCCAGGAAAATGCGCATCCATATCATTAAGTAAGTGATCTGGGTCCAGGTGTCTGGAGATTTCTGGTTTGCAAAGGCTAGCTAGGCAGGCAATTTTGGAAAGCTGAAATTTATGAAAAATTTATGAAAATGTGACAACAGCAAAGCAAATATAATATGAATAAGGGTAGTTGTCTACTTTAGGTGCTAAGCGGGCTGTAGGAATGTGTATATTAGCAGTGTATATTTTGCATCCTTTGCTTTGTTCACTAAAGGACCTTTTGGTGATCTAATAATGTTGGCATTTATTAAGCACTTACAATCTGCCAAGTACTGGATTAGAAAAGATAACTAAATCCGAAGATGAGTTTAAAGGACTCCCTGATTGGTGTTAATCCCAACCACACATAATCAGCAGGCAGTTGTCACAGAGGAAGTCTCTAAGGTGTATTTGCTGTCTGCTGGGAGCTGCAGGATTCATAGATCGAGGTTCCAAATGAGAAACTCAACTTTCCATACATACCAGGACTTTATCCACAGTCTACCTTTGCTGTGTTCAGTATCCCAGAAGATTTCCTTTGTTAAATTCATTATGGGCAGGGAATGTGTTTATTAATTATGTTGTATTTTACTCCGCACATAGTAAGAACTTAATAAATACCATTGATTGATCGACTGATCCGAGGAACACGCTCTATTAACAACCATAATAATAATATTAATGGTGCATGTTAAGCAATTTCATTATGCTGGGCTAGATACAAGATAACAGAATCGGACACAATCCCCATCCCACATGGAGTTCAAGTAGGGAAAACAGATATTGAATCCCTATTTTACAGATGAGGAACTTGAGGCCCCGAAAATTTAAATGGCTTCCCCACGGTCACAGAGCAGACAGGTGGTGGAGCTGGGATTAGAATCCAGGTCCCCTGACTCCTCCTCCTGGGCTATTTCCACTAGGCTACTCTGCTCCATGCTGAATGTATAGTCTCTGAGGAGCACACAAGCACCCTGGTGCTCAGTTTCTGTTATCTTTCCGAGTGCTGATGCTCCTGGACCTTTCTCCTGAGGGTTGAGTGCTGATGGTAAAAATCTTGGCCTTCTGGCAGCAACACCAGAAAAGGTTTGGGCTGTTTTTTAGCTTCCCGAATACCTGGAAGGATGAGGTGCAGCCAGCCTTCCTCCAGGATTTTGCATTTTGGACTGGTCTCTGGTTGGGGCTTTTCCTCATCCAGGAGTTTTGCTCGGTGCATTGTGCTGGGTATCAGGGGCTTTAGGTGGCAAACGTAAAGCATGGTCTAGTGGTTAGAGCACGGGCCTGGGAGACAGAAGGATGTAGGTTCTAATACCAACTCTGCCATTTGTCTGCTGCGTGACCTTGGGCAAATCACTTAATTTCTCTGAGCCTCAGTTCCCTCATCTGTAAAATGGGGATAAAGACTGTGAGCCCTATGTCGGAAAGGAACTGTGTCCAACCCGGTTATCTTGTATCTACCCCAGGGCTTAGAACAGTGCCTGGCACATAGTAAGCACGTAACAAATACCATTATTATCATTATTATTATTATTAAGCAATCAGTCAGCCAGTGGGCTCCCCATATGACATATCTTTATTTCTTCTACCCGTTTCCCTCACACCATCAAAGGACAGTTTGCTTCCACCAGATGCCCACTGGCTCTCACACCATCAGCCTGAGCAGCCTACAGATGCTTAAATGAATTTGCGTTTTTATTTATGCACTTAATTCATATTTCATGCTGTGCTTGTAGTTTAGTATGAGGATCTATCACCAAATTACATGGAGATCTGTCAAGAGAAAGCAAACAGATGTTTCTTCTGATTGGAAGAAATATGTGATGCAAGAGCAATAATCGTTCTTAAATATAATCAACTCATCGATTTTTGATTGTTTGGGAGCATCAATCATTAGTGCCCTACAGGGCAAGCACGTGAGTGAAGGAAGCATACTCTGGAGGTGATCCACGCCTATTGGTTGGTGAGCCATCTAGACCATAATCTTGTCATGTGCAGGGAACATGTCTGCTAATTCTGTTGTATAGTACTCTCCCAAGCGCTTAGTATAAATAGGCGAGCCATCTAGACCGTAATCTTGTCATGTGTAGGGAACATGTCTGCTAATTCTGTTGTATAGTACTCTCCCAAGTGCTTAGTATAATGCTCTCCACATTGTAAACATTCAATTAATGCCACTGATTGATCGATTGGCCCAAGATGGAATATATCTGTAATTTAATCATTTATTTATGTATATTAGTCTCTGTCTCCCCCTCTAGGCTGTGAGCTTGTTGTGGGCAGGAAATGTGTCTGTCTGTGGTTATATTGTACTCTCCCAAGTGCTTAGTACAGTGCTTTGCAAACAGTAAGCACTGAATAAATACAAGTGATGAATGAATGAAAAGAGTCTCAGGGGTGCAAAGGAGAGGAGAGGTGAATTCAGAGGAGAGGTGTTTTATTTTCGCCTGTATGTTTTTTCCCAGGGCTTAGTACAGTGCCATGCCCACTTCAATATTCATTTTGCCTTACCCCCAGCCCTGCAGAATTTGGGAACATAGTCATCTGTAATTTATTTTAATGTCTGTCATCCCCTCTAGTCTGTAAGCTTGATGTGGGCAGGGATCATCTAATCCTACTCTTTTGTATTGTGCTCTCCCAAATTCTTAGTACAGTGTTCTTCACATAGTAAGTGCTCAATAAATACTTTCGATTGACCCTCTTCTACAGAAGACATATACATATATGTGAGTATGTATGTGTGAATATACATATATGTGCATATATATATGTATATATATAAACCTCTAATAATCATAGTAATTATGGCATAATTATGGTATTTGAAGATGGAGGTTAGGGAGGGAAGAAAAATGAATCCTAGTGTTTTTAGAAGGAGAGAAGCGATGAGGTCATGTGACATTTGAAGAGTATTATGGATCTGAGTACACAATTTGTGGATATCTCTTAAGATTGGTTTGACTTAAATGATTCAGATTCACTTCTCTCCTTCTACTACCCAGCATGCATGTTTTGCTCCTCTAGTGCTGACCTTCTCACTGTGCCCCAATCTCTCCTATCTCGCCTCTGACCCCTAGTCCACATCCTACCTCTGGCCTAGAACACCCTCCCTCCTTAAATCCGACAGGCAATTATCCTCCCCACTTTCAAAGCCTTATTGAAGGCATATCTCCTCCAAGAGGCCTTCCCAGGCTAAGCCCCACTTTTCTTCATCTTCTTGCGAAAGCTCACAGAGCAGATAAGTGGTAGAGCCAGGATTAGAAGCCAGGACCTCTGATTCCCAGGCCTGTGCTCTTTCCACGGTGCCATGCAGCTTCTCAATTAGTATTCAATTAGTAACTTAACCCCTGGAATTACTCTGACAGACTAAACATTTTAATTCACTGAACCCATGTAAAGAAGAGACCTCAGATAACCCCAACTTTTACATTTAAAGGTACCAGGAACCAAAATCCCCTCAGGGTATATTTGGAAATTCTGTATATAATAAACCTGACTAGGAGCATAACTAATAATAGAACCAGCTTTGATTTGTGGAGAAAAGGTGTAGTCGTATGTAGAATGTGGGTTTTTTTTCAATTTATGGCTTTTTCATCAAAAGGGCGTTTTCTTTATGGACTGAGTTTTAATTTTGGTATGGCCCAGTTGAGTATTTCAAACCCCCATTGGTCAGGCAGCTAATCCCGAGTACAGTCTCTGCTCTATTTTAATCCAAGAGTGGGATTTTCTCCATTGGAGAATGGTTCAGCAGCATCTAGTGAAACAGTCAAAGGAATATAAAATAGAAATTAAAAACGAGCCTTTCTCCCTCTTAGCCAGTTACTGGGAACACCCTAGATTTCAGTTTGGGGTAGGACTGGTGTAGAAGATGATTTAAAAATAAGAAATTTCTGTCAAATCACTATTCTTTTGAAATCATGCTGAGTGGCGCAAGATGAAGGAGCTGGCCCAGAACCTCAGTTACCATGGAGGAATGGCCTTGTTCATTCATTCAATAGTATTTATTGAGCGCTTACTATGTGCAGAGCACTGTACTAAGCGCTTGGAATGAACAAGTTGGCAACAGATAGAGACGGTCCCTTCCATTTGACGGGCTTACAGTCTAATCGGGGGAGACAGACAGACAAGAACAATGGCAATAAATAGAGTCAAGGGGAAGAACATCTCGTAAAAACAATGGTGACTAAATAGAATCGAGGCAATGTACATTTCATTAACAAAATAAATAGGGTAATGAAAATATATACAGTCGAGCAGACGAGTACAGTGCTGAGGAGATGGGAAGGGAGAGGGGGAGGAGCAGAGGGAGATGGGGGGAAAAGAGGGTTAAGCTGCGGAGAGGTTAAGGGGGGGTGGTAGAGGGAGTAGAGGGAGAAGGGGAGCTCAGTCTGGGAAGGCCTCTTGGAGGAGGTGAGATTTAAGTAGGGTTTTGAAGAGGGGAAGAGAATCAGTTTGGCGGAGGTGAGGAGGGAGGGCGTTGCGGGACCGCGGGAGGGCGTGGCCCAGGGGTCGAAGGCGGAATAGGCGAGACCGAGGGACAGTGAGGAGGTGGGCGGCAGAGGAGCGGAGCGTGTGGGGTGGGCGGTAGAAAGAGAGAAGGGAGGAGAGGTAGGAAGGGGCAAGGTGATGTAGAGCCTTGAAGCCTAGAGTGAGGAGTTTTTGTTCTCCCTAGTTCCTTCAAGATGAACTTGGGGTCTATAGCTGAGAAGCACCTTGGCCAAGCCTGGGTCTGAGAGGACCTGAGTTCAAATCCTGTCTCTGTTTCTTGCCTGCTGTGTGACCTTGGACAAGTCTCTTCACTTCCTCTGTTCCTCAGTTTCCTCATCTGTAAAATGTGATTCAGTACATGCCCTCCCTTCCCCTTAGTCTGTGATCCCCATGTGGAACAGGGACTGTATCTGACCAGATTATCTTGTATCTACCCCAGTGCTTCATATAGTGCTTAACACATAGTAAGTGCCTAGCAAATACCTCAATTTTATTATTGTTATTATTATGACTTCCTGTGATTGTTTTGTGAAGTGAAAGTCGCTTCAGGGATTCCCCTCTATGATTAATCCTGGTTCAATGGTTCCACAAATAAAATCCCAAGAAGTGACTTTCACTTGACAAAATCAGTTGCAGATTGCAACAGGATTCCCTCCACCCATCACACACCCCTTCCCCAGGAATGATGGAGAGCAGGTCTCCTATCCCCAGGCAACAGCCTTTCGGGCATCTGAAGGACCCAACCAAATAGAAGAATCTGAGGTTTCCTGGTTCTTTTGGTCAGGCAATAGATGACAAATGTCTAGGAATTATGCAGTTTAGGGCCCAGTTTCACAAACCCACCAGCCAGGGCCACTAAATTAAAATAATTCAATTTTATTGTCTTTTATCTGGAATGACCATTGGCTCTGCTACTTTTCTGCTGTGTGACCTTGGGCAAGTTACTTCACTTCTTGTGGCCTCAGTTTCCTCATCTGTAAAATGGGGATTAAGACTGTGAGCCCCATGTGGGACGGGGACTGTGTCCAACCCGATTATCTAGAATCTACCCCAGCACTTAGTACAATGCCTGGTACATAGTAAGCACTTAACAAACCACAGTTATTATTATAATAATGTCTTATAGATAGGGGATTTCCCTTGGGAGCTGGTGGTAAAATACGATTGTGAGACATTGACCCCAAAGTCCCTTAGTTTGTTGATCATAACTGCGAGTTTGGGGCGGGGGGCGGGGTTGTGTGGTATTTGTTAAGCACTTACTATGTATCAGGCACTGAACTGAACGCTGGGGTAGATATAAGCTAATCAGGTTGGACAAAGTCCCTGTCCCACATGGGGCTCATAGTCTTAATCTCCATTTTACAGATGAGGTAATTGAAGCGCAGATAAATTAAATGACTTGTCCAAGGTCATACAGCAGATAATTGGCAAAGCCAGGTTTAGAACCTAGGTCTTTCTGACTCCTAGGCCCATGCTCTATCCACTAGACCTGCTGCTTCGCAAATCTACCCTATCCCAAATCTCCCTCACTGCAAAGTAAACTCCTTTTCATCAGGGCTTGTGTCTACCAACTCTATCATATTGTATTCTCCTAAGCACTCAAAACAGTGCTCTGCCCCCAGAAAGCATTCAAATACTTATGGTTCAAATGAGAAGTAGCTTGGCCTAGTGTATAAAGCACGGGCCTGAGATTCAGAAGGACTTGGGTTTTAATCTCTGCTCCACCACTTGTCTGCTGCATGACTTTAGGCAAATCACTTAACTTCTCTGTGCCTCAGTTACCTCATATGCAAAATTGGGATTAAGACTGTGATCCCTATGTGGGACATAGACTGTGTACAACCTGATTAGCTTGTATCTACCCCAGCACTTAGAACAGTGCCCTGGCACATAGTAAGCAATTAACAAATATTATCAAAAAAAATAATGCCCTCAGCGTTCGACAGCCAAGCCAATCATTGCCCCAATCTTGCCTGAGAAACCAGGCTCAAAAAGCTAAAAGCCACACTCTAATCATAGACTATGACGAGTTCAACTTTGAGGTGATTTCAGCTGACCTGTACAAGTTAGGACAGAAAAAACTAGTGGCAGTTTCTTTTGTTTGATTGAAAACAAGTCTGCTTCTATTTAGGTGGTAAGAAAATTGGGGGTTTCGTTTTTTTTTCTTCCCAACCAAGTTAGTTTTGCCCCATACTGTCACAGCCATTGTGCTGAGTTCTGGAACCTGAAGGAGAGTTTAGTAATTTGACTGGCCAGAGTGAAGAAATGCATTTCGCACTCTGCATCATGCTGAGGGACCAGCAGCTATAATGGACCCATTCCTTCCACCTCCCTTTGAATACATTCTTTTAAAACCTGCAGTTCTGCATATGTCATCCCTTGCTTAAATTCCTTTCAGCTGCCTATCACTTTCACCTCTTCCCCAAGCTGGGGGATTTGGATTTTATCGGATTTGGTTTCGTTTTGTCTGGTATTGGAGCATCATATTGAACTAACTGCAAAACTAACACCATTGTTTACGGGTGGCACTATTTTCTCCATTCTCCAGGAGTTAATTTAAAATGATCACTATTCGAGCAGCCCTAATACTCATGTTCTAGTGCCTTGCACACTGTGGGTGCTCAGTATGTGGAATTTCAGTAACGCATTTTGAATTGCTGTGCAGACTCCTGCCCGCATTTGATTTGCATATTTCCCACCCTCTTGGCTAAATTCTTTGGTCAAGTCCTCATGGGGCAATGCTTTTTTTGTGGAAAGGATTTTTAGTGGAAAATGGATCTTCATAGGGAAGATGTAGCATTAAGTTCCCAAGCTAAAATTCCCTTAGCCCCCCACACAATTATGTAAATATCCATAATTCATTTATTTATATTAATGTCTGTCTTTTCATCTAGACTCTAAGCTCATCGTGGGCAGGGACCATGTCTGCCAGCTCTGTTATACTGTACTCTCCTAAGCACTTAGTACAGTGCTCAGCACTCAGTAAGCACACAATACATATGATTAATTAATTGATTGATAATATTAGCAAGGAGAGCTCTGGGTGCACCTCGAATCTCACTTCGCTGTGTCCTTAAAGAGGTTTCCAGCAGTCCCCAGGAGCCGGGCAGGCTGACACTTGACTGAGGGGAAATCCTCAGAACCTACTGGGTAGCTGCTGGGTTCTAATCATGGCGCGATGGAACTTGCATGGTCAAAGTCAATTAGGTAGGTCCTTCTGGGTGGAAACCAACAGCTTTTGACAGTTCTGAAATGTCATGAAAAAATTTCCTAATTAGTTGGATTGAAACTCTAGCCAGAAACGCTTGAGTCCCCTCTAGACTGTAAACTCAGTGTGGGCAGGGAATATGTCTGTTGTACCCTCCCAAGCGTTTAGTATGGTGCTCTGCACACAGTAAGCACTCAATAAATATCATTGATTGATTATTAAGAAACTTCTTGGTCTGAGACTTTTTCTATCAGTCTTATTTATTGAGTGCTTACTGTGTGCAGAGCACTGTACTAAGCACTTGGGAGAGTACATTATAAAAATAAACAGACACGTTCCCTGCGCACAATGAGCTTACAGCCTAGAGGGAGAGACAGGCGTTCAAACTCAACCAATTGGAATTGAAATCAATCAATCAGTGTTATTTACTGAGCACTTACTGTGTGCAGAACACCATACTAAGGGATTATAAACCATATGCTCTCAATGTACTGGAGTCGATGTGTGGCAGCCAGGAACCTGTGGAGAAGTGCACTGGAAACTTAAGCCAGACCAGCAGGAGACCTATAATAATAATAATAACAGTAATGATATTTGTTAAGGGCTTATTATGTGCTGAGCACTGTTCTAAGCACTGGGGTAGATACAAGGTTATCAGATTGTCCCACGTGGGGCTCACAGTCTTAACCCCCATTTTACAGATGATTTAACTGAGGCACAGAGAAGTTAAGTGACTTGCCCAAAGTCACATAGCTGACAAGTAGCTAACCGGGATTAGAACCCACGACCTCTGACTACCAAGCCTGTGCTCTTTCCACTAAGCCATGCTGCTTCTCTGATTGTTTCCTCTGTGCTGTTGTTATGCACAGCCCCTGTCAAACCCTTCTGAGGACTGGCTCCAGTTCTGAAGAGGAAAATGGAGAAGAAGTAGCAAAGGGTTTCTGGAGAATTAAAAGATCTTGTCCTTTGAGAAGAAGCTAGTAGTGGGACTGGGATAAATTTATGGATGAGAAAATTAAAGGGAGACCTTAGTAATAGAGAGTATTTTGCATATACCAAAGACGGAATCAATCAGTGCTATTTATTAAGCCCTCACTGGGTTTAGAGCTCTGGACTAATAAGCGCTCGGAAAAGTAAACTAAGGCACACACATCCCTGCCCTCAAAGAGTTTAGAATCTAATGCAGTGTGGTTTAAATCATATCAGGAGGGAGTTGGGAAGCATAAGATAAAATCCCCCCATGGCCCCCCCAGTAGAGAAGCGGTGTGGCTCAGTGGAAAGAGCACGGGCTTTGGAGTCAGAGGTCATGAGTTCGAATCCCGGCTCTGCCACTTGTCAGCTGTGTGACTGTGGGCAAGTCACTTCACTTCTCGGTGCCTCAGTTACCTCATCTGTAAAATGGGAATGAAGACTGTGAGCCCCACGTGGGATAACCTGATTCCCCTTTGTCTACCCCAGCGCTTAGAACAGTGCTCTGCACATAGTAAGCGCTTAACAAATACCAACATTATTAAATAAACACTGTTGAGTGACCCAGGAAAGTTATGGAATCTCGTCATCTAGGGAGATTTGAAAATCAGAATAGATTTTCATCTGTCTAGTGGGGGTTAGGTGTGGTCCTGCCCAAAGGCAGGACTGATTATAGCTACCTCAATTGGTCCCTCCCAATCCTGGATTCTTAGAAATATCAGCCAGATGCCATTCTTTATCCTTAAAGAAAAAATCTTAAATGTTTTTACATTTTCAGCATTCCCATGGAAGCTCCTTGTGGATAGGGAGCAGGTCTTGTGCTTCTGCTTTGATTCCTAGGCACTTAGTATAGAGCATTGCATTAAGTAGGCATTCAATATATACGTACTCAAGAGGACCAGAATAATTTCTCTAAAGCTGTTGCACCAACCAATTCACAGTTTGAGCTCACTTTCATATTGCTGTCCTTATTTTACTATTTTAGAAAATAGAGACTGTTCTTTTTTCCTGATTGTGACAGTTATCTAGCTGTTAATATGCTTAAATCAGTGACGAAGTACTCTACCTGCTCTGACAAATTTATTAGCATGTTGAATGTATGTATTCTTTTGCTTCTTTCATGTGTTCCTCTAAACTTTGACTTTAGACGGGATTAACATACCCAGCCTCATCCCAGGCTGACTTCTTTTAATGGTATTCGTTAAGCGCTTACTATGTGCCAGGCACTGTACTAACCGCCGAGGTAGATATAAGCTAATGAGATTCGACACAATCCATGACCTTTATGGGGCTCACAGGCTTAATCCCCATTTTACAGATGAAGGCACTGAGGCATAGAGAAGTAAAGTGACTTGCCCAAAGTCACACAGCAGATAGGTGGCAGAGGTTGGGTTAGAACCCAGATCCTTCTGACTCCCAGGCCTTTTCTCTATCCATTAGGCAAGGCTGCTTCTCTAAATGATTCTAAATGAATCATTACATTGTTAAAGTAATGTTAAAAATTTGGATTTACTTGAAAGGATCATTTCATGGAACATTCATAAAATTAATAAGGGGTATACCTCAAGTGCATTGGTGATGCAAAAAGGAAGGCAAATAGGTTAGGGGAGAAAGGTTAAAGCAGGGAAGACGTCTGGGAGGAGATGTGATTGCAGTAGGGCTTTGAAGATGGGAAGGGAGTGAGCAAGAGGTTGACAGGGAGAAAGATGAGATTGAGGCCCGGTGAGTAGGTTGGTGTTGGAGGAGCAGGCTGGACTGTAGTAGGAAATTGGCTAGGATAGGCAGGAGGGGCTTTTTGTTCTTGGGGTGAATGTACTAATGATGTGCTCAGCTGGTCATATGTTTCCAGGCGGCTTTGGGAGGCCCAAAGCTGAGAAGTGTCCGTGAACTTCCTTCATTCAATAGTATTTATTGAGCGCTTACTATGTGCAGAGCACTGTACTAAGCGCTTGGAATGTACAAATCGGTAACAGAGAGAGTCCCTGCCCTTTGACGAGCTTACATTCTAATGGGGGAGACAGACAGGAACAATGGCAATAAATAGAATCAAGGGGAAGAACATCTCATTAAAACAGTAGCAGATAAGTCAAATCAGGGTGATGTACATCTCATTAACAAAGTAAACAGGGTAATGAAGATATATACAGTTGAGCAGACAAGTACAGTGCTGAGGGGATGGGACGGGAGAGGGGGAGGAGCAGAGGGAAAGGGGGGAGAAGAGGGTTTAGCTGTGAAGAGGTGGGGGGAGGTAGAGGGAGCAGAGGGAAAAGGGGAGCTCAGTGGGGGAAGGCCTCTTGGAGGAGGTTAGCTTTAAGTAGGGTTTTGAAGAGGAGAAGAAAATTAGTTTGGCGGAGGTGAGGAGGGGAGGGCGTTCCGGGACCGCGGGAGGACGTGGCCCAGGGGTCGACAGCTGGATAGGTGAGAACGGGGGACGGTGAGGAGGTGGGCGGCAGAGGAGCAGAGCGTGCGGGGTGGGCAGTGGAAAGAGAGAAGGGAGGAGAGGTAGGAGGGGGCAAGGTGATGGAGAGCCTTGAAGCCTAGAGTGAGAAGTTTTTGTTTTGTGCGGAGGTTGATAAGCAGCCACTGGAGGTTTTTAAGAAGGGGAGTGACATGCCCAGAGCATTTCTGCAGGAAGATGAGCCGGGCAGCAGAGTGAAGAATAGACTGGAGCGGGGCGAGAGAGGAGGAAGGGAGATCGGAGAGAGGGCTGACACAGTAGTCTAGCCGGGATATTACGAGAACCCGTAGCAGTAAGGTAGCCTTCTGGGTGGAGAGGAGAGGGCGGATCTTGGCGATATTGTAAAGGTGAGACCGGCAGGTCTCGGTAACGGATAGGATGCTTGGGATGAACAAGAGAGACGAGTCAAAGATGACACCGAGGTTGCGGGCCCGAGAGACGGGAAGGATGGTCGTACCATCCACGGTGATAGGGAAGTCAGGAAGAGGACAGGGCTTGGGAGGGAAGATGAGGAGCTTAGTTTTAGTCATGTTGAGTTTTAAGTGGTGGGCAGACATCCAGTAGAGACGTCCTGGAGGCAGGAGGAGACACGAGCCTGAAGGGAGGGGGAGAGGACAGGGCCAGAGATGTAGATCTGTGTGTCATCTGCATAGAGATGATAGTCGAAGCCGTGAGAGCGGATGAGTTCACCGAGGGAGTGAGTGTAGATGGAGAACAGAAGAGGGCCAAGGACTGACTCTTGAGGAACTCCAACAGTTAGAGGATGGGAGGGGGAGGAGGAGCCCGCGAAGGAGACCGAGAATAACCGGCCAGAGAGATAAGAGGAGAACCAGGAGAGGACGGAGTACGTGAAGCCAAGGTGAGATAAGGTGTGGCGAAGAAGGGGATGGTCGACAGTGTCAAAGGCAGCTGAGAGGTCAAGGACTTGTAAGAAGCCAGATCGTTCCTCTGGCCTGGAACGCCCTCCCTCCACACATCCACCAAACTAGCACACTTCCCCCTCCTCAAAGGCCTGCTGAAAGCTCCTCCAGGAGGCCTTCCCAGACTGAGCCCCCCTTTTCCTCTGCTCCTCCTCCCCTCCCCATCACTCCTACTCCCTCCTTCTGCTCTACCTCTCCCCGCCCCCCAGCACTTGTGTATACGTACATATTTATATATGTACATATTTATTATTCTATTCATTTTACTAATGATGTGTATATATCTATAATTCTGTTTATATTGATGCTAATAATAATGATGGTATTTGTTAAGCGCTTACTATGTGCAGAGCACTGTTCTAAACACTGGGGTAGACACGGGGGAATCAGGTTGTCCCACGTGGGGCTCACACTCTTCATCCCCATTTTACAGATGAGGTAACTGAGGCACAGAGAAGTGAAGCGACTTGCCCACAGTCACACAGCTGGCAAGTGGCAGAGCCGGGATTTGAACTCATGACCTCTGACTCCAAAGCCCGGGCTCTTTCCACTGAGCCACGCTGCTTCTCTAATGCTATTGATGTCTGTCTACTTGTTTTGCTTTGTTTTCTTGTCTATCACCCCCTTTCTAGACTGTGAGCCCCTTGTTGGGTAGGAATTGTCTCTCTCTGTTGCTGAATTGTATTTTCCAAGCTCTCAGTACAGTGCTCGGCACACAGTAAACGTTCAATAAATATGAATGAATGAATGAATGAATGAATGAATGAATGAATGAATGAATGAACCTAGAAATTTCACAGAGGAATTGGATTCTCGTTCCAGTCATGAGTGAAAGTAAGATGGACTCATACCGGAACAGGGAATGGGGCCAGGGCATTCAAATAAGACACTGCTGCAACTGCTGAGACAGCTTTTTTAAATGTCTGGCCATTCCACCAAAACCAGGTGTAGCCCAGGGTGGCAAGAAAGGGTCAGACACATTTTCAACATTGCTGTCAACTGCTTCCCATCAACAACATACCAGGTTTCCTGTGAGAGAACTCCCTTCTCAAAGGGAAAGAACCTGCTCACCACCTTGGTATGCTTACCAATCCAAGAATGAGATTACACAGCAAAATGTCCATAATGCAGTTTAATAATAATAATAATAATTGTTCTTGTTATAATTGGTTAACACTGTTAAAATCTTGCTATGTGCCATGCTCTGTTCTAAGCACCAGGGTTGATAATAATAATTATGGTACTTGTTAAACACTTAATATGTGCTGAGTGCTGTTCCAGGTGCCAGAGTAGATTCAAGTTAACCAGGATGCACACAGTCCCTGTCCCACATGGGGCTTACACTCTCAATCCCCATTTTACCAATGAGATAACTGAGGCACAGAGAAGTGAAGTGCCATGCCCAAGGTCACACAGCAAACAAATGGTGGAGCTAGGATTAGAACCGATCCTTGTGACTCCCAGGCCTGCGCTCTAACCACTGTGCTCTCTGCCTTATACTTCATGCCTTTATACTGGCAAAGAGACCAGTGGGCTGCATCCAACAGAACAAGGATCACTGCTCCCATCCCTCTTTTACTCCCTCCAATATCCCTTGCCCCTCCCCACTGCACCCTAAAAGTGGACATCCTGTGCTCCGACATCACCCAGGGCACTCCGGGGGCGGTTCCTGGGATGACCTCGGTGGGGATAATAATAATGATAATAATAATGTTGGTATTTGTTAAGTGCTTACTATGTGCAGAGCACTGTTCTAAGTGCTGCGGTAGCCACAGGGGAATCAGGTTGTCCCATGTGGGGCTCACAGTCTTAATCCCCATTTTACAGATGAGATAACTGAGGCACAGAGAAGTTAAGTGACTTGCCCACAGTCACACAGCTGACAAGTGGCAGAGCGGGGATTCAAACCCATGACCTCTGACTCCAAAGCCCGTGCTCTTTCCACTGAGCCACACTGCTTCTGGGGATTCTGTACAGTCCTCACCTGAAGATCAAGGTCAGGTCAGCTGATATGACCTTTGTTTTGGGAGAACTATCTGATTGTTCAGAGAACAATAATAATAATAATAATAATAGTGGTATTTGTTAAGTGCTTACTATGTGCCAAGCACTGTTCTAAGCATGGGGGAAGATACAAGGTAATCAGGTTGTCCCACGTGGAGCTCCCAGTCTTAATCCCCATTTTACAGATGAGGGAACTAAGACACAGAGAAGTTAAGTCACTTGCCCAAAGTCACATAGCTGACAAGTGGCAAAGCCAGGATTAGAGAAAGTAGGGTGGTGGGTTTCCCTGCCCTATCAATATTGCCATCATCAGTAACCTTTCTGGTGATGGATGGGCTTATCTAGTTTTTCTGTAGCCCTATTGTTCTTTTTCCTCTGTGCCAATAACTGCCCTGATCACAGCATCCTTTTGTATTTTGTTCAGGGCTGTACTCCTGCCAGGAACTAAGTACTCCATGCTGTAATCCTGCTCTTCTGCAGTATTCCCCCATAATAATAATGATAATAATGATGATATTTGTTAAACGCTTACTATGTGACAAGAACAGTACTAAACACTAGGGGGGATACAAGCAAATCAAGTTGGACACAGTCCCTGTTCCATGTGGGGCTAACAGTCTCAACCCCCATTTGACCGATGAGGTAACTGAGGCCCAGAGAAGTGAAGTGACTTTCCCAAGGACACATAGGAGTCAGGATTGGAACCCAGGTCCTTCTGATCCCAAGCCCATGCTCTGTCCACTAGGCCGTAGTGCTTCTCACAGGCACCAATGGAATAGAGGGAGTAGATGGTCAGGGATGCAATACAAAGTGCACGTATGGTCTTCACCCAGAGTGGCCAGCAACAGGCAAAACCGTGACTAGAAACCTGGGTTGGTTCCATAAAGGATTACCTTCATTTTGAATTATAAACCATTTAGGTGGTGCAGTCTTCCAAGGTGAGTGGATAAGCTGCTGTAGTTTCTTGCCACCTCATTAGAAAAGCAGCTTGGATAGAGCATGGGCCTGGGAGTCAGAAGGACCTGGGTTGTAATCTCTGCCACTTCATTCAATCGTATTTATTGAGCGCTTACTATGTGCAGAGCACTGTACTAAGTACTTGGAATGTATAATTCGGGAACGGATAGAGACAGTCCCTGCCCAGCAACGGGCTCACAGTCTAAACAGGGGAGACAGACAACAAAACAAAACTAGTAGTCTGGCGTCAATATCATCAAGATAAATAGAATCATAGATATATACACATCATTAACAAAATAAAATAATGTGTAACCTTGGATAAGTCACTTCATTTCTCAGGGCCTCAGTTCCCTCATATGTAAAATGGGGATTAAGACTGTGAGCCCTATGTGGGACAGGGACCATATCCAACCCAGTTAGCTTGTATCTACCCCAGTGCTTCGTGCAATGTTTGGCACATAGTAAGCGCTTAACAAATACCACTATTATTATTATCATCATTATTATTATTATTATCCACTAAGTGGTTTAAACTATATTAGTCATCAGCCCCCTTTGCAACAAGCAGACAAGCCGAGAGGTGGAACATTCCAATGAGCCCGCCTTCTACTCCTACAGAAGTGTCCTCTGGATCCTCTGGAAGGGTGATGGCTGAGGGGGCCGGAGGTTATGAGGGCAATGCCCCGTGTGGGCACAATCGCTCCCAAAGAGCTGGGACAGAGCAGCTTCAGTTCAATAATTTGCCCTAGGTCACACAGCAGACTCAGAGAAGCAGTCAGATTAGTGAGTAGAGCACAGGCTTGGGAGCCAGAAGGACCTGGGTTCTAATCCTGACTCTGCCACTTGTCAGCTGTGTGACCTTGGGCAAGTCAATTCTCTGGGCCTCAGTTGCCTCATCTGTAATATGGTGATTAAGAGTGTGAGCCCCACGTGGGACAACCTTGCTTCTACCCCAGTGCTTAGAACAGTGCTTGGCATATAGTAAGTGCTTAATAAATACCATCATTATTATTATTATAGGGTGAGACAGACATTAATAAAAATAAATTATAGATATGTACATAAGTGCTATGGAACTGGGAGGGGGAATGAATAAAAGGAGCAAATCAGTGCAATGTAGAAGGGAGAGGAAGAAGAGGAAAGGAAGGCTTAGTCAAGGAAGGCTTCTTGGAGGAGATGTGCCTTCAGTAACCCTTGAAGGGAGGGAGAGTAATAATAATAATGTTGTTATTTGTTAAGCGCTTACTATGTGCAGAGCAGTGTTCTAAGCACTGGGGTAGATACAGGGTAATCAGGTTGTCGCACGTGAGGTTTACAGTTAATCCCCATTTTACAGATGAGGTAACTGAGGCACAGAGAAGTTAAGTGACTTGTCCACAGTCACACAGCTGACAAGTGACAGATCTGGGATTCGAACCCATGACCTCTGACTTCCAAGCCTGGGCTCTTTCCACTGAGACACACTTTGTCAGATATGAGAAGGGAGGGTGCTCCAGGTCAGAGGCAGGATATGGGCAAGAGGTAGGTGCTAAAATAGACGAGATCGAGGTACAGTGAGAAGATTGGCACTAGAGGAGCAAGTGTGGCTTAGTGGAAAGAGCACGGGCTTGGGACTTAGAGATTATGGGTTCTAATCCCGTCTCCACCACTTATCAGCTCTGTTACCTTGGGCAAATGACTTAACTTCCCTGTGCCTCGGTTACCTCATCTGTAAAGTGATGATTAAGACCTTGAGCCCTATGTGGGACAACCTCATTACCTTGTATCTACCCCAGTGCTTAGAATAGTGCTTGGCACATAGTAAGCACTTAACAAATACCATCATCATCCTTATTAGAGGAGCAAAGTGTGAGGGCTGGGCTGTAGTAGCAGAGTACCAAGGTGAGGTAGGAGGGGGGAAGATGATGAGTCTTTTAAAGCCAATGGTGAGGAGTTTCTCTTTGATGCAGAAGTGGACAGGCAAGCCCTGGAGGTTCTTGAGGAGTGGGGAAATATGGCCTGAACGTTTTTGTAGATAAATGATCCCGGCAGCAGAGTGAATCATGGGCTGGAGTGGAGAGAGGCAGGGAGATCAGCAAGGAGGCTGGCACAGTAATCAAGGCAGGAGAGGATAAGTGACTGGATTAACGTTGTAGCAGTTTATAATTCACACCTGTTTTGCGAACCCCTGGTCTAATTTCCACAGTAGTTCCCTTTTCAACTAGACCAACAGCAGGGCTACTTCCATGATGAGATGGCTAATTTCTTGGACTGTCTACTTGCCTGGGAACTTTTGTTTAAGATACGCTAAGGGCTATCTCACTATTAGCGGGACATACATTGATGATTTTTCCTATAGTAATGACGGTCTTTGCTGTTTTCATGGTCTGTTGAATTGAGAGCCAGTTCTAAACCACACACTTCCACTGATGTACTATACAACTTTGGGCAAGTCACTTAGCCTTTCTGGGCTTCAAGTTCTTCATCGGAATAATGGAGAATAGATGCCTGTTCCCCCTCCTTTTTAGATTGTCAGTGTCAGGTGGAAGAGAGTTTTTTTTTTCCTACCCCAGCCCATAGCACAGGACTTTGGCCTATAGTAATGCTTAAATAATGCCATTATTATTATACTCTCTCCTCACCCTCTGACTAACAGGATGCACTGAGACAGTTGGTCATAGTTACGATGCAGTTTGTGGTTATAGAACAGAAAACTGCTGTGCCCTCATTTATTTTTTAAAAAAGCATTATTGTTGCCTGTGGCATTTATTTCTACTATAAAAACGGCTGGGGTCTTCTCTGCATACCATAGAAATGTTCCAAGAGAGACTTTATAGGTAAACCTGTAAATTGTGCTGGAAGTGCTTACTGTATGCCATGCACTGTACTAAGGATTGGGGCAGATTCAAGATAATCAGATCCCACATGGGGCACGCAGACTCAGGGCAAAGGTGAATGGGGATTGATTTCCCCTTTCATTCAGTCATTCAGTTGTATTTATTGGGCGCTTACTGTGTGTAGAATACCGTACTAAGCTCTTTCACAGATGAGGAAACTGAGGCCCAGAGAAGTTAAGTGACTTGGCAAAGGTAATACAGCAGGTAAGTGGTAGAGTTGGATTAGAACCCAGGCCCCTTGGTGCTCCCAGGCCTTGCTCTTTCCACTAGGCTGCACCGCTCCCCCAAAGCACAGAGATTGTGACACGAACAGGAATAGGAGAGCAGTTCAGGCCCACCGAGAACTCACCTTTCCATCACTGATGACTATCCTGCTGCTCCCTCATACAACGGAAGCAGCCAAGGGCCGTAACAGTTTGTAACATTTATTGTCCTAAACGCTTTGGCCTCCCTATCAATCAGTGGTATTTATTCATTAATTCAATCGTATTTATTGAGTGCTTACTGTGTGCCGAGCACTGTACTAAGCGCTAGTGCTCACCGTGTGCAGAGCACCAAGCACTAAGCGCTTGGGAGAGTACAGTATAACAGAGTTGGTAGACACATTCCTTGTCCATAAGCTTTCAGTCTACAGGGGAAGGCAGACATTAATGTAAACAAATAATGCTATGTACATAAGTGCTGCGGGGATGAGAGAGGGGTGAATAAAGGGAGGAAATCCAAGTGCAAGGGTGAAGGATGAAGGGCATGGGAGAGGAGGAATTGAGGGTTTAGGGAAGGCCTCTTGGAGGAGATGCGCCGTCAGTAAAACTTCAGTGCTAAGCGCTGAGTTCAGTGTTTTGCATACAGTAAGCGCTCAATAAATGCGATTGAATGAAGCAGGGTGACCGAAGGATGCTACAGTGTTTTTTCCACAGTAAGAGCTCAATAAGTACGATTGAATGAAGCAGGATGACTGAAGGATGCCAGAGTGGGAGCTGCATTTTGTGTGTGTGGCAGAGAAGCAGCGTGGCTCAGGGGAAAGCGCCAGGGCCTGGGAGTCAGAGGTCATAGGTTTGAATCCCGGCCCCGCCGCTTGCCAGTTGCGTGACTTTGGGCAAGTCACTTCACTTCTCTGTGCCTCAGTTACCTCACCTATAAATTGGGAATTAAAAACTGTGAGCCCCATCTATCCCCCCAGTGCTTAGAACAGTACTTGGCACATAGTAAGCACTTAACAAATACCACCATTATTATTTGATTATATATCTAATTAACTGTTATATATTTATGTGTGTACATTTATATGTATGTATTTACCTATATATACATATATATTTGGGGGATGCAACAAGGGTGGAAGTCTAGGGAGAAGATGTCAGTGTGTGTAGCATCAGGTTGTAAGGGGAGGAGCAGGATCCCAGTAGCTCGGGCCCCTCTGGGCTACCCTCTCGGCCCACCAGTCCAGCTGTCTGTCCTGCTTCCTGCGCCTTTCGGGCCGTGGAAAGTTTGCGGAGAGGAGCGGAGGGGCCAGCACCAGGGGTCGGGGCTGGGACCATTCATTCATTCGTTCGATCATATTTATTGAGCGCTTACTCTGTGCAGAGTGCTGGACCATTCATTCAGTAGTATTTATTGAGCGCTTACTATGTGCAGAAAACTGTACTAAGCGCTTGGAATGTACAAATCGGCAACAGATAGAGACAGTCCCTGCCCACTGACGGGCTTACGCTTACTAGGTGCAGAGTGCTGGACTAAGCACTTGGAATGGACAATTCGGCAACAGAGAGACAGACCCTGCCCAACGACGGGCCCCCGATCTGAACGACCAGGGGCCGGGGACAGGGCCAGGGGGCGGGGAGAGGGCCAGGGGTCCGGGCTAGGACCAGGACCAGGGGGTGGGGCTGGGGCAAGAACCGGGGGCGGGGCCAGGTACAGAGGGCGGGCCAGGGGCCAGGCGGCCGGTTGTGATTAAGTTGTCTTGTTTTTGTCCATGGCCCCCGATGAGACGGTGAGCCTGTCAATGGGCAGGGATTGTCTCTATCTGTTGCCGAATTATACATTCCAAGCGCTTAGTGCTCTGCACATCGTAAGCGCTCAATAAATACTATTAGAGAAGCAGCCTGGCAGTGGAAAGAGCACGGGCTTGGGAGTCACAGGTTATGGGTTCGAATCCCTGCTCTGCCACTTGTCAGCTTGACTGTGGGCATGTCACTTCACTTCCCTGTGCCTCAGTTACCTCATCTGTAAAATGGGGATGAAGACTGTGAGCCTCATGAGGGACAACTTGATTACCCTGTATCTACCCCAGCGCTTAGAACAGTGCTCTGCACAGAATACCAACGTTATTATTACTATTGAATGAATAAATTGGACCCGGCCAGGGGGTGGGGCTGGGGCCAGGGGCGGGGCCAGGTGTCAGGGGGCGGGGCCAAAACCTGAGGGTGTGGCTAGGGGACTGGGCTAGGACCAGGGGGCGGAGCTGGGGCAAGGGCCAGGGGGCGGGGCTGGGGCAAGGACCAGAGGCCGGGCTAGGACCCGGGCCAGGGGGCGGGGTTGGGGCAAGGACCAGGGGCGGGCCTAGGACCAGGACCACAGGGCGAGGCTGGGGCAAGGACCGGGGGCCGGGCTAGGACCAGGACCAGAGGGCGGAGCTGGGACCAGGGGGCGGGGCTGGGGCAAGGACTAGAGGGCGGAGCTGGGGCAAGGACCAGGGGCCGGGCTAGGACCAGGGGGCGGGGCTGGGGCAAGGACCAGGGGCGGGCCTAGGACCAGGACCAGAGGGCGGAGCTGGGACCAGGGGGCTGGGGCAAAGACCAAGGGGCGGGGCTAGGACCAGGGGGCCGGGCTAGGACCCGGACCAGGAGGCGGGGCTGGGGCAAGGACCAGGGGCGGGCCTAGGACCAGGACCAGAGGGCGGAGCTGGGGCCAGGGGGCTGGGGCAAGGACCAGAGGGCGGAGCTGGGGCCAGGGGGCTGGGGCAAGGACCAGAGGGCGGAGCTGGGGCCAGGGGGCTGGGGTAAGGACCGGGGGCCGGGCTAAGACTAGGACCAGGGGGCGGGGCTGGGGCAAGGACCAGGGACCGGACTAGGACCAGGACCAGAGGGCGGAGCTGGGGGCAGGGGGCTGGGGCAAAGACCAGAGGGCGGAGCTGGGGGCAGGGGGCTGGGGCAAAGACCAGCGGGCGGGGCTGGGGCCAGGGAGCGGGGTTTAAGGCAATGGGCGGGGCAAAGAGCTGGGGGCGGGACCAAAACTAGTGGGCTAGTGGGCGGGGCCATGGCCAGAGGGCGGAGCTGGGGCTAGTGGGCGGGGCTGAGGCCGGTGCCAAGGGGCGGGCCCAGGACTAAAGGTGTGGGCCGGGGCTGTCCTGAACGCCGTCTCCCCAAAAGGAGACCGCCGCTGCCGCCGTTCTTCCCGGGCCCGCCGGCCCTCCTTCCCCCCGACCTCCATCCGCCCCCCGACTCGCCCGGACCTGCCCCCTGGGGCTCTGCCCCACACTGCGTCCAAGCCCCCCGGAGGGGCGCGGCCAAAACGTGCGGGAGGGAGGCGGGGCCGGGGGGCGGAGGCGGCTCAGCTGCTCGTAGCTCTTGCAAAGAGGCAGTGCCCAGCCGGGGCAGAGGAGGGGGTCCCTGCAGGCATGCATGTGCATGCGTGCAAGGAAGCCTGCATCTTTAATTGCACCCAGAGGGGGGAGGAGGAGGGGGACAGGGCCTAGCTCTTGCAGCGAGAGGCAGTGCGGAGCTGGGGCAGAGGCGGGGTCCCTGCATGCATGCATGTGCGTGCATGCCAGGAAGCCTGCATCTTTAATTGCACCCATTCACCCTCCCCCAGAGGGAGGGGGACAGTGCGGCTTGGTGTGGGCGTGTGTGTGAGGGTGCCCGCCCGCCCGCCCCTGCCCCAGCCGTGGGGATCCTTTTGGGGAGGCGCAGCTGGGAGGAGGAGGAGGAGGAGGAGGAGGAGGAGGAGGAGGGAGGACAGGAGGAAATGTCTTTCTGCACTTTTCGGGTTTAGAGTTGGGGCTGTTTCCTGGTCTCGCAGAAAGAGGCAGTGCTGAGTTAGGGAGTCAAAAATAGACCTTTACAGGGAAATAGAGGGGGGGGGGGGAGTGTGTGTATGTGTGTGTATGTGGTGGAGAGGGAAAGAGGAGACAGAGAGAGAGGGAAGGGAGGGGAGAGAGAGAGAAAAGCGCAGCATTAGGCTTGTTTCCAGGAGAGAGCCCTCTCTCCCTCTCCCCCTGGCTCCCTTCATTGTATGGTATTTATAGCCCTTCTGCAGGCTCCTTTTCTCTCTCGAAACATCCCTCTTCCTCGCATCGCTTTTATTTGGGGGGTCGGGGGTGGGGGGTGGGGGGGGAGGGAAAGGAAGGGAAACCTGCTTCGGATCAGAAAACGCCGAGAGACCATCTTTTCCAGCCGCGGGCGAGCGAAGGGCTGGAAACACCTCTAAAGATCCCCATCTTCCCCACCCCCCCCCCCCCCCCCCCCTCGCTTGATCGATCCATAACCGTGCCTTGACATCCAAGCCGGCGGGCAGACATGGGGTGTTTGGGCAACAGCAAGACGGAGGACCAGAAGATCGACGAGAAGGAGCGACGGGAGGCCAACAAAAAAATAGAGAAGCAGCTGCAGAAAGAGCGGTTGGCTTATAAAGCCACTCACCGCCTGCTCTTACTGGGTAAGGCGACGGGGCCGGAGCTGCCCAGGGCCGCGGACCTAACGGAGGAGTCGCGCTGTGTCGAGAGCCGGGCGCGTTGTGGCGAGGAGGGGGACCTGTCCAGCGCCCTGCACAGCCCCCGAGCGCCCAACCACTTGGACCCCCGGACCAACGAGGGCTGCCGGTGTTATCCCACCCCGAAAGGGGCTGGATCCCGCCTCCCCCCCCGCGCAGTGCGGGGCGCAGGATGGTGCAGAATCTACCCGGGGTGGGGGGTGGCCCACCGGTGCCCACCGGCTGCCAGGCGCCTTTGGAGAGACACTCAGTTTTCCTTTGCCTTCGCAGGGGCCGGAGAGTCAGGAAAAAGCACCATTGTCAAGCAGATGAGGATCCTGCACGTCAATGGATTTAATCCAGAGTAAGGAACCGTCCTCCTCCATCAGGCGTTTGGTTTAAAAGCCAATCCGACCACCCAGCCACCCTCTGACATTGCCCGCACCCTGCCTGGAACTGCATCATTATTGCTCTCTCTCTCTCTCTCTATTATTTAACCGCACGTTGGTCCATCTGTGGCTTGACCCTGGTTCTCCCCCCCCCCCTCCCCCGCAAAAAAAAGAAGAAATCTGAGGAAATACTGCTGTTGTATTTTGGCTTGTATTTCCTCCTTATCTCCCCTCTACTGTCTCATATATTGTTGCTACTGCAGTGCTTGACAGGCCCCTGTGTAGCAACAACATGGCGACTACTTTTTACATAGCCGCAAAATAGCTTAATATTCAGTGGGTCTCTGTTTATAATGTGAAAATGCATCCGACAGTTCCATGTATGTTGTCAGGCGGGAGGAATTATTCTCTTTTTTTCTGGCTGGTGGCTACTATAAAAATGAAAGCTTGTTCTGCAGAATGTGATTCATTATCGTGTAGCCTTGGGGTGTATGATTATTTATTTTTGGCCCCAGCACCCCATGCCCGTTTCTGCTCACCCCTACATAGATCATCCTTCTCCATATTACCCTTACAGCTGTATTTCTGGGGGTGCGTGCGGACCTGCACATTTGTAAAGATGCTGCATTTACTCCTTTACATGCATAACAGGTACTGAAACTGTATAGATCCATGCACGAATTTGGATCGTGTTTCGAAATGCAGTGTAGGATTGAAAATGCATTTGTGTACGTGAGTGCGTGTAACGTTATACTGTGCTGAGAATAAGGAGATGTTCTCCATTCCCAAGAAAAGATTCGCAGCTGTGCTTTTGGTGGTCTTATCTGGCTTACTTAAAGCAGTCTTGCTCTTCATATGGTGCTGCAGAGAGAATTCATTAGTGCATCTTAAAGGTATAAATGCCTAAGTAACAGTTACGGGGATTGTGATACCCTCACTGATTAACTAGATTGATGGTAGGGTGGAATCTAACTGTTATCACTTTCTTTCAATACAGAGAAAAGAAACAGAAAATTCTGGATATCCGGAAAAATGTTAAAGATGCTATTGTGGTAAGGATACACGTTTTTGGGGGGTGGAGGGGAGTCTTTGGTCATTTTTGTTTGCGTGTACTGGAAGTCATAAATGCTCTGCTCTCTAGGATTGTGTTGACAGTAAGCCTCTCGCATTTGTCAATTTAAATTAGTATGTATTGATTCTCTGTGCTCTATTCATTCAGATTAACCACTCTGTTTTTTGTTTATTTATCCGACTTTAGACAATAGTTTCAGCAATGAGCACTTTAATACCTCCAGTACCATTGGCTAACCCAGACAACCAATTTCGGTCTGACTACATCAAGAGCATAGCCCCTCTTTCTGATTTTGACTATTCACAGGTAAGCCTTAAAATAGTTATTTTTATTTCTCTTCATGCTAGGGATCAGCAGCTGTGTTTAACTATTTAAAATGAATTGCGTTTCAGTTCTTACAGCTAAGACGTTTGCTGCAGATAACATTGTTGCACCTGATTCAGAGTTGATATAGGCTTGAGTTTTAATAAACCTTTAGTCTTCTTTAAAATCTCTGTAAAGAAAAGTTTCAGTAGGAAATAGCCTTCCAAACAAAATTTGTAAAGGTCTTGTCGATTTTTAGGATCAAAGTAGAATTGTGAAGAATGCTTTTGTGAAATACTTACATTCTTAATCTTTAGAAAGAAAGCCTACCCTTACAAAATTGATTTAATGCTGGTCATGAAAATATTTCAATTGCTATATATAGTACACTGAAGTACTATATATAGCAACTGAAGTATTTTCATATATGTATACTCACAGTTTGCCAGGTATGAAATCGGATGGGCAAATGAGATATTTTGTTTGCTTGATTACATCTGAAAAAGTTTGGAAACAACAAAATTGAGTTGACTCATCATATTTCAGTCCTGTTTCAGTTAGAAGAGTATGATACATGCTCTGCATTGAAATTCAGAGACTGGTTTCTAAATGTTTATAGTATAGTTGCTGTGTTATAATCTGATTCATGAAGTACGGCATTTGAGCTGACTTGTCTTCTACTTCATGTCTCTTACATCTGATGGTCTTGATTTTTTGGATGTCAGTCACTGCTTATAGAAATGTGTAAAATAAGCATTTACTCCCTCATAAATGAAAATGATATGAATTTGAGTGCTGTCGGTGTTTGAGAGTGTGCCTTGTAGAGAACGCCTGAAATGAGTAAATCAGCAGGGAATTTTTTTCTACTCTGAAGGCTGAATTTTTTTTTAATTATTGGATGTTAAAGTGGTTCTGCATGTTGCAAGTTATCAGCACTTCAAAAGCAGTTATTTACTGTAAAGTGCCTTCTGATTATTATAACTAGTGTAATGGGGTGAAGGGTAGGGGTTGATTTGTTATATTTCATGACTCACATTCCATAGTGTGGTTTGCCTCTGATAAATCTTCCTCTTTGAATGTTCGAGATAAAATAATTCAGAGATCTCGAAGAGCTGGAATTTAACATAGAACTGGGTTTCTACAGAAAGCTAATAATAATGTTGGTATTTGTTAAGCGCTTACTATGTGCCGAGCACTGTTCTAAGCGCTGGGGTAGACATAGGAGAATCAGGTTGTCCCACGTGGGGCTCACAATCTTAATCCCCATTTTACAGATGAGGGAACTGAGGCACAGAGAAGTTAAGTGACTTGCCCACAGTCACACAGCCGACAAGTGGCAGAGCTGGGATTCGACCTCATGAGCCCTGACTCCAAAGCCCGTGCTCTTTCCACTGAGCCACGCTGCTTCTCCAAGCAGCTCTGGAAAGCTCTGGCCACAGAGTACACCCGCATACATAGCGTGATTGTTCGCTTAGGTATAATAGGGAAAAAGAATAAAATCCCCTTAAAAAGTATCTGTAGGCTACCCTGGAATTTTAAGAGAGTAACTTAATTGAGTTTAATTCAATTATATTCTGCTTTGAGTTAATGTGAAATTGGGAAACATCTCATTTTCAGTTCGGAGTGTCACGATTTTTCTTCTTCTTGGCATGAAAGTTGAGTAAAATGTGGCCTCCTCTGGGTAATTTTTAATCAGGCTCAGGCCCTGCTTGCATAATGGAGTCACAAACCCGATGTTGAGTGACGGACGACGCCATGAGTTTGACAAATTAGAGAAACTGGTCCATAGTGTAGGGACCGTTAAAGAACTAGAATATCCATTTTAATGTAGCCTACAGCTTGGACTATAAATCTTTCTCCTTAGGAATAAACCAGGACCTGCTCAAGAAAATAGGGTTTTTCTTGCATAGGAACATGAGTGAACAGTTTCAAGATTTCTTTGCTATGCCTTTTGTAAATTACAGGTAGTCATTAATATAAATGAAGGGAAGGAGGATTTAACACTAGCAAATGCTCAGCACACTTTTTTTGAAGAATGCATTGTGTGCTTTAGACTTTTGATACATTGTTTGACTACCTGTTGGTCTGTTAACTACCACTTTGATCCATTGTCTGGCTACAGTGCTGAATCAAAGCCCGGTGAGAAACCTATAACCATTCTTTATTTTATAGACATGATATTAAAGGATGTAAATGAGGGAAACAATACCAAAATAAGTACTGGGCTTCCTCTGGCACTAACCTTCTCACTGTGCCTCATTCTCACCTGTCCCGCCACCGACCACTGACTCACATCCTGCCTCTGGCCTGGAATGCCCTCCCTTCTCAAATCCGCAAAACTACCACTTCCCCCCTTCAGAGCCCTACTGAAAGCTCACCTCCTCCAGGAGGCCTTCCCTGACTAAGTCCCCCTTTTTCCTCCATTCCCCCCCCGCCCCGCCATCGCCCCAACTCGCTCCCTTTGCTCTACTCCCCTCCCCGCCCCACAGCCCTTGTGTATATATGTACCTATTTATAATTCTATTTATTTTTATAAATGATGTGTATCTATAATTCTTTTTATTTATAATAATACTACAGATGCCTATTTACTTGTTTTTTTCATCTGTCTTCTCCCTTCTAGACTGTGAGCCCCTGTGGGCAGGGATTGGCATGGGCTTTGGAGTCTGGGCTCATGAGTTCGAATCCCAGCTCTGCCACTTGTCAGCTGTGTGACTGTGGGCAAGTCACTTAACTTCTCTGGGCCTCAGTTCCCTCATCTGTAAAATGGGGATTAAGACTGTGAGCCCCACGTGGGACAACCTGATTCCCCTGTGTTTACCCCAGCGCTTAGAACAGTGCTCTGCACATAGTAAGCGCTTAACAAATACCAAATACCAACATTATTATTGTCTCTGTTGCTGAATTGTACTTTCCAAGCACTTAGTACAGTGCTCTGCACATAGTAAGTGCTCAATAAAGAGGATTGAATGACTTAGTGCCTGCCAATTTGGGACTGACATATGATTATTATTGCTACTAATATTATTGTTACTGCTACAATAATAAAATACCAATAATAATGTTGGTATTTGATAAGTGTGCTGGGGTAGGTAAAAGTAAAAGTAAAGCAGGTCGGACACAGTTCCTGGAGCCATGTGAGGATATGAGATTATGTGTCTGTTTTATTGTACTCCCCCAAGCGCTTAGTACAGTGCTCTGCACACAGGTAGCGCTCAGTAAATACAATTGAATGAAGTAGGTGGGAGAAGAGGTATTTTAATCCCCATTTTACAAATGAGGCACAGAGAAGTGAAGTAATTTACCCCAGGTCATACAGCAGAAAATTGGCAGAGCCGGACTTACAGCCCAGGTTCTCTGATTCCCAGACCCATGCTCTTTCTACTAATCAGTCAGTCACTCCTATTTATTGAGCACTTACTGTGTGCAGAGCACCATACTGAGTGCTTGGGAGAGAGTGCAGTATACCAATAAACAAATACATTCCTTGCCCTCAATGAGCTTACAGTCTAGTGGCCATGCTGCTTCTATTCTGTGGTCTTTAAAACCTTGGATTTGCTTTCATGGTTGTACAGCGTCATCCTAACATCCCTTTTTTGTGAAATGAGAGTAATGTAACAAAAATCAGTGCCTCCACAAAAGTCTGTTATAAGAGGAAATGCCAGTCTGTAAGTAGTAATCTTGAAAGTTAGATTCACATTGGCTAGTAGGGTACTGTTTCAGGTGGTTTAATAATGACTTTTAAAATCAATCAATTATATTTATTGAGCAATTAGTTTGTGCAGAGCACTGTACCAAATGCCTGGGAGGGTACAGTACAACAAGGTTGATAGACCTGTTCCCTTACTTTGGGAAATAGGGAAGGTGATTTGGGTCCACAATCATTTTTCTTTATTGTTTTAAAATTTTTATTTACTTGAATCCAAGTTGACATTTCACACCCACATTACAGAAAAGTCTAATTTTTAAAAGTTAATGAGTGAGGGAAGCTTTTGAATTTTAAATCCTCAAATGATGACTTTGAAATAAATTCAACTTTTTATTTAAGTGCTTAGCAGGTGGCAGGCATTGTAGTAAGTACTGGGGTGGCCTTAATCCCCATTTTACAGATGAAATAACTGAAGCCCAGAGAAGTGTAGCGACTTGCCCGAGGTCACATAGCAGAAAAGTGGCAGAGCCAGGATTAGAACCCAGGTCTTCTGACTCCTAGCCCCATGCTCTGTACTTGAAAAGCAATTTTTTTTTACATCACATTCAAGTCTCTACTCATTCAATAAGATTATACCCCGTACCTTTTCATTAAGGATTTCTTTATTTTGCCCATTGATTTTACAGAAATTTTGAGTTACAAATAATTTAATTGGAAATGCAGTGCTTTCAGAGTCATTCATAGTATTGTCTTATGCTGTCTAGTCGTTTCCTACCCATAGCGACACCACGGACACATGTCTCTCAGAACACCCCACTCTCTATCTGCAATCATTCTGTTAGTGGATCCATAGAGTTTTCTTGGTGAAAATATGGAAGTGGTTTGCCATTGCCTCCTCTGCAAAATAGACTTGAGTCTCCACCCTTGACTCTCTCAATGCCGCTGTTGCACAGCATGGCTGAGTTTTGATTTGTAGCAGATTGCCTTCCATTTGCTAGCCACTGGCCAGGCTAGGAACGGAATGGATATTCATTCATTCATTCATTCAACAGTATTTATTGAGTGCTTACTATGTGCAGAGCACTGTACTAAGCACTTGGAATCTACAGTTCAGCAACAGATAGAGACAATCCCTGCCCATTGACGGGCTTACAGTCTAATCGGGGAGACAGACGGACAAAAAACAATAATAATAATAATAATGTTGGTATTTGTTAAGCACTTACTATGTGCCGAGCACTGTTCTAAGCGCTGGGGTAGACACGGGAATCAGGTTGTCCCACGTGGGGCTCACAGTCTTAATCCCCATTTTGTAGATGAGGTAACTGGGACACCGAGAAGTTAAGTGACTTGCCCAAAGTCACACAGCTGACAAGTGGCCGAGCTGGGATTTGAACCCATGACCTCTGACTCCAAAGCCCATGCTTTTCCAATGAGCCACGCTGCTTCTCTCAGACAACTTGATCACGATAAATAGAATCAAGGGGATGTACACCTCATTAACAAAATATGTAGAGTAATAAAAATACATACAAATGAGCACAGTGCTGAAGGGAAGGGGGAGGAGCCGAAGGAAAGGGGAGAAGGGGGCTTAGCTGAGAGGAGGTGAAGGGGGAGCTCAGAGGGAGCAGAGGGAAAAGGGGAAGCTCAGTCTGGGAAGGCCTCTTGGAGGAAGTGAGCTCTCAGTAGGGCTTTGAAGAGGTGAAGAGAGTTAGTTTGGTGGTGAGGAGGGAGGGCATTCCGGGACAGCGTGGGGACGTGGGCCAAAGGTCGGGATAGGCGTGAAAGGGGGACGGTGAAGAGGTGAGCGGCAGAGAAACAGAGTGTGCGGAGTGGGCAGTAGAAGGAGAGAAGGGAGGAAAGGTAGGAGGGGGCAAGGTGATGTAGGGCCTTGAAGCTCAGAGTGAGAAGTTTTTGTTTCGTGCGGAGGTTGATAGGCAACCACTGGGGGATTTTAAGGAGGGGAGTGACATAATAATAATAATGTTGGTATTTGTTAAGCACTTACTATGTGCAGAGCACTGTTCTAAGCTCTGGGGTAGATACAGGGTAATCAGAGTGTCCCACGTGAGTCTCACAGTTAATCCCCATTTTACGGATGAGGCAACTGAGGCACAGAGAAGTGACTTGCCCACAGTAACACACCTGACACGTGGCAGAGCTGGGATTCAAACCCATGACATCTGACTCCCAAGCCCAGGCTCTTCCCACCGAGTCACGCTACTTCTCCAGACATGCGCAGAGCGTTTCTGCAGGAAGATGATCAGGGCAGTTTTGCCTCTGTTTGACTCTCCCTCCCATAGCCAAGTTTGGTAGAGTATTGGAAACTCTCCAGGTGCAACCTTGAGAGGGAACATTCATAGTATAAGGGCACCTAAAAGTCAGTCTTTTCTTGTTCCTGTCAACCCTTCCCCATTCACTTCTAGTAGACCACTGCTTTCCCCATCTTCAGCGTCCTTTTAAAATTGTATTTCCAGGAGGCCTTCCCCGATTAGTCTGTCATATCTGACGGTCTACTCCACCCTCAGCCACCTTTGACATTATAGATCATCACCTTCTCCTTGAAACTTTATTCCAACCTTGGATTCACTGATACTGCCCTCTCTTTGCTCTCCTCCTATCTCTCTGATCGCTCCTTCTCAGTCTCATTTGCTGGCTCCTCCTCTGTCTCCCACCCTTTGACAATGGGGGTCCCTCAAGGCTCAGTTCTAGGTCCCCTTCTATTCTCCCTCTACACCCACTCCCTTAGAGAACTCATTTGCTCTCATGGCTTCAATTTCCATCTCTATGTATCTGTTTTCCACATCTACATCTCCAGCCCTGAACTTTCTCCTTTCCTGCCATCTCGCATTTCCTCATGCCCTCAAGACCTATTTGGATGTCCTGCTGACACCTCAAACTTAACATGTCCAAAACTGAACTCATCTTTCCACCCAGACCATCTCCTCCCCCTGTCTTTCCCATCACTATAGACAGCACTACTATTCTCCGTGCCTCAGCAGCCCATAACCTTGGCATTGTCTGTCACTCATCTTGCTCATTTTACCCGCATATTCAGTCTATCACCAAATCTTGTCAGCTCTACCTTCGTGACAATACTAATATCCACCCTTTGCTTTCTATCCAAACTGCTACACTGCTGATTCAAGCACTTCTCCTATCCCAACTTGATTACTGCATTTGCCTCCTCCCTGACCGACCTGCCTCCTGTCTCTCCCTACTCCAGTCCATACTTCACTCTGCTGCGCAAATCATTTATCAAGAAAAATGTTCAATTCATGTCTTCCCCTCTCCTCAAGAACCTCCAGTGGCCGCCCATCCATCTCCACAACAAACAGAAGGAGCTCCTTACCATTAAGTTGAAAGCCCTCAATTAGCTCTTCTTAGCCTACCTCACCTCACTAATCTACTACTGCCTAGCCATGTACTCCACTCCAGTGCCAGCTTACTCACTGTGCCCTGAACTCATTTGTCTCACTGCCGACCCCTTTCCCACATCCTCCCCCTAGTCTGGAACTTCCTCCCCCTCTGTATACACCGGACCACCACTCCCTCTGCTTTCAGAGCACTACTAAGGTCACATCTTCTCCAAGAAGTCTTCTCCAATTAAGGCCTTTTTTCTTCCCGGCTCGCTCTCCCTTCTTATGCTCTTATGTCTCTTATGTTCTTTAATCTGTGACCTTTGGACACTTGGTATTTGCCCCAACACACAGCACTCATGTACATATCTTCAAATTATATATTATAAATCATTTATTCATTCATATTAATGTCTTTCTCTCCCACTAGGCTCATTATGGACAGGGAATGTGTCTGCTAATTCTGTTGTACTCTCCCAAGTGCTTAGTACGGAAGCAGCGTGGCGCAGTGGAAAGAGCACGGGCTTTGGAGTCAGGGCTCGTGAGTTCGAATCCCAACTCTGCCACTTGTCAGCTGTGTGACTGTGGGCAAGTCACTTAACTTCTCTGTGCCTCAGTTCCCTCATCTGTAAAATGGGGATTAAGACTGTGAGCCCCACGTGGGACAACCTGATTCCCCTGTGTCTACCCCAGCGCTTAGAACAGTGCTCTGCACATAGTAAGCGCTTAACAAATACCAACATTATTATTATTATTATTATTAGTAGAGTGCTCTGCACATAACTATTGCTCAATAAATATGATTGATATCCCCACCCTATTTCCCTTACTGTCAATGCTTCGGTGCTTATGGGTTATCTAAGCCCATAGGTGGTAATAATAGTAATAATTGCCGTATTTGTTACGTACTTATTATGTGCCAGACACTGTACTAAACTCTGGGGTGGATATAGGCAAATCAAGTTGGGCATAGTTCTTGTCCCACATGGGGCTCACACTCTTAATCCCCATTTTACAGAGACGGGAAGTGACTTGCCCGAGGTCACGCAAGACAAGTGGTGGAACCAGGATTAGAAGCCAGATCCTTCTGACTCCCAGGCCCGTGTTCTATCCACTAGGCCACGTTGCTTCTCTTACTGTACAGCTATATCTTTATACTCTTTTGTTCCCTTTACCTGTAGTTTATCGATCTCCCCTGCTAGCCTATAAGATCCTTGGAGGGCAGGGGTCCTGTCTACTGACTCTCTTGTTTTCGCCCGAGCATTTAGTACAGTGCTCTCTACACAGTAACACTCATTAAACGATTGTTTGATGGGTTAAATTTTCTTTTGCTGGCACTAGTTTTGAGCACATTCAAAGAATAATAATGTTGGTATTTGTTAAGTGCTTACTATGTGCAGAGCACTGTTCTAAGCGCTGGGGTAGATACAGGTTAATCAGGTTGTTACACGTGAGGCTCACAGTTAATATCCATTTTATAGATGAGGTAACTGAGGCACAGAGAAGTTAAGTGACTTGCCCATAGTCACACAGTTAAGTGACTTGCCCATAGTCACACAGCTGACCAGTGGCAGAGCCGGGAGTCGAACCCATGACCTCTGACTCCGAAGCCCAGGCTCTTTCCACTGAGGCAGTAATAATGGTGCTAGTTGTTAAGCGCTACTCTATGCCAAGCACTGTACTAAATTCTGGTCTTAACCAGTTCGGAAAGAGTCAACCCACAATGGGGCTCACAGTCTAAACCGGAGGGAGAAGAGGTATTTCATCTGCATTTTACAGAGGAGGAAACTGAGGCCCAGAGAAGTTAATTGATTTACTTAAGGTCTTGTAACAGGCAAGTGACAGAGCTAGGATTAGAACCCAGATCCTTTATCTCCCAGGTCCATGGTCTTTTTACTAGACCATACTGCACAAGAGTATGCAGTAAAAAATGGTATTATATTTTTTCTTCTCTTGTGATCTTTGCAACCTTTTCTCTTTTAAAACTTTTTCCAGATGAATTTAAAATTTAACTTTAAACTCATTTTTCAAGGTAATTAGTGATATCTAACTGTTGTTCTCAATATTATAATAATCAGTGTTTAGAACAGTGCTTGGCACATAGTAAGCACTTAACAAATACCATTATTATCGGTGAATTCTTTCCAATTAAAATGTTCCACACACACTATTTGTAAACTCTTATTTAGATTACCATCTGCTTCATCAGAAAGATAAAATTATATATATATATATATATATATATATATATATATATATATATATGTGAAAAGGTATACATATCTATTGAACAGACATTTTCTTCCTTTGAAGGTGAAATGTCGTGAAACATGGAGTCAGATCTTTTCAAACAAAAATTTCCTTTTTGGAGACTACATAGGTTTTGAAATACACATTTCAAAATTGTTTAAAAGAGTTTTGTAGTGTGTAACTTTTTTTAAAGTAATGATATACTTTTTCCAAACAGAATATTCATAGAGGTTTTGAATTTCTATTATATTTTGGAAGAGATATTTAATTTTAGTAACCACAATATTAATGTAAAGTCATAATGTCATTTCTGTGGTTTTTGTAAAAAAAATAAATCAATAACCTCTTTAAATACTCTCAAAAGATTATAAATCATTTAAGATGACACAAGCAACTTTCAAGAAATGCAATTTTCAAAAAGTTTAGAGGTTGTCATAAATTTTAAACTGAACATTATAAGACATTCCTCCAACTCCGATGATCTCAGTAAAAACATTCCCCGCCCACATGGAGCTTACGGTCTAGAGGACCCTCAGGGATGGCTTACCGAGTTGGTGAGGGACCAGAGATGTCCACTGCTGCTGTTGCTGCTGCTATGCTTGGACCTCGGTCTGTTCCCTGTCTCCCGATTGGCAGTTTGTCAGGGATCGTCTCTGGCACTGGTGGGTCAGGGCCAAGGTCTATGGATGGTTCAATAGTCTATTATTATATTGTACTCTCCCAAGTGCTTAGTACAGTGTACTACACACTGTAAGCACTCTATAAATATGACTGAATGAATGAGTGAATCACTCCTGCAAATGTAACTCTAGTGCCAGTCCTGCTCGCAGTAAATGTGTTTTTATTGTTTTATCGGTGTTTATTTAGTCCTTAGGTGCCTGTCGCCAGTCCCCTTTTCCTCTTTTATTATTGAGATTGTGAACCTTTCAAGGGCCAGAGAACTTTGCCTAATTCTTAACTGTGTATGCTTTCCCAGTGCTCAGTACAGAGCATTTTGCATAGTAGATGCTAAATAAATACTTGTCCTATGCACTTTTTCCTATGAAACCACTGATGCTTGAGCCATGCCCATTCCAAGTGGAAAAGCGAACAACTGTATTTACATGGACTAAGTGGCACGTGAATAAAGAATGAGTGTTCAAGGAGATGTTTAAGTGTTTACTCAGGTATTTAATAGTCATTTCAAGTTAAAACAGTATTTCTAAGCATTCTCTTTACCCTGCAAGCCAAGGCAATTTTGTGGTGCCTGCCCATATCTTGCTGCTGTAATTTTGAAGTTTGGGAAAGGTAAAAAGAAATACCTTAAACGAATACCTTAAAAATGAGGGATTGGCAATGAATTAATTTTACTTGATTTTAGATCTCTGTGATTTCTCTTTCAAACTTGGGATGGGGGTAGGATAAAGATGTTGCTTTTAAAAACCAGTGCTCTTGGGGACTGAGTTTGAGACAAGTATGTTGTGGTTAGATTACATTTTCCTTTGCTCAACCATGATATAGCATTGCAAAGCAACTTTTTTGCAAAGACAGGTGCCAATAATGGAAGTAATTGACATGTCATCATACACAAGTAACTGCAGAACAGGTGTATTAAAAACTGACTATTCTGAGAAATTCCTAATTAGGTGAAATTATTTTGTAAAATTTCAGTTAAGTGCTGGAATGAGATCTTTGTACTCCAAATAATTCAGTGCTAGGAAACAAGACTCGAGAATGATTTCTAATAATAATTATGGTGATTTTTAAGCACTTACTATGTGCTAAATGCTGGGGTAGTATATGATTCCTCTGCAGTAATAATAATAATAATAATGATAGCATTTGTTAAGCGCTTACTATGTGCCGAGCACTTTTGTAAGCGCTGGGGTAGATACAAGGTAATCAGGTGGTCCCACATGGGGCTCGTACTTTTAATCTCCAATTTACAGATGAGGTAACTGAGGCTCAGAGAAGTCAAGTGACTTGCCCAAAGTCACTCAGCTGAAGAGTGGAGATGCTGGGACTAGAACCCACGACCTCTGACTCCCAAGCCCGGGCTCTTTCCACTATGCCACGCTGCTTCTTTGTATTTGAAGACAGTGTCCCGATGGTGAAATTCACCATGAAAGGGTGTGTGACTGAAAAGACCAATGTGGGGCTCACAGTCCCGGCCATAGTACATACACAGAGCACCTTTCCCTTGTTGTATTGTCAAGTTTAATGCCATTAGAAGGATGTGAGATCATCTAAATCTCCCTCCAGTGTACTTAGCACATCTATGGATTGAGGTTTGGCAGCATTGAGGTTGTTTGCCGTTAGTGTTGTACACTGAGTTCCCAAGTGCCCCAATTAGTATATGGAAAATGGAAAAAGATGCGTAGCACGTGAATAGGAACAACTCTGTATTTTGGTTTTCTTTATCTTAATACTGACTGAACTGTGGTTAAGGAGCGCTTAGTTTTCTTCTCTCCTTCTCTGCAATCTTGTACTTCTCCAGACTTCAGGACATCTCTACTTGGAAGTCCCACCGACACCTCCAATTTAACACATCCAAAACAGAACTTCCCATTTTCCCATTCAAACTCTATCCCCCCCGTTACTTTCCCATCACTGTAGTTAACACCATCAACCTTCCTGACTCAGAAGCCCATAAACTTGGTGTAATCCTTGACACATCTCTCTCGTTCAACTCACATATTCAGTGTCATGCAGTCCTGTCCGTTCTACCTTCACAATATTTCTAGATTCCACCATTTCCTCTAAATCCAAACTGTACTCTCTCAAGGACTTAGTACAGTGCTCTGCACACAGCGAGCACTCAGTCACTTCGATTGATTGTTACCATGTGGATCCAAGTACTTTCTGCATCAGCCTCCTTGCTGACCTTCCTCCCTGCAGTCTCTCCCCACTCCAATCCATAATTTACTCTTCTGCCTGGATCATTTTTTCTAAAATGAAGTTTGGTCCACATTTTCCCTCTTCTCAGAAAACCTCCGGTGGTTGCCAATACTCCTCTGCATCAAACAGAAACTCCTTATTATCAGCTTTAAGGCACTGAATCATCTCTCCCATTCCTATGTACTGTGCCTCAGTTACCTCATCTGGAAAATGGGGATTAAGACTGTGAGCCTCTTGTGGCATCGACTGTGTCCAACCCGATCATTTTGTATGTACCCCAGTGCCATGCCTGGCACGTAGTAAGCGCTAACAAATACCATAAAAAAAACACCTTGCTGATCTCCTACTCTAACACGCCCTGTACGTTTTGTTCTTTTAACACCAGCCTTCTTAATATACCTCAACCTCATTTATCTCACTGCTGACCCCTTGACTATGTCCTCCTAACCTGGAACTCCCTCCCCCTTCGTATCTGACAGACCAGCACTCTCCCCATTTTTAAAGCAGTCTTATTAGTCAGTGGTATTTATTGGGCACTTACTATATACATAGTATGATACTAAGGGCTTGGGAAAGTACAGTGCAAGAGAGTCAAATGAGACCCATGCCCACAAGGAGCTTACAATCTATACCTAAAATCATCTCTTCTCCAAGAAGCCTTCTCTGTGTAAGCCTTCGGTTTGCCTACTCCCTCTGTTATCCGCATCGCCTGTGCACCTGGATTTGTACCTCCTAAGGTACTTGATATTTATCCCACCTTCAGCCCGAAAGCACCTATGCACATATCCTTGAACTCTACCATTTCCCCTATTGGTAATATATTTTGATGTCTCTCTCCCCATCTAGGTTGTAAGCTCGTTGTTGGCAGGGATCTTGTCTACCAACTCTATTGCACTATGTAGTCTCCTAAGCGCTTAGTACTTTGCTCTGCACGCAGTCAGTGCTCGGTAAATACCATCGATTGAATGTTGGAGTGCTTGTTTACTCCTTCTTTATAAACTGAGCTAAAGTAATGTATTTTCTCAGTTACGTCATACACAAGTGTCAGATATTAGAGCCCTACTTTCATTTTCGTCCTCTTAATGAAGAAATCACATGCAAGCCTTTCTTTGTACTTGTATAGCCGCCCATTATAAAAGAAATCAAGACTACAAAACTTCGGAAATGAATTCATGGCAAGCGTTCCCATGGTAGTCAGAAATGATCTCTTGCTTAAATCTAGTTCATCCACTTTTCACTGAATTAAAATCTCAATATGAGTTTTATTTAAGTTTTTTTAATTAAAAATTTGAGGTCAGAGTAGTTTAGAGAGTACCTAGTGAGTAAAACTAAAAATAGGATTCAGAACTGCCAGTCTAGTAATTTTGACTCCAAATTTGATCTGTTCTGATTCAAAATAAATAGCTCACATGGATGAAGTTTTCTTTGGGGGTTTCACATACGTCTTCGGTATTTTTAGGAACCACCATTCCAATGACAGGAGCACCCAAAGATGCAGCTTTCATTTCTGTAGGCCCTGCCCGCCCCATTATTCCCAGAGCCTTCAGCATCATCGATGCAAATATCTGAATAAAAGAAGGAAGTTGGAAATATTTTGTGAAAATTTACCAAGCTACTGGGTAGGCCAGTCTTCAGGTACAACCACCTTAGATACTTCCAGTTGAAGTTTGTTTCCACCTGAATTATTGGGTTGGAAAAAGGGCTTTGAAGTCTCTGAAATTGGAAAACTACATATATATTCCTCCCTCCCCCAGCTGTTTTTTTCTTCACTCTTCCCACTCACTCCTCACATTTCTGGGCTGCACTACCACTTTGCTAGTGAGTAAGTATTGATTACCCCAAGTCATGGGAGGCTGTAGCGGAGGAGAAAACAATTCCCAGATATCCAACTGTGTGATACTTTGAGAACTTTGGCCTCTTGTTCTTGAGAGGCAGGACAGGTGCAGAAAAGCAGATCTATGAAATTCCTTTGGTACCACAGATACAAAAAAAGGCTTGTGGATAATCTAGTTTTCGTTTCTCAAAGTTTCAGAAAGGCATAGCCGAAAATGGAAAAATAAATGTTATCCTGTTTTGTGTCACATACTTTAATCCACAGCTCTGCCTAAATTTCTTTTGCATTGTCCTAGTTGCCAAATAATGTTATGCTGACTACTTCTGTGGGATGATGTAATGCCAAGCAGAAAAGATTTGGGGTTTCTTGAGTACTCTTAGTTGTGAGTTTTACAGCTCTGACGGAGTGCAGTTTCAACCACAACATTGTATTTACATGAAATGTACTTTAAGGAAAAAAAATTGGGAAATATCTCTAAGGCAAAATAGAAACCATAGATAAGTCATTATTTCAGATTTTTACTAAATCACTTACCCAGTTCATGGAGTATCTGTGAGGTGAAACTAAAATCAACTTTTCTGTTTATTCACAGCTTTGTAAAAAGGGGTGGTTATTTAAAGGGCAGATTCTAATTACTAAAATTAGGATTTTGGACTATCTGTGTTTTAATTTATCTTTGTTATTCCTTTCCTAAATTACCACAAGGAATTGACTGTTAAATTTGCCGTATAATTCATGTAGAATCACATGAGCTCCATGTGGCATAGGGACTGTATCCGATCTGATTGTGTATCTACCGCAGAGCTAGTGTGATCCTTGGCACAAAGTAAGGGCTTACAAATACCACGATTACTGTTATTCGTATCTCTAAAAGAGTGAAACCCGAAGTTAAAGGGGACTCAATTCCAGAAGAAATACTCACACTGTTGCATCCAATTAATTACCTTTTCATTACGGGAAGGTAACTTATCTGCTAATTCTGTAGTACTCTCCCAAGCACTTGAACAGTGCTCTGCACATAGTAAGCACCCAGTAAATGCTGTTGATTGATTGATCTTTTTTCCTTTTTCCTAAATTCCAGTTTATGCCAGTGCAAAAGAGTTTTCTTAGAATTTTTGAGTATTATCCTTATCCTTACAGGGGTTTATAATAAAGTTTACCTGAAAATATTTGGTTCACATGGATGATTTTGAATGTCAGTTGTGTTTTTTCCAGTACGGTTCAAATCGGTTAAAAAAAGAACTTTTATTTCATAGTGACGGGATTGCCAGCATGTTACCATAGCGACCTTGAGAACCCTTGACTAGGTGGGGATGGAGGAGGAGGGGAGACTTGAGGAGCCTACATTTCTGGCCATTGCACTTTGCCCTCGGAACTAGCTCTAGGAGGCTCCTTGTTTGCTTCAGTGAACAATTAAGGGGTCGCTCAGAGTCAGATGTGGCCAGAGGGCCATGGGCAATGGAACATTAGTGTTTCTATCTATTTCCTCCATTAGGAAACCTTGCCCATTTTTGTTCATTTATTCATTGTCGTATTTATTGAGCACTTATTGTGTGCAAAGAGAATGCAATACAACAGTAAACAGACAAATTGCCAGCCCACATATGACACTTCACATGGAATCTCTGTATGCAAAATATTAATAATAATTATGGTATTTAAGCACTTACAATGTGCCAAGCACTGTTCTAAGTGCTGGGGTGGGTACAGGGTAATCAGGTTGTCCCAAGTGAGGCTCTCAGTCTTAATCCCCATTTTACAGATGAGGTAACTGAGCAAAGTGAAGTGACTTACCCAAGGTCACACAGCAGGCAAATGGCACAGCCGGAATTAGAACTCACGCCCTTGGACTCTGAAACCCGTGCTTCTGCCACTAGGCCATGCCACTTCTCATCTACAACCCTAGTAATGGTGGATGATGGCATTTCAGCTATTAATTGACTTTGTCAGTCATGGTAATGAAGACTCCAAGGATAAACCTGTTCTCCACCTATTTCCACATAATCCAAACTAAATGATTTTTCATTTTTCACTGACTATGAAAATTGGAAAGGTTTTTTCTTTTTCTTGACTTGCCGTAAATATTAACTTGGCATGAGAATCTTCAGCTCCAGAACTTAATTATTTGGAAAAAATCAAGGGACTAATAAGTACTTTCATTCTAAAACACCATGAAAAGCAGTGCTGCTGCTGCATGTATTAGCACCTTTGAAAAATCAATAGTTATCCAATAACATTGTGTGTTAATTTTTCAAACATTGGAAAAAAATTGTATTTTCCCATTCATGTTTTCTATCAGTCATAAATACATTTCTTTTAAAACTTCTGTCCAAGAAGGTGGCCTGAATCTCCCCCCCACCGAATAATGGGCCTCTTCAGGCTCTCTTTCTCCTGCAAAGAGAGACTCTGGCTGTCATAAAACACAGTTGTTATGGCAGTCACACGTGCATGTTAGTTCTCATGTAAGTCCAAGGACACCTACCTGGATATCGAGGAGCAGCTACGAGCCTGTTTATAATATAATAATAAAAATAATAATTATGGCATTTGTTAAGCACTTACTATGTTCCAGGCACTCTACTAAACACAGTGGTGGATACAAGCAACTCAGGTTGGACACAGTCTCTGTCCCGCATAGGGCTCACATTCTTAATCCCCATTTTACAGATGAAGTAACTGAGGCCCAGAAAAGTTAAGTGGCTTGCCCAAGGCCACACAGCAGACAAGTGGCAGAGCTGGGATTAGAACCCATAACCTTCTGACTCCCAGGCCCATACTCTATCTGCTGCACCATGCTGCTTCTCTGCTTATGCTTCTTTATGCTTCTCTATGCTTATGCATACCAGACTCATTTCCTCTTCCCAGAGATGTTAATTTGGGTCCAGTTAATAAAAAGTAAGAAATTTCAAGGGATAGCAAGACCATACTTGGCACTCTCGGTGGGGTATGGTTCAAATCCTTTGCCCTGTTCCGTGCTGTAATTCCAGGCCATGAACCTTAAAATACAGGGGAGCGTCTAGTTTTGTTTTCTGTTTTTAAAAAAAGAACTTAAGAAATTCCATTACTGGGCTAGAGCCCAGTCCATCCAACCTTGCCACTTGTCTGCTGTGTGACCTTGTGTGTCACTTAACTACTCTGGACCTCAGTTACCTCATCTTTAAAATGGGGATTAAGTCTGTGTCCAACCTAATTAGTTTACACCTACCTCAGCGCTTAGTACAATGCCTGGTACATAGTAAGCACTTTGCAAGTATAGTCATTACTGATATCTGCCACAACAGTGAGAATAGGCACCATGTAATGGTTATTATCCTTGACTTCTATTTAGAAATGGGCCATCTAATACCCCCATCTTACCTTTTCACATCTCTAACTGTAAGCCCACTCTGGAGTCCAAACCCCACTTGAGCCCACTGACATTTTCTGCCAGGACAATTTCTTGTAGCAAATTCCATGCATACCACCTGCTGTGTGAAGACGTGTTTCTTTTTGTTTATTTTGAACATGTCACCCTCAGATTTTAATAGGTGCTCCCTTTTGCTGGTGGTGTGGGATTTGGTGAACAACAGTTCCTTGTTTGCTCTACTCCATCAATAATGACCCCTTTCAGCCTGCATCTTTCCAGTCTGAAGAGTCCCGACTCTTTCAGCGTCTCCTTATTCACTTGGTCGGCATCTTGGTTGTCACCTCTGTACCATCTCCATGTCATTTCAGTGTTGTGGTGACCCAAGTTGCACAAAGTAATCCAAGATGTGAGCACCCTGTGGTATTATATGATGGCAAAACTATGGGGTTTGGGTTTTTTTTGTTTTCTCTATCCTCCCTGATGAGACCAAGGGCCACTTTAACCTCTGTCACACATTGGTCAGGTGATTTAAAAGGACAATCAGCAATGACTCCAAGATCTCTTTCTTGGGTCGTGACTGGTCACCCTGAGCCCATTTTCATGTGGTTGTAATTGAGCTTATTTTTCCCAAGATGTATTCCCTTCCCTGTGCTCACATCTGCCATTTTTCAGTTTGCTCGCTCGGTTTTATGAGGTCTTCCTGCAGTTTAAGAGTTGGGCTCAGGGGGTACTCGGCCCCCACCTTTTTACTGCCGATCAGGGGAGTTCAGAGTAAACCCAACAATTCTATAAAGCAAACTGATTACCTTCACTTTTCCTCAGAAAAGCAAATACTACAGTGATTTGCCCAGGAGACTGGGACTTAGCATCTCCGACTTTGCCACGAGTGACTGTTTTTGTTTGAAGGGGAATTAGTTTGTATGTGTCTTGGTGAGGAATTAGTATGTGTCTTGGTGATGTTCTACTTATGTAGGTGTGGATGGTTTCTTGGGCAGAAGCTCTGGGGAGGGTGTGTGTTTAAATGCCTGCATGATATGGAGTTGGTGAGGTGACAGGGCAGGTGAAAAGTTGTGAGGGAGAGAACATTTTTGTGGGAAAAGGAACTTTTCAAAATGCTTGCCGAGCCTGAAATAGAATATTCATTGTGTAGGTCATTTAGTCCCGTTTCTCAGTTCCCACTTGAAATTTCTTTTTATTTTTCTGACATCATCTCAGCAACTAACAGTGATTGGAATGTAAAATGGAAAGACTGAAGATAGGGTTACCCACTACTGCTTTTTATTATTTAACTGAAATTGAGATTCTTTGCATATTCATCTTTAGTAATCAAAATAGCATATAGTGAAATCTTAAGTATCAGTTTATTCAAAATCATATGAAATTTAGAGCAACTGTTATTCCCTAGCCAATTAGATTCCTCTTCTTCTTTCATGAAAAATCAGACTAATTCAAAAGTTCACACTTCAGTGGAAGTGATGAGGTTGTCTAAGCGATTTGCTTAAAATTCAAGGTCATGTTTTATTAATATTTTTGTGCATTTCATCTTGGAATTTTAGTTAAATTTTGATTTATTACATTTTTTTTTATTATGGAGGTTCAGATTTGTGGGCCTCTGTCCCTTAATGTAATATATTTCTTAAAGAATTGTTCCATATGTGATTATCTAAAAGCTCTTCTTTTTTTTTTTAAAGGAAGACTCACAATTAGAGTTTGCCTTTCTGAAAATAAAGTGAATAAATTTGGATATATGATTACAAATATGCCCAAATATTGAATCGTGTTGTCCAAGATTTTATCCATGGCCATTTGAAGAACTTTAAATAACTTATTTTTAGCTGAGCTTCAGTACTTCCTGGTAGCCTATCAGGAATTATTTGATTTTAAAAAGTCAGCAAGGTACTGTAACTGGAAATTGAGATTCTCTCTTTGCATATTTGTCTTTAGTAATCAAAATAGCATATAGTGAAGTCTTAAGTATCAGTTTACTCAAAATCCTATGAAATTTAGAGCTTTAGACATAGAGAAGGAATATATGAGTTGGGCTACTATGCAGAGAAGAGATGAGTTTTGCTTGAATAGAAACTATCATTTTCTCTCATTTTCAGTTTACACTGTATTAACAAAAGCTTGATTTGTGTATTTTCTTTGGTGAAAGAACCAGAATCAGCAGTGAATAGAATTAGTTTGGTTTGTGGGGGAGGGTTATTAAAAAGAAGCCATTGTATTTTTATCTCAGATATGTCATCATGATTTTCAGTGTGAGATAGGGGTGGGGAAACTGTGAGCTCCAGTCTCAAAATCAGATAGGATTCCCTAGATCTCAGATTTGCTTTGCTCATTTTTCTGGGGAGTGTGAGGAGAAAACCCCAGGAATCATGCCTTAGACAATCCAAAAGAAATTCCTGATCACTTCACATTCCTTAGCTGTTTCAGGTGATGTAGGTCATTGAGATTTTTTTTTTTCCATGAAAGATAGGTCCTGGTGCCAGCCACGTACTGTCAGTCATATTTATTGAGCGCTCACTGTGTAGAGAGTACTGTACTAGGTGTTCACTGGAGTGGAGCCTGCTGCAGCAACAGCTGCTTGCTGGTGGCTCAGTGCTACTCTTCTGTGCCTCCCTGCCTGCTCCTCGACACCCTTCGTTCTTCTTTCATTCTTCCTTCCTCCTTCCCGCTAGGGTGGAGGTGGAGAGGTCGGGATGGGGCTGGGAGAGGAAGGGTGGATGGCTACTGAGCAGTCAGCGTTCCCGCCGGTCTGCCAGGTCCTGGCCAGGAAATACAGGGGTCATTTGGGCTCCCCCAGACTGGCTGATGCAGAGCTCTGATTTCTTTGACCTCAATTGTAAGTTTCCTCAGAGCTCAGTCCAGTGGTATTCCCACGGAGGGATCTCACTTACCGATGACGATGCCAATGGAAGGTTGCCAAAGTAGGAAAAGATGTAGATCTGTGGCAAGAAAAAGAAGTGCCCAGATCATTTACCATTATTTGGACAGTTCAATTATCAGTAATTATCACAAGTCAACTGTGTGTGGAACAGTGGATGAGGGGCTTGTGAGCATGCCCTAGAAGTCACAGGCGAGGTCCCTGCCCTTGAGGAACTTGCAATTTATGGGAGATGATAACTATATGCAAGGATGACAACAGGAAAAACATTTTATATTACATGTCTGGGGCAATCCCAATATTGAGGTGGAACTTAAAGTTAAGGTTGCCTTGAGGACATTAAAGTCGCAAATTCTTTAAAAAAAATAAAACAATAAGTGCTGAGAGTTGAGACAGAAGCCCTGTGTCAGATAGCCTTCACTCCCACAAAAGAGTGAAGCTCAAAGCAGTTGAAAGAGTTTTCAAAACAACCCAATGGGGGATTCTTGTCAAAAGCAAATTCATACTATGCTTCATTTATGTGCCCTTTGGATGACTTCTAAAACCTGAAGGGAATTTAGTTCCTTTCCTTGGATGTGGTTGTAGAGCACGAAAACCTGCCGCTCTTCTGTCCCTTTAGTTCTCCCTTTTCTTTAACTAACTGCATCCTTTCATTAGAGGCCAAACAAACTATACAGACGAGGAATATGTTGAGTAGGTTGAATCTAATTTTCAGATAGTCAATTAAGAGGAGAGCGGCTGGTACTGGTGTTTTTAGTATAAATCGACTAATACTCAGTAATGATATATGATCTAATGTTTTTTCCAAGACATTATGAGAGATTTGGGCAAACAGCGGATGCCAAAGATAAAAGAAAATAAGCTGTGCCGGGCCAACTGGAATGGTTTTTCTCCAAAATTGTCCTGTTTATAGCCCTGTGTTTTAAATATTTTTAGAAGAATTCCATACTGCCAGATCACCAAATATCTTATTTGGTTTATGATTACAGTTTTATTTTACTGTATGTTTCCGTAAGAAAAAGATGGTCCTGCCTATGTCTAACTTTCTGTGGCTTTGACATGTTAATATTGGCATATCTGCTCTGTCATTTTCGCTTTTGTTTTCTTTCTTGACCACTGTTGTCAGAGTAATGGTAGGTGATTTGTTTGCTACTTGCCTTTTGCCCACCGATGTAGATTTATTTGTAGATGATCATCGTCATTAATTGAGTTTATCAAAGTGCTATACTGGGCTCTGAAGTAGTTACCAAGGATGTAGAAGAAAGGAATGCTCTGCATTGGACAGATTTTTGGCCAGGCCCTCTCTATCCAGAGTTCAACAGGCCCCACAAAATTCAGGATTAAGCCCACAAAAACCTCAAATGTTTGAAGTTTGACTGCCAGTAGCCAGTCTGTTGTTTAAAAGCGGCGGGTCTCTTTAAATGGCTGCTGGGAACTCTGAGCATACCAATCAGTGTTCTCTTGGCTCCAGCTTAGTCTGGCAGCTCAGAAGAGAACAGCAGGAAGATTCTCATTTCATGGCCTCTTACAGGCCTCTAGACTCTAGGTTCCTTGTGGGCAGGGAACATGCCTACCGACTTTGTCAAATTGTACTCTCCCAGATGCTTAATGCAGAGCTCTAAGTGCCAGGGTAGATACAAGATAATCAGATCCCACTTGAGGCTCACAGTCTAAGAAAGAGGAGCAGGTGTTAAATCCCCACTTTGCAGATGAGGGAACTGAAGCACAGAGAAGTTTTATGACCTGCCTGAGATAAAGCAGGTAGGTGGCAGAGAACCCTGCAGGTCCTGTGACTCCCGGGCCCCTGCTCGTTCCATTAGGCCATGCTGCTTCACTTTAGAGAACTGCTCACATACCCCAGGTTAAGACCATCCCACACAACATGCCAACTGGGGATATGCCCTGCAATACTTGCTGATTGATCTTATCTTAGCGTTCATAAGCCCAATCACCAACTCTATATTCAGACACTTCACATAAGTCAATTCTCTCCATGTCCCCTCTCCTCCTACCCCTCCCCATTCCTGCTCTTCAGGAATCCCAGCTGCATCCCTTCTTTCCTCCCTCCTCCCCCACTCCTCAGTGTTTTTCCCTCCCTCAGTCCAGTATTGAAAAAGGTTTTTTTAAAACCAATACACTGTCAGTGGCTATTGCTACCAGTGTGGCTGCCTCCCCCTTCTCCTTCCCCACTCTCTACCCCAGCCAAATCCTCAAGACCAGGGACAGGGATGAACCAGGTTGGGTTGGGGGAGTAGAACAGTCCCCCTCCCAAGTCACTGCCATCTCCATCACCAGTGGACCCTCTATCTCTGCCTTTGTTCCTGCAGCATAAGCCAGGGTAGGGAGGCGGGACTATAAACAAGAAAGGGAACCTGGATCACTGTGGTTAGTTTAAAAAAGGGTCCCGTAGCAGGTGGGTTGAGGACAAGGAAGATGGTGTAAAGAGCCAAAAGAAAAAGTCGCTGTGACCAGAGGAAGGTAGGGATGGTGGGGATAGGTTACAGGGAGGGATTTCTAGTAGTATTTTTACTTGCCTGAAGTGCTCAACTTTCCAGTTGGGGTTTGGTCTGGGATGGAACGTAGCTAATTGCATGTAGGCCTCTGGGCAAACCCACACCTCGAAACAGCCATTCATGATGAAACTACCTTTTAAAGAAAGGCATCCCAATTGTATCTTGTGGTACACTTGCATTGGCATGAATAGAAAAGCACTACCTCTTAATTGAGAAGTGTCGGACATCTACAGCCCTTTCCTGTCTTCCTTCGCATTATGCATCAAAAGGTGCAGAAGGAATTAAGCATCCAGCTAAAAAGGATCAAGAACTTTTTCCTCTGGATTCTGAGAAGGTGAGCCCTGTCACTTCCTCCCTAAAGCTAAGCCCAACTTCAAGGATTCATCAGATGGGAGTAGGAGGGGTGAATAGAGAAGGGATCAGGATAGGAGAGGAGAGAACAAAGGACAAGGAAGAAAAATCCCAGAAGGAAAAAGAGAAACAACAGGGAGCGGGAAGGATGAGAGAAAGTAAATGGAGTGATTCTCGGAAGAGGGGCAATAAGTGGAAACCTGGGGTGGATTTATTCATTCAATAGTATTTCATTCAATAGTATTTATTGAGCACTTACTATGTGCAAAGCACTGTACTAAGCGCTTGGAAAGTACAAATGGGCAACAGATAGAGACAGTCCCTGCCCATTGACGGGCTTACAGTCTAATCGAATTTATGAATTTGCCCACCTAGGCACTGACCACCCCAACATCTTTCATTATTCCCAACCTTGGGACCTAGAGTGGCCATCTTGCTGCTTTTATAACGGACTGTCCAGTTTTCATCTGCTCTCTCTTCCATTCATTCAGCATCGTATTTATTGAGCGGTTACTGAGTACAGAGAGCTGTACTATGTGCTGGGGAGAGAACACAATGAACAGACACAATTCCTGCCCACAACAAGCTTACTGTCTAGAGAGGGAGCCAGGCATTAATATAAATAAATAAGTTTACAGATAGAATAAATAAGTTACAGATTGCTCCTACCCCCTCCCTCCACTCTTGAAATCTGCCAGAATGCAAATCTCGCTATGTTAAAAGCCTTCAAATCCCACTTCCCCTAGGAGACTTTCCTTGATTTATTCTCAACACCCCTGTCACGTCAACCCAACACTACCCGTAGCACCCTTGTATTTTATTCCTATCCTTAACACTTATGTACTTAGGTATAGTATATTTAAATATGCAGTTATTTAGCTGTTTTCATCCTGACATGGTCATGCCATTTTCTGGTATATCCTTGTTCTCCCTCCTGCTCCCACTACTTGCAAATAATTTTTGCCTGTCTGCCCACACCATTAGGTTGTAAGTTCCCAAAAGGCAGATTGGTCATCTTGCTTCTGTCGTCTTCTCCCAAGTGCTTCACGCTCAGAAGATGCTTAAAAAATATCATGTCTTATATGTCTTATTTAGAGAAGCAGCGTGGGTCAGTGGAAAGAGCCCGGGCTTGGGAGTCAGAGGTCATGAGTTCTAATCCCGGCTCCGCTGCTTGTCAGCTGTGTGCCTTTGGACAAGTCACTTGACTTCTCTGTGCCTCAGTTCCCTCATCTGTAAAATGGGGATTAAGACTGTGAGCCCCATGTGGGACAACCTGATCACCTTGTATCCCCCCTAGCGCTTAGAACAGTGCTTTGCACATAGTAAGCGCTTAACAAATACCATCCTTATTATTATGTCATCGAATGCCTTGATGATTGGTATTTTTTATTATCAGTGTCCAGCTTTCATCCACTTTGTCCATGGCTTGAAAACAATGCTTTGGGGAGAGGAAACACCTCTGGAGCAAGTGGGTGTGAGGTTAAAAGTCATTCCCCAAGAAAAGTCTCTGGTGTTTGGCAGACACGGGTGGATTTCTGCAAAATGTACATGACAACATTATGTTATGCAGTGCGCTCGGCCGTCAAATGCATCCATTAAAGGCATGGGATCCATGAGGGCTTTCCAGGGCCTTGTAATGTGGACATATCTGTGGGGGCTTGGGTTTTTTTTTCCTAGCTGTGTCAAGAGAGGGGAAGTGGAGGGGTAGGAGATGAGGTGCGTGGCCTGCTGGAAGATGGAGTGTCCCTACACAGAAGTGATGGCTAGGCTTGTTAAAGGAGGCTTTCTCTCAGTGGAGTGAGAAATTTTTGTGACAGGCATTGGCTTACTTAACATATCAGATAGGAGTCTCTGTGTAGAAATTGGGTGGGAAGGTGGATAGACAAGCAGATAGCAAGTGCTCAATAAATACCATTGACAGGTCATTTCTAATAGACGGTAAGATTCTTGAGGGAAGCTTTTGTTTGTTTTAGGGTACTTCTTAAGCAATTACTGTGTGTCATACACTTTTCTAAACTCTGGGGTAGGTACAGGTCAGTTAGGTCAGACATAGTCCCTGTCCCGCATGGGGCTCACAGTCTTAAGTGTGAGGGAGAACAGTTATTGACTCCCCATTTTAAACTTGAGGAAACTGAGGCACAGAGAAATTAAGTGATTTGCCCAAGGTCTAACAACTGCTAACAATTGGCAGAGTGAGATTAGTACGCAGGTCCTCTCATTTCTAGGCCTATGCTCTTTCCACTAGGCCATGCTGCTTTCCTAGCATATACCTACTCTATTATATTGTCATCACCCAAGTGCTTATAATACTGTGGTCAAAATGAGCACTCATTAAGTACCATCTATTGATTGGATTTTTCCAAGCTTCAGAATATTTGTTGAATCCCAGTTTATCTGTATTTTGGTGTAATCCTCTTTTTGGAAAGCCTGTCTCCCGGAAGCTCTGTACCTAGAGCCTGTTGTGAGCAGAGATTGTCTCTATTTGTTGCTAAATTATACTTTTCAAGCACTTAGGATAGTGCTCTGCACACAGTAAGTGCTCAATAAATACGATTGAATGAATGAAACCCCACCCAGAAGCCTGACATATTAATAATAATTGTGGTATTCATTGTGTTTATTATGTGCCAGGCACTGTACTAGGCACTGGGGTAGTTATAAGCAAATCCAGTCAGACACAGTCCCGATCCCATGTGGGGCCCACAGTCTTAATCCCCATTTTACAGATGAGGGAACTGAAGTACATAGAAGTGAAGTAACTTCCCCAAGGTCACATAGCAGATAAGTGGTAGAGTCAGGATTAGAACCCAGGTCCTTTGGACTCTCATCCTTTGCTCTATCCATTAGGTCACCCAGGTCATGAGTCTTCTACCCAGGAAGAAAAAAAGCACATTAGCAGCAGTAATGTGACACTTGAAACTCAATTTTTAGGATTACATCAAGAGAGGAGGAATATTTCATTGTGAGCTTGATTTTCTGTTTTGCTTTATTTGGGGAGAGGAAACACCTCTCTAAGGCTATGTAGAATGAAGGCTAACTGCTCATTATAGTTATTCTTTTACCTAATTTTCAAAACTGCCTTTGGTTTTAGTAAAGTATATGTATTCTTAATAATGAGAAGAAATATTTGCATTTAGTATGTTCTGGAGTTTTCCAAACTGGGTAATCCTTCATGAAGAGGAATGGAAAGCTGAGGATCCTAATTTGCAAATGTCTGAAGGGTCAGGTCAGTGTTGAGGAAGGTCTGGCATGTATAGACTCGGGCCAGGATGACACAGCAAATAAGTCCAAAATGGAAGAACACAGCCATGGAAATCTCCAGGGGCCCAGCTAAGATTTCAGACTTGGGGAGAAATCAGTGTCCCAAACTTGTTTTGGCTTGAGAAGCCAAAGGTGAATTCAGATTAAAGCACCAAAAACAAAAGAAAAAGTTGTCTGTTCAGTATCAACCACAAAGGACGTGGAAAACCTTCTGTAGAAGTTATCTGTCTACTTCAATATACTTCATCGGAAGAAGACTGTGAACTTGAACTGCAGAATATTTTTCATTGCATGGATTATATTCCTGTCTTTCTTCTCTAAAAAAAAAATGAGTTAATATTCTAGACACAGAAAGCAGAAGTCACGTGTTTTTTCAGTTCTCAGAATGAACTGGAAATGAATCTTCAGAATGCTTTGAAATGTTGTTTGCCAAGAAAGACATTTTTTGTTTTTCAAACTTTTCATCAAACTTGAGGGTTTGGAAAGGCAATGTTTACTTGACCAACAAAAAAGACCATTGCTGAGTACCCTTATACTTTTTAGAGAAATGAGTTTAAAAATATCATGGTGTCAGAATATTTCTTTCTGTACCATTCCTGGTTTTCTGTATCACTGAGAGAAAATGTTTTGAACTTTTTCGTTCTCTCTTGGGGAAAGGCTACAAGTAGCTTTGTGCATGTTATTTTTATGCCAATTTAAGTCTTAAATGATTCCACACATGTGGTTTGTGGGAACTAGTACAGTAGATTATGACAAGGGGTTAAAAGGAACAGAAATACTGATGGAATTGCTCTTATTAAAAGCATTTTGAAGTGCTCCTTTAAGTTTTTTTTTTTTCTTTAATGGTATTTGTGGAGCACTTACTATGTGCCAGGCACTGTATTAAGCGGTGGGGTACATAAAAGTTAGTTGGACACTGTCCATGTCCCACAGGGGCTCACAGTCTTAATCCCCGTTTGACATATAAATGAGGCCCAGTGCAGTGATGTGCTGAAGGTTACTCAGTAGACAAGTGGTAGAGCAGGGATTAGAACCCAGGGCCTTCTGAGTTCCAGGACAGTGCTCTATTGGGCCACACTGCTTCTCCAAGATTTGCATGGGGAGGAGTTGCTATCTATATCATGTATTTCTTTTCCTCTCTCCTCCCCATTTTTTTATCCATTGCCATTCTGTCTTTTTCTTTCTAACGAACATGAAGGCAGGAACAAATCCACTTAATTCCAGCATCCTAACAGAACAGAAGCAAAGAGGACCGTTTGGATTAGCTGATCAGTCAATTAATCTATCAGTTGTATTTACTGATCTGCTTACTGTGTGCAGAACACTGTACTAAGTGCTTGTGAGAGAACAGTATAACAGATACATTCCCTACCCACCACAAGTTTCTAGTCTAGAGGGGAAGACAGGCATTAATATAAATAAATTAGGGATATGCACATAAGTATTCATTCAATAGTATTTATTGAGCGCTTACTATGTGCAGAGCACTGTACTAAGCGCTTGGAATGTACAAATCGGTAACAGATAGAGACAGTCCCTGCCCTTTGACGGGCTTACAGTCTAGGAGGAGCGATGAATATAGAGAGCAAGTGAGGGCAGTGCAGAAGGAAGTGGAAGAAAAGGAAAAGAGGGCCTAGTCAGGAAAGGCATCTCGGAAGAATGTGCCTTCAAAAAGGTTTGAAGGAGGGGAGAGTAATTGTCTGTCACATATGAAGAGGGAAGGTATTCCAGGGTCAGCTGTGATATAGATGAGATCGAGGTATAGTGAATAGGTTGGTATTTGTTAAGCGCTTACTATGTGCCGAGCACTGTTCTAAGCACTGGGGTAGACATAGGGGAATCAGGTTGTCCCACGTGGGGCTCACAGTCTTAATCCCCATTTTACAGATGAGGGAACTGAGGCACAGAGAAGTTAAGTGACTTGCCCACAGTCACACAGCCGACAAATGGCAGAGCTGGGATTCGAACTCATGAGCCCTGACTCCAAAGTCCGTGCTCTTTCCACTGAGCCACGCTGCTTCTCCGTGGTTGGCATTAGAAAAGAGGTTGGCATTAGAGATGCAAAGTGTGCAGACTGGGTTGTAGTAGGAGAGAAGTGAGGCAAGGTGATTGAGTGCTTTTAAGCCAATGGTAAGGGGTTTCTCTTTGAGGAGGTGGATGGGCAGCCAGTGGAGGTTCTTAGAGAAGCAGCGTGGCTCAGTGGAAAGAGCACGGGCTTTGGAAAACTGCTGGTCTCTGAGATTTTAAACAGGCTCTAAATCAACCTTGCATCAGTTTTCACATGACCCAAGGGGATGGAGGGAGTCTTTTATCTGGAATCCCCATTTGCAGGGTGGTCCCCTAAAAGAAAAACTTCTAGCACCCTCCCCAAACAGTTGTGGAATAGTGAGCTGAATTGGGTGATATCAGACCGTAATATGTTCCAGCCGTAAACATAATGAAAGAGGATTAAGACTGTGAGCCCCTTGTGGGACATAGACTGTGTCCAACCTGGTTACCTTGTATCTACCCCAGTGCTTAGTAAAGTGCCACGCACATAGTAAGCACTTAACAAATACCTTAAAAAAATCTGAAAAAAGGAGCATTTTAAACTGTACTCTGGTTGGGATTCAGAACCAAAGTATCTCTGAACCTCTTGCTTCTTCCCCTTACCACTGGGATACATTTGAGAGTAGTGTTAGTGTTTCTGTATTCCAGGCACTTGGCCAGTATCATACTCTATGCTCCCTGCCAGTTGCCCAATGAAATATCACCGGAATGATGTGCTTCCAAACGGACAGTGTTTTTACAATGAAGGGAAATGTCAAACAATATGGCAAAGATATGGACAGCTGGGAGACGGCCAAAAAGTCAGGCCTGCCTGATGTATAGCAGTTAAAAAGGCAGCCATTCTCTTTAATGAGAGGCTTCGAGAAGATTGTGTCACCAAAAAGCAGCATGGCCTAATGGATAGAGCATGAACCTGGGAGTCAGAAGGACCTGATTATTTGCCCGGTGTGAAGGGACTGGCAGTAAACATGGTCATATCAGGCCATGCTTACATTCACTGAGGAAATCTCATTGTCAGTACTCTCAGGTTCAGCAAACTGTGAAATAGTGTAGGTTGGCCTCGTGAGAAGAGCCCAGGCCTGAGAGTCAGGACATCTGGGTCCTAATCCCAGCTCTACCATTTGCCTACCATGTGGTCTTAGCCATATCACTTAGTTTCTGCCTCAGTATCATCTGTAAAATGAGCACCTCAAAGTTCAGGCACTTTGTCCGATCTGATTATCCTGCATCTGCCCTAGCACTTAACATAGTGTTTGTTACTAAAAAATGCTGAACGAATGCCACAGTCATCACTATTATCATCATCATTAGTATTGTCGCATAAGGCTATGTGTATGCTAGAGTTCACATTATCCACTGTGCTCGAGAGTGCCTTTTGAATGTCCATTTGTACTTCCTTCTGCTCTCTGCCAAGTTGAATCCATTTAACAGACCCTTATTTTTCAAAAAGCACAGAGAAGGAAATCATCCAAATAAGTGGTGTAAAAGTGTGTACTGCAGAGGACTGTCAGGCTGGCACGCAGCTCTCAGGAACAGGGTGTCTGGGGGGAGAGGAAGATCGTGAGACCAAAAAGCAGTAATAAAAACTGTACCAGGCAGTGTACGCAGCAAATGCAGTAGCACAGCAAGTGACAAACTCTATATATGATGTGGAAGGGATTGTCATTCATGCATAGGTCTTATCAGTCACACCCACATACTGATAAAATCTCAGTGTGCACAATGTCATCTTTGAACCTGGAGGATACTTAGATATATTTTTCCAGTTGTTTTTCAGAACAGCCATATTTACCATATCAAGTTATAACTGGGTCTGTTGATTTTTTTAAAGAAATGTCTTCAGCTGTAATTGGAAAAGTAGTACTCAGTGGGAGGAAAAGTCCTAGAAAAGTTAGGGCAAGGGACTATAAAGGAACTACTGCTGGGTTTCACTCCCAATTCTACTTCTGGTTCCCTGGGTGGCCAATAAAACTGAACTTTGTTTCTTCTCTGGGGATTACAAATTGTTCCTTGAAATTCTCATGTCATCAAATGTTATTCTTTGACAGTGTAAGAACCTCTCTTGTGCTTTCTCTCTCTTTTCCTTTTCCCTATCACTTGAAATGGACCAGTTTGTAAGCTTAGGGCTTTGTTTTTAATTTGTGTTGTCGCGCTACTGTCCGGAGCATATCAGTGTAGCTCTGGGAATTGGGGCTGTTACGGCTGCTACAGATTTGGGGAAGCTGTGGGGTGAGAATTCCGAAGTATAACTTTTTTTTTTCTTAAATGTTCTCCAGTAAATGCCAAAGTACGTTTTGTTTCTCAGCAATGGTATAATGTGTTTCATTTGTTTTTCTCTCTGTCTTATATATCACGTTCTGAAAGTCTTCCTTGAGAGTGCTCAGATTTGGGATCTCCCAATAAAATTCACTTAAACATCCCTTTATTTTTTGGTAATTATTTATAAGCTGGGTATGAGAAGTGCTCTAAAGATAAATATTTTTGTTAATAAATATCAAATTACATAACTATTGTGTGAGCTTGCCCTTCTGTGTCACCAGCTAGATTTACCCAGTTAGTAGGTTTCCCATGACCCAGGCTGGTTTTTAGGAGTCAATCATCATGGGATTTTAAGAAGCCAAAAGCCATAGTTGGGCCAGTTTTGGGAACTGCATATTTTGTTTTTTTAAAGCTCCCTCTTTAGTTAGTGGCAGGGTATCACTGATGTCATATTAATTGTTATCTTGCTCCACTTAATGGTTCAGACAGAAAAAGATAGCCCTAACTAGGTGGAAATTTGGGACGACCAGATTGTCTCTAGTCAGTCTCTCTTTTTTTCATGTTTGCTTTAGAATAATGTGTGAGATGTGTTGTTCTGATTACATGACTAAACTCCTCCTGCCCTCCCCATCGCCTCAACTCCCTCCCTCTGCCCTGCCCCCCTCCCTGCCCCACAGCATTTGTGTATATATGTGCATATTTATTATTCTATTTAGTTTATTAATATGTATTTGTTTATAATTCTATTCATTTAAACTGATGCTATTGATGCCTGTCTGCTTGTTTTGTTGTCTGTCTCCTCACTTCTAGACTGTGAGCCTGTTGTTGGGTAGGGATTGCCTCTATTTGTTGCCAAATTATACTTTCCGAGCGCTTAGTACAGTGCTCTGCACACAGTAAGCACTCAGTAAACATGATTGAATGAGTGAATAAATCTTGCCTGCTTTTTCCTGCACAAAGTCTGCTTGGGTCTGCCTTTCCTTCCCACCCAATCTGCTACCACCCAAGGTACAAGTTCTAGTCTTACATCTGCTAACCTACTGCATTAGCCTCTTCTCTGATGAACTCCCAGCTTCCAGTCTCTTCCCCTGTCCAGTCCAAACTACTTGCTACTGCAAGGATCATCTTCCTGAAGCATTTCCCGGTCACGTCTCTCCTCCCCTCAAAACTCTCCACTGCCTCTTGAAATCTCTTGGCAATAAACAAAAAACTCACACCTTCAAGGCTCTCCACGTTCTGGCCCCGCCTTACCTCCCTGCAGTCTTCACTTGCTAATCCCACAGTTCATCTTTACTCATTGCAAGCCAACCTTCCAGTTTTACCTTGCTCTCAACTCTCTCCCCGGCCCCTTTCTTTTCTTTTCTTCCCATTACCCTCAACCCTCTCCTAAAATGTTTTGTTGTCTCTTCAACTAGCATAAGCACTTATGAACTTGTTTTCACCTTCCTAGGCATTCCTTTATATAAGTCTGCTCCATTTTTTTATTTTGACTACTTTAGTTGTAAATATTTTTATGCTTGTCTCTTGGATCAGAGTGTAAGTTCCTTATTCAGCACTTCCTAAGCACCTAGTAAAGGGCCCTGTATCAAGTGGGTGTTTAGTAAATTCTTCTGCTATTTTCGTCATCACTTATAATTGTTTCCTTTAGACTGTGAGCTCCTTGAGGGCAAGGATTGTGTCTACCAGCCATATTGTACTCTTCAAGTGCTTCATAGTATGGTATGGTGCTCTGTGCACACAGGAAGTGCTCAAGAAATACCAATGATTGACTGATTCATCACCAATAGAATTGCTTGAGTGGGTACCCTGTGTAGCGTGTTAAACTAGATGCTAAGGAGAATTAAAAGAGGAGCATAGGACAAGGCAATGTCACTGCCCTCAAGCTTACAGGGTTACACACTGTAGGTGCTAATCAATGAATCAGTGCTTTTTTTTGAGTGCTTACTGTGTACAACGTGCTGCATGAAGTAATAATGTTGATATTTGTTAAGTGCCTATTATGTGCAGACCACTGTTCCAAGCACTGGGGTAGATACAGGGTAATCAAGTTGCCCCACATGAGGCTCACAGTTAATCCCCATTTTACAGATGAGGTAACTGAGGCAGAGAGAAGTGAAGTGACTTGCCCACAGTCACACAGCTGACAAGTGGCAGAGCTGAGATTCGAACCCATGACCTCTGACTCCCAAGCCCGGGTCTTTCCACTGAGCCACGCTGCTTCTCAGGATTAGAAGTGCTCGGGTGAGGACAGTACAGTAGAGTTGGTAGACATGATCCCTGCCCTTACGGCACTTACAATATCTTGTGATAGACCTTAAAATAAATTACAGGTATGGAAAGCAACAGAGTGTTAAAATATGTACTTTAGTGGTGTATCCGTGCTTAGGGGGTACAGATCCAAGTGCAGAAGTAATACAGAAGAGAGGGAGAATAGGGTGGGAATCAATCAGTCGTATTCTTTGAGTGCTTACTGTGTGCAGAGTACTGTACTAAGCATTTGGGAGAGTACAATATGACAGACACATTTCCTGCCCACAATGAGTTTTACAGTCAAGAGGGAGAGACAGACGTTAATATAAATAAATAAATTATGGAGATGTTCATAAGTGCTGTGGGGCTGGAGGGAGGGGTGTTGTATAAAGGGCAACACAAGTCTGGGTGATGCAGAAGGCAATGGGAGAAAAAGAAATGAGGGCTTAGCCAGGGAAGGCCTCTTGAAGGAAATGTGCCTTCAATAAGGATTAGAAGGTGAGGAGAATAATTGTCTGTCAGATATGAAGAGGGAGGGCATTCCAGGGCAGAGGCAGGACGTGGGCAAGAGGTCGGCAGGAGATAGATGAGCTTCGGGTACAATAAGGAGTTTGGCTTTAGAGGAGCCAAGTGTGCAGGCTGGGCTGTAGTAGAGTAGTGAAGTTGAAGTGAAGTCAGGTGGCAAGGTGATAGAGTGCTTTAAAGATGATGATAAGGAGTTTCTATTTGAAGAAGAAATAGGTGGGCAATCACTGGGGGTTCTTGAGTGGGAAAACATGGACTGAACGTTTTGTAGGAAAATGATCTGAGCAGTGGAGTAAAGTATGGACTGGAGTGGGGAGAGACAGGAGGCAGGTAGGTCAGCAAGGAGACTGATACAGTTATCAAGGTGGGCTAGGATATATGCTTGGATTAACATTGGTAATAGTTGGGATGGAGAGGAAAGGGCTGATTTTAGTGATGTTAAGGTTGAACTGACAGGATTTAGTGATAGATTGAATGTGTAAGAAAGGAGTTTAGTCAGGGAAGGTTTCTTGGAGGAGATATTATTTTGGTAGGGCTTTGAAGTTGGAGTCAATGGTGTTTTGTTGGATATGAATGGGGACAGGGTTCCAGGGAAGAAGGAGATGTGAGTAAAGTGTCAGTGGTGAGAGAGATGAGTTAGCAATAGAAAATAAGTTGATGTGAGAGGAGAAAAGCGTGCAGGCTGGGTTGTAGTGGGGAAGGAGCAAAGTTAAATAAAAGGGTGAGAGCCGACTGTATGTACATTTTAAGCAGGTCTGTTGATCTTCCTTAGGCCGAAATATTATTGTTTAGTTTGAATGCTAGGTGTGTTCACTTTTGCTCAGTTTTTCCTGTTGGGTTGCTCTTTTGTATAAAGAGAGGATTGAAGTTCTTCCTACCCATTATCCTATCCCTTTAAGGTTATGGATGTCTGGCGTGTTTTAGAACTTTGTTGTAAAATGTTTTCATTCCTTGCCACCCCCTTTCACATCCTCCATAAACTGCAGATTTTTTTTTTTAATCTCAAAAGTGCTGTCTCCCCTGAACATCATCGGATCTTAAAGACTTGGAGAGGCCAAGCAGGAAAGTGCTAGTAGTAGCTGTAGTAGTAATATTATTCATTGAACATCTACTGGGTGCAATACACTGTGCTAAGTGCTAAGGAAGAACAAATGAGAGAAGTTAGGCATCTTCTGGCCCACAAGGAACTTACACTCTGATGGGGGAGGCAAACGTAAACATATCTACAACTAGAGTAATTGAAGTAAGTAAATGGAATGTACAATTAGATGGCATCTATAGAAATATGTTCAGAATGAATATAAAGTTCATAGGAGATGCGGTGGGCTTGTATGGCTTAGAGCACTGAGAACTAATCAGGGAAAGCTTGTTGAGGAGGTGGGATTTTAGGAGGGCACTGAATGAGGAGTTTGTTCTGATCAGTAGGATTGGAGTTGGAGATAGGGAGTTGTGGTAGGGGGCAGTAAAGGTGGGAGAGGCAACAGTGAGGTACATTTAGGTGAGCTTGAAAGGAGTGAAGACTGTGAGCCGGCCCATCGTGGATGAAGAGAGTAGATAGGTAATTTGGGTGGGTTGGTTAAGAGTCGTGAAGTTGAGCATGAGAAGTTTTTGCTCCGATGTGGAGATTTTACTGTCCTAGCATTTTAGCATCCGAATGATTGATTGGTGTGTGATGGAACAAGCATAGGAGAAAAAATTCTTGAATTTTCTCAGCCAAATCTTGGAAATCATCCCCCACCATTAGCTGGGAGAACTGAGCTGCTTATTGGAAATTGGAAATTATCTTAGATAAGCCCTCTTTTGCTAGAGATATTGGGCCTTAAAAAATTCAGTGTTCAGTACCAATTTTCATTTGTTGAATTTTTTCCAATTAAATTCTCCCAAATACGATTGTAATCTTTCCAAATATTTCTAGCATTCAGATAGCCTGTATAACAGTAACTCTACAATACCACCCTCACGCCCTCAGTTCAGTCTGTTTTGTCAGCTTCTGGGTGTCACTAGATCTTGTCCAGGTCCAACTGCCATCACTACTGACTAACCTTGTACAAGTCATTTAATCCTTTTATTACCTCAGTTTCTCTCTCTTTAGCTATCTCCACCTTTCTTCCAAAGAATGTTGTGAAGGAATATGAAATCCTAGATTGAGTTTAACAAGAAAAGGTGTTGCATAAATTCAAAATACGATGATCACTTTAGCCCTAAAGTCTTTCAGATGACTCTTCGGGCCACTGGGCCTTGCTTGTAACTTCTTGGTGGTGGCAAGACCAGAATTCTTTGGAGTGTAGTGTATTCGGGAAAGTAAATTCCAAATGTTTCATTCTTAACCATTGAAGGGTGACTTGGCCTAACAAAACAAACCCAATAAATTGAATCATCTTCCAGTTTTATATGTGTATATATATATATATATATATATATATATATATATATATATATATATATTTAATGATTCCATATTGGCATGCTGATTTGGGCCCACCCATCCTTCCCCAATTCAGAAAGAGTCACAATATTATGCTACTCGGCATTAAATATTGCTGCCAATAAGGCCTACTGATTTACATTTCTGTGAATGTGGACAGTATATGAACTCTGAAAGTTTCTGTAGCATATGTGGCGTGCATTCCAGATTTTATATGTTAAACTGTACCGTATTTTTCAAGAAAGTAAATAATTTATCCATTAGTATTTGAACACCTACTGTGTGCATGGGAGAATACACTAAAAGTAAAAGACATAATCCCTGCACTCGGGGACATAATCCCTGCACTCGGGGAACATATAATTTAATAGGCAAAATGGGCAGACCTACTGTATACAATAATAGTGATAGTAGTGGTATTTTATAAGCAATTACTGGGTGCCAAGCACTATACTAAATGCTGGGGTGAATACAAAACAAATCAGGTTGGACATAGTCCCTGTCCTATGTGGGGCTCACAGTTCAAGCGGGAGGAAGAACAGATATGTAATCCTCATTTTACGGCTGAGGAAACTGAGGCACAGAACAACAGTTCATTGACTTCCCCAAAGTCACACAGTGGGCAAGTGGTAGAGCTGAGATTAGAACCCAGGTCCTCTTGACTCCCACACCTGTGCTTTTTCCACTAGGCCATACTGTTCACTGCTTCACGCTGCTTCAAACAGATCAAAGAGTAGAAATTAATAGATAAGTGGAGTAAATCAATGTAGACACATGAGTGGTAAGCATTGTGACTGGGTATGGCTTAATCAGGAAGGTGGGATTAATCAGGAAATGCCTCCTGGAGGAAGAGGCTTTTCCAAAGGAATTTGAAAGTGGGAGGGATGTGGATTTAAAGAGGGAGGAACTTGCAGCCTGGGTGGAAGATGTGACCTGTGGGTCACAGACAGGAGAGCAGATATGGATACAGAGCACAGTATCTTTAGAAGTTTTGCTAGGGAAAAGTAGAGTGTGACCTTGGATACAGAGTGAAAAGAACAAAAGACATAAAGCAGACAGTTCTTTGGTAGGATTTTATGCAAAAGTCCTGTCATGCCTGTCATGGGTTCATCCTTTCAGCTTCGTGGGATTCCGAGGGTTGTCTTTATTCTCTCACTGAATATTTCTATGATGTTGAGTGCAGAAGTTGTAGCCCCTTGCTTCTGCTGAGGACACTGCCTCGAATTTTCCCTGCGCGATCCTGGTTCTGTGTTCTCCCTGCTCCCCACAGTGTACTTGACCAGAGAATGTAGATATACATGGCATCTCATGCCTCCTCCCTGCCAGATCCCTCCATAAATGTGCACATCTCCAGCTCACACACCATCACTCACCCCAGTGCCTTCTTTAAATGATGCCGTTGGACTGAAGTCTGCACGGTCACTTGGGTTCTTCCCCGCCCCCATCCCCATGGCACTTATTACATATCTGTAATTTTTTTATTTGTATTGCTGTCTACCCGCCTCTAGACTGTAAGCTCGTTTTGGGTGGGGAATGTGTCAGTTTATTGTTGTATTGTACTCTCCCAAGCGCTTAGTGCAGCACTCTGCACACAGGAAGTGCTCAGTAAATACGATTAAGTGAATGAATGAATGGTTATGGTCTCTTGCAGGGCTTCAAACATTATTCCCTTCCCCAGGATTTCTAAACCCTCCAATTGTCCTAGTGCAGAGGAGGAAAGGGGATGACTTGCATACCACTAGGGTCCTGACTGATATGCTGGGGATTCCCCAGTGGTGTTGCAAGCAAGGGGTGTATTTCACTTCCAGTGCTTATAACAGTGCCTGGTACATAGTAATCCCTTAACAATTATTATTATTAGTAGTAATAACAGGGAACTCTCCTTAGAGCTGCTTCTGAGACGCTCTTTGAAATCTCCAACAACAGCATTAAGGCTAGATAGGCCCTTAAGAATGGCAGTTTGCTACAGGAACTATATTTCTGAGTTAGCACTGCAATGAACATCTTAATGTTTGACTTTTATAAACTGTTTTCAACAGTTTTACAGAAATGCATATTTTAAGGGATTGTTAGAGGGAAGTGTTTTGCTTTAATTTACTCGAGACCTTGACTTATCTCAGACTTTCCCTGGTGGGCATTAAATGTGTTGCCAGTTTGGTTTCCTTTTGTTATATTAATCGAAGAAATGAGCATTATAAATAATTGTAAACCGTCCATCTGTCCTCCAACAGCAAGCTGATATCCAAAGGTAAATGACTGCCCATTGCTGGCAAGGAAAATGTGTTCTGAGAGTGTTTCAACTTGTAAAATGTTCTCTTCCAAATCCTGCATCTGGAGGAAGTGCTACAAGTCAAGGGCTATTGTAGTTGAGGCAGGTTTCTATTATATGGTTCCTAGAAGTGTAGGTTGTAATTAAAGTTACAAGGCAGGTTCCATTACAGCGTTTTGCTTTTTCTTAGCTTAGAATTGAAATGAAAATTTGTCTTTTCATACTGAAGTTCTTTCTGGCTTTATCTTGGCACAAATGGACATTTTAAATGTCTGAGGCCAGTTTTTGAGATTTAAGTTATTAAAGAGGTAAATGGAAACCCTTCTACTCCAGATTTTCCAAGCATGGTAAACCGTAAGCTTGTTGTGGGCAGGGAATGTGTCCGTTTATTTTTGTACTGTACTCTCCCATTATTGTACTCAATAAATACCTTAGAATGAATGAATGAAGAACCTAAAAGAAGATAGGAAGAGGACTCTCTAGCCCCCACAACTTGCATTCTTAATTAGCTCACCATCCCTACTCCAGCTGGCCATACTGGCCTCCTGCTAGTTAGTGGGTGGGAACAGGATTTGAGGCAGGGGGTTGGACCAGAAGACCTGTCCAGGGTCCTAGATGAAGGTGCAATGAACTAGATGCTGCCCACCTCCAGCGACGCCCACCACAAAAGCTAGGGAAGTGGTATAAAATGTCACTCACCTCAGCTCTTCTCCCCATTCCATCTCCTCCTTTCCCGCCAGTTATGCTGAGTAGGTCCTGAATGGAGGTCTGAAACAATTGCCCTGTCCTGGATGGGCCTGAGACGTCCTCATAATAATAACAATATGAGAATAATAATTACTATGTGCCAGGCCCTGTTCTTAGCTCTGGGGTGGTTGCAAGCAAATCAGGTTGGAAACAGTCACTGTTCCACATGGGGTCTTAATCCCCATTTTACAGACGAGATAACTGAAGCACAGAGAAGTTGTTACTTGTCCAAGGTCACACGGCAGATATGTGGTGAAGCTGGGATTAGAACCCCAGTCCTTCTGACTCCCAGGCCTGTGCTAGGCTATGCAGCTATTCTCATGGAAGTGGGTGTGAACCTCATGTGGGACAGGGACTGCAATCTGACTTGATTATCTTGTATATACCCCAGTACTTACTTGAGTGTTCAGCACATAATAAGCATTTAACGATTATTAGTATTATTATCAAGATTACTGGGTTGACTTTCTTGAGCAGAGCTGGGGTAGCCACCTTGACCCCATTATAAATTCAGAATCCCAGGCACTAGCCAAGGCCTTTCATTCTGACCTTCCTGAAGAAATCCTGCTTTTAAAATGATTAATTACATTCTTTGTGGGGACAGGTAAAATCCATTTTCAAATTTGTGCTAATATTTTGTTTTCAATTGGTTGTAGCCACCATTCAAAATAATGACCAGGGTTTAGGATTCATTGCTATCTGTGGCACTGTGTCATCTTGCATCTTCAGTAGTTCAGTGGTTTTTCTTTTGTTTTCATTTGCTAGTTGCTCGGAAAGTTAGTGTTCAAATGAGTGGGAACATTAGAGAATTGGGAGTTGTCATTTATTTTGTAAGACAAAAAAATTCAAGATTACTCTCCAGTGCATAGACAGTCCCCAAAATGAAATCCATCACTGTAGTCCTTAACAGTAGTAACGGCTTGTGTTTATTATGCAGGGTAATGAATTTAAGGTTTCTGAATTTAAAATTTAATATGTGTAGCATCTTTGCCTTTATCATTTTCTGAAATATGAGCTACTTTATTTCATTTTATTCAAAAACATTGGAAACTGCACCCAGTGTGGAGGGTCTGCAAATTATTCTTTTGGAGAATACAGAGCAATGTCTCAGAAAAGCTGTAAAAAGTGTAACCATTGGTTTACTTCATAACTGTTTAATGGGCACATCATTAACTGTCTCTGGGTCAGCAGAAGTTCAACTTAATCACAGATAAAATATTTTTCACAAATTCTGCCTGCCCCTAACGAGATCTGCCTCGATAGGCATCTAGGATTAGGAAGATTTGATTCTTGTACTTCTCATCACAGTCCAGCACAGAACACTGGAAAGGGTAAGGTGAAGAGTTAGCATAGTGCTCTGCATACAGTAAGGGCTCTGTACATACTATTGAGTACAGGCAGAGTGTGTTCCTGTGGGAAAGGATCCTCATGCTTGTCCCACATTGGCTGATGGAATGCTGCATATTCTGCCTGGGTAGGGTTCTGGTGGTCCTATGCTCTCCCCTCACCCAGGTGTAGAGCCTGCCTGGACTCATAAAACTTCCCTGTTGCACCGAAGGAGGAGCCTAGTGGGAGGACAAGCCTGAAAAAACATTCTTCTATTGGACATATGGATTAGTGCCCGGAATGACTTGGAGCTGAGGATTCCAGCACATGACTTCCAAAATGTTGATAATAATACTAATAATAATAATGGTATTTGTTAAGCGCTTAACCATGTGCCATGCACTATACTAAGTGCCAGAGTGGATACAAGCTGATCGGTTTGGACATAGTCCCTGTCCCACGAGGGGCTCACAGTCTCAATTCCTATTTTATAGATGAGATAACTGAGGCCCAGAGAAGTGAAGTGATGGCCCAAGGTCACACAGCAGACAAGTGGTGGAGCTGGGATTAGAACCCATGGCCTTCTGACTCCCAGACCTGTGCTCTATCCACTATGCCACACTTCTATTATGCCATGCTGTGATCTGACCCTTGGTGCAAAAGCTAGATTAGTGTTCAATATTAGCCTGGTCCATTGTAAAACTAATCCATTGCCCTTTTCCAAGTGCTTAGTTTGGTGCTCCGCAGTGACTCCCCCAGGTCAAAATGTATGTCTGCTTCAGGCAATCAATCAGTGGTATTTACTGTGCGCTTACAGTGTGCAGATCACTCTACTAAGTAAGTGTATTGTACTGCTTCAAATGGATAATAAGAGGGGGATTGCAGAGGGGAGGTGGTTTTCCTGTGTGTGGTTACTCAGCTTGCCTTTGTTGTACCCTAAAATGGATACCCTACTCTGAGAGACAATGGAATTTGACAATTGAGCAAAAAGTTGAAGGCAGTTGGCCTTACTGTAAATTGTCACCTGACATTCTATCCTAGAAGTGTTTGACAGCTTGCATTCTTGGTAAATGCTCCACTACTGAATGCACTGTTGCTTTTATGTGTTAATAATCAGAACATCATAAAGGTGAAGGAGAAAAAGAAAATGAATCTTTGATGCCTCCTCTATCCCAGTAAACTTTGTTGGAGGATGAGAAAGCAGGAGTGTAAGTTGAAAAGAGTCTAATATTGCCTGTCTTTTCTTTCATCTTGGGCCTTGAAGTATGGCAGATGGCTATGTACAACCCTCTCAGAACTAATTAAGCTTTCAAGAACTAATGTGAAAAGTAATCAATAACAAAAGATTTTTAAATTGAAATGAATTAGTGGAAATATATGATGGTGTTTACTACCAGAGATTTCAATCATTCAGTCATATTTATTGAGTGCTTACTGTGTGCAGAGCACTGTACTAAGCACTAGGGAGAGTATTTCCACCTCTTACTAAAGAAACATTGTGCTGTTTCTGATATGGCTAATTTAGGACTATAGAACATGTTCAGGCAAATCTCAATTATACCATTTAGTTTTCCAGGTTTTGAATGTCCCGAATTCTGGATGACTTCTCTTTTCCCTACCTTTTCTCCTTTTCCTCCTCCTTTTGCTTCTCCCCCTCTCCCCCTCTGGGCCGCTATTTATTTGGTCATTTCATGGCTCATTAGCACTTTGACCAAAGAGTCGGCAAAATAAATAAAAGATGAAACAGTAATCCAGCCTTTATTAATACTGATTTCTAGTGCTGGTAAAGTGATTGTCGAGGAAGAAGATTGAAACTCTTAGCACAGTAAGATTTTTTTAACTACCATATACATTCATGTCCACACACTAAGGAACAGTGTCCTGGACAATCGAGATTTAATTATGTTGCTATTAATGGAAGAGGTCAAGCCCTGGCCCCATGGTACCTTAGGTAGTGGAAACATGCTGATTGAATGGAAGGGTTCACTTACCTCCCATGGTGCCCTTTGTTTAGCTAAACACCGGAGCAAGCTCAGGAAGGCTATTACTCCCTGGGGTATCCCAGAAAGAGAAATTCCATTGACAAACACAGAGGAAAATGAAAAGGGAAAATGAGAAAAATTCAGAATAAAGAGAAAAAAGAAGAGAACGAAAGCAGGCCTTTCAATGTCACAGCCTTGTACTTATTATTTAAAGGACCTTTTTTATCCATGAAAGTAGCGTGGATGTTCCCATTCACTGGGAATAGCTGAATGATTGTTAGAAACAGAAATTAGCTATCAATATTGTCAAAAATATCGCCAGAGCAAGAATGTTTTGTCAAAATAAAATTCAGTTTATCATAGCCTGTTTTGCTTCACTTCTTTCACCTCATTAGGACTGTGAGCCCCATGTGGGACATGGACTCTGTGCAAACAGCTTAGCATATATCTACCCCATTGCTTGACAGGGCTTGGGGCATAGTATATGCTTTACCATACCCCATCCAAAAAAATTAGGAAATGCATTTTTCATGGAAGTGCTACTGGCACATGGTATATTTTGATAGAATTGAGATGTTAGGATCACGAATATCAAGTTGGTTAATTTTTTTTTTTTTTGCTATGTCAGTCTTACCCAATTATTATCCTCCAAATCATATGAACTAATTGACTGTAAAAATCATGGAGAAATTCTCATCATCCCCAACCCTCACTCTGAGCTGTTTCCCCCTCCCCGACCCTCAGAAGTTCTGTAATTGGTCTGAAGTAGTTGTACATTTTACACTGCAGTAAAACCTTTTATGGGCATTCGACTTAAAGGAACAATTTAAAAGTCTCTTTTTGCAAAGCTCTTGGATTGTTGCAGTGTTGTTCATTTTTGGTTATGGAAGTGTACTGTAGGTGGCAAGCAAAAAAAGCTGCTTTCAGTCTGTTAAACTGCTCTGTCACAAACTAAAATAGCAGCAGCTTGTACTTTAAACTGCATGGAAGAATTATTCCCCCCAGAATTAATCATCAGACTTTCATGTATTTAAAAAAGCACAGACTGCAGTGCATTACATCATAAGGTGAATTTTTATAATTCACTTGAGATTAGTATATTTTAAATGGCATGAATGTCCAGCAAATTGAGTTATTTGCAATTTCTCTTGCTAACCCTTAACAGTTAACATTGGAGGAAATGCTTCAGAAGTGGATCGCAGTTGATGTCCCCAAATATAAATCTCTGTAAATTATTGCTCCAGTTGATAAACGTTGGCAGGGTTTTGATAAAAAAAAATGAACAGAAAATGACATTTTCCTCTGATATTTTTGTATGGGGAGCTTTTCAATTACACAGAAAGGAAGTATCTGAAAATATCTTTCAGAAAGTATATTTTCCTAGGCTTTTAGAGTGAAGCTACTATTTCTAGCATTTCCCATTACCTTTTACTTGTACTAACTTCTCACTGAGGTCAGCAGGAGTTTTGCACAGGCAGGGAAATGATAATAAAGTATTGCTTTTTATAAATTCCCTTCCTAGTGGGAACATAAAGCTTTAAACAGATGCTATCTCATGGAGATGTAAGCCTTGCCTTCCTCTTCGCAGGGATGTTGGGGAGGGTAAATATGGTAAGGTAAATGACAGCACTTTGACCTCTCTGTTGGAAAGGCTCTAGATCATAAAGTCAGGCATACTTATTGTAATTGTTCGTGATATCGGTCTTGTGTTGCTAAGAGGCACATTTTATTCCTGAGGTAGAGGAAGTGAAACTCAGGGAAGTTCTGTGACTTTGACCAAAGCTAGATTGGGTTAGTGGTCAGTTGGTACCAAAATTAGGACAGGAGAAAGAGAATGGAGTTCCTATAGTCATGTGAAAAATAAATTTTGTCCTGTAGACTGTAAGTTCCTTGTGGGTAGGGATTGAGTCTACCAACTCTAGTATATTGTCCTTTCCCAAGCACGTGGTATAGTGCTCTGCACCAACTAAGCTCTTAGTAAATAGAATTAAATGATCTGCACATAGTAAGCTCCCAGTAGATACTTTTGATTGCGCTAAAAGAAAATGTGAGGAGCAGTGTGGCCTAATGTATAGAGCAAGGACCTGGGAGTCCAAAGGACCTGGGTTCTAATCCTAACTCCACCCCTTGTCTGCGGTGTGACCTTGGGCAAGTCACTTCACTTCTCTACCTCATCTATAAAATGGGAATTAAGAATGTGAGCTCCATGTGGGACATGGACTGTGTCCAATCTGATTAGTTTGTATCTACCTCAGCACTAAGTCCAATGCCAGGCAAATAGTAAGTGCTTATCAAACTCCATTAAAAAAAATGAGGGAAATTCCTCCAATTTCAATTCAATTCAGTTGTATTTATTGAGGGTTTACTGTGTGCAGAACCCTGTACTAAGCTCTTGGAAAGTACAATTCAGCATCAAATAAAGACAGTTCCTACCCAACAACGGGTTTACAGTCTAAAAGAGGGGAGACAGACCTCAAAACAAGTAAACCGGCATCAACAGTATCAGTATAAATAGAATTATAGATGATTGCACATCATCAGTAAAATAAATATAGTAATAAATATGTACTTATATACACAAGTTCTGTGGAGCAGGAGGGGTAGAGCAGAGGGAAAGAGTCGGGGCGATGCGGGAAGGAGGAGCAGAGGAAAAGGGGGGCTTAATCTGGGAAGGCCTCCTGGAGGAGGTGAGGTGAGCTTTCGAATATGATTCATTTAATCATATTTATTGAGCACTTGCTGTGTGCAGAGCACTGAACTAAGCCCTTGGGAAAGTACAATAAACAGTGACATTTCCTGTGGAGATGAGAAATTAGGGTAAACCTCCAGGGTATTTATAAGGACTTTAAAGAGTATTGTTCTTCTGGTTACAGAAGGGGGTGACAGCGAGAGAAAGATCAAGGCATAGTAAGTAGGTTGGTGTTATAGGAGTGAAGTGTGTGGACTGGGAGGTAGTGGGACAGAAGTGAGGATAGGTAAATCAATCCATTTCCCAACCCTCAGAAGCTGGGGATTTCAGAATAAGGATAGTTTGAGTGGCCATGTTCTCACTCTTCAAGGCCTGATACCACATTCTTTACAACCTTTTCGCTCTATATTCCCAAGCACCAAGCTAAGTACACAGTACCCAGAACATGCTCAATAAATATTGGTGATGATGATGATGATGTGGGCTGGATTGTGCCCCAGTTACCATTTGTCGGATCCCTAGTTGAATAATGCTAAATTCCACCCTTTCCTCTCCATCCAAACTGCTACCACATTCACTCATCCTATCCCGCCCCGATTACTGCATCAACCTCCTTGCTGACCTCCCAGCCTCCTGTCTCTCTCCACTCTAGTCCCTACTTCATTTTTCTACAAAAGCATTCAGGACATGCCACCCCACTCCTCAAAAAACCCCAGTGGTTGCCCATTCACCTCCGCATCAAACAAAAACTCCTCTCCGTTGGTTTTAAAGCATTCCACCACGTTGCCCCCTCCTACTTCACCTCGCTTCTCTCTTTTAACAATCCAGCCTACACAGTTTGCCCTCTAGTGCTAACCTTCTCACTGTGCCTCAATCCAGCCCATCTCACTGCCGACCCCAGCCCATGTCCTGCTTCTGGCCTGGAACGCCCTCCCTCCTCAAATCCAACAGATAATTACTCACCTCCTTCAAAGCCTTATTGAAGGCACATCTCCTCCAAGAGGCCTTCCCAAAGTAAGCCCCACCTTTCCTCATCTCCCACTCCCTTCTGTAGCCCTGACTTGTTCCCTTTGCTCTTCCTCCGTCCCAGCCCCAAAGCCCTTATGTACATATCTGCAATTTTATGTACTTGTATTCATGTCTGTCTCCCCCTATCTAGACTGTAAGCTCAGTGTGGCAGGGAATGTCTGTTGGTTGCTGAATTGTACTTTTGAAATGCTTAGTACAGTGCTGTGCACACAGTATGCGCTCAATAAATACGATTGAATGAATGAAAACTATGTTCTCAGTAAATGTGAATGAATGAATGAATGAATGAATAAAGCCCTCTGTTTTAAAAATGAATGCAAAATTATTTCTTGGCAAGTAGTACTCTTTCTTTAGAAAGGGACCAAGCCAGGCATCATTGTTCCTAGTTCCATTTAGTGTTAGGGACCTAGTGGTAGCAACAGTGTTTATTAAGCAGTTACCCTGTGCAAGCACTGTACTAAGCACTAGGGGAGACTACACAGGTGGGGATTAGATAGGGTTAGGGTTTAGATGGAATGAAAATGATGCTGCGCTCTGTTTAGCACTTGAGCCCTGAATCCTTTATTTCAAAGAGATTGTTTTAGCGAATGTGCCTGCCAATTGTGTTGTATCACACTCTTCCAAGCACTTAGTACAGTGTTCTGCTCACAGTAAATGCTCAGTCTATACGATTGATTTCAGATCAGGGTTTAGAAAACATGAAGTAGGTGACTTTTTGAAAATGGGGTCATTGCTGTTTTTTCTTCTCTAATAGAAGTGTCCAATGCACATATACCAGTGTGAGTTGGAAACTGTAGATTTTACTGCACCACTGAGATGGAAAAACTTCGACTAATTAGGGAAGTTCTTTCTAGGTTTACCTCAAGGACAGTGGAAGGCAGGCATGATTTAGATCACTTGTCTCAGTCTGGGCTCCGCAGACTGAGGTTTTCATTGGTCCACTTCGAAAGTTTCAGCGCCCCATCTCAAGCTGAAACTTTTGGTTCCAGATCCAAGCCATGGCTTGCCTCTGGAATAGACGAGGGGCCAGGTAGGAACCAGGAGAGCAGGTTCTTTTCTTCAGCATCTTCTTGCCTGAGACCCACCCGTCCATCAGACTTTTGAAGGGTACTTTGCAGTGTACTGGACCCAAACTATTAAGTTGAGGACTTATGACATTTTGCCGAAACGGAAAACTGAGTCTTCCAAGTGTAGTTGTGCTACTGCGAATTTTGCATTCAAGTACATTTTTTGGAGTAGAGTGAGAACTGCAAGTAAAAGATAAACTCTTTTGAATTAAAAGGAATGTTTAAGCATTCTAATTTTAATTTAAATTGTAAATATATTCTAATATGTGAAAAACGCATTGGGAAGATAATTTGTTATTTCTATTCTGTAAGTAATTTTTGTTATATAGTGAAACAAATCTACATTTAAATGATCGGGAGTCATTTTGTAATGATTATATTGCATTTTTCCTCTACAGGGAGCATAAGAACTGTATTAATCAATAGCATTTATTGAGCACCTGCAGTGGGGAGAGCGCTTTTCTAGGTGCTTGGGAGAGTGCAAAAGAGTTAGTAGAAGTAATTCTTTTCCTCAAGGAGTTATCAGTATGGTGGGGTGGGGTGGAGGAGATGGACAATAAAGTATATTACAGATAGGAGGAAAAATAGAGTATATTAGATAGGTTTATAGTGCTATGGAAGGTTGTGACTTCTTGAAGGCTTAGGTGGTGCTAAAGTGCTGATGTAAGAATTAGGGAATATAAAGAGGGGAGATTCAAAATTAATCAGGCAAGGCCTCCTAGAGAAGGTGTGACTTCAGTAGAACTTTAAAGATGGGGAGAGCAGAGGTCAGTTATATATGAAAGGGGAGGGAGTTCCAAAGGGCATGAGCAAGGAATGAGTACAAGGCATGGAGCAAGGTTAGCTTAATAAGAATAAAGAGTGTAAGCTGGGGTGTAATGGGAGAAGAGAGTGGATAATTAGGCGAGAGACAGTTGATTGAGTGTCCTAAAACCAATTGCCAGGGCTTTCTGCTTGATATGGAGATTGTAAGTGGGCTTTTTTTTGTCCTTTATTAGAATCAAGGTAGGGTTTGCTGAATTGGTGAAAAAACATCCTAAAAGATATGCTCTATTTCTTGAATAATGAATTCATTTTTATTTGAAAGTTTCCAGCTGAAATCACTCATCTGTATTTATTGAGCATTTACTATGTGCAGGGCACTATACTAAATGCTTGTGAATCCCTTTTAATTAGATACCAAAGTACTAAGGATCAAATACCTATAGGCAGGTGTTGTCTTTATCTTGAGAACACCACTAAGAGTGGTGCATTTGGCCCCCTTCCAAGATTCCTGGTGAATCTTCAGTAGAATAGGGATATAGCGAAAGGACTCAGAGTGAGAACTAAAACAACATTTTTAGGAGTAGAACAAGTTTTAAACTACCCTTCCGTGTCAGAAAAACTCCAGCACTAATTTAAAGTAAACAAATAAGCAACTGCATTCCTCTCATCCTCCCATAGCAAAGCAAACATTGCAGGGGTGTCCCTGAGGAATCAAATATAACCTGGTGAGCTGCAAAGTTCCAGGATTGATGCTCTTGGGGCTGGTTGAAAAACATTGCTCTAGGGAAAGGTAGATGCCAATTTAAAAGCCGAGGCTCTTAATGAGAAAACTTCAACCAGTGTAATCTAAACCATTGATTACACATATTGTCCTGTATTCGTGGACTCAACTGCAAATCAGATTTCAATTTTTCAAACATTCTATGTCATCTTCAGTGTAGTTTTATCTTTAGAAGTTGAGAGTTGATTCAGGGTTCCAACTCAAATACAATAAAGTATGAAGGTGAGGAGGTAATATTTATTTGGCATTGGTCCAGTTTTTGTAGAGGACTTACATTTATTCCACTTGTGATGTGGCAAAGACTTGGAGAGAGAACATACTCCACATAGTTATTATAATAATAATGTTGGTATTTGTTAAGCGCTTACTATGTGCAGAGCACTGTTCTAAACGCTGGGGTAGATACAGGGTAATCAGGTTGTCCCACGTGAGGCTCACAGTTAATCCCCATTTTACAGATGAGGTAACTGAGGCACAGAGAAGTTAAGTGACTTGCCCACAGTCACACAGCGGACAAGTGGCAGAGCCGGGATTCGAACTCATGACCTCTTACTCCCAAGCCCGGGCTCTTTCCACTGAGCCACGCATTAAAAACTACTTCCTATAGATCTGAAGCAACAGGGGCCTCAGAATTTTGTTTACCAATCAATGATACTTATTGAGTGCTTACTGTGTGCAGAGCACTGTACTAAGCTCTTGGGATAGTACAAAGCAATAGATTTTTTAAAAAAAAAATTCCAATCAACTTTTCATGCTGTGGAGAATATATTAAATCTTCTCATCACAATTTACAAATGCCAGTGATTTTTTGTGAGGATTCAGGGAAAAAAAAGAATGCAAGCTCAAATGAAATTATTTCAATTTGTGGGAAAATCAATTTTGAATGAAGTCATGCAGATCATAGTTATAGCGGTCACCCAGTTTTACTATTAAAAGGATGTCTGGTCTGTGGCTCCAAGGCTCATTTCTACTCTGAGAACAGTTTTCGACCTTAGCTGTGTGAGGTTAGATGGCAGAAGCTGGTCCTCTGAGATAACTAATGCATAGGAAATCTAAAGGACCTTTATAAACTTCCCAGAGTGAATGACCAGTAGGAGTAAACAGATATCCAGGGCATACCAAGAACAGCCACGAAACCAGTTCCAGGCAGCCCCAGAGCCTTCCTAAATAGACTGCGCTGAACTGCAATGACTGAACTTTGATTGATGGTAACTTTGAAACCATTTAGTGCTTAAGTCAAATTGCTATTTGTCCTTTCATTGTGGTTCGCTTTCCCAGGAAAGGCTGGGAGATTGTTCAAGTCCCAATTGCTGCGAAGTACTTCCCATTTTCTTATTCGGAATAAAATATCTCAAACCATTCAAGAAGGAGAGGTATTCCTGGATCCTTCATGGGTTTTCCTTGTCCAATTGGAAACATTTATTATGCATTCTTATACTTAGAAATAATATTAAACCATTAATCTGATTAACGTATGTGCCAGTGATCCAGAGAGACCTGTCAGAGATGCTGTCGCAATATGATATTTGCATCTTTTTACTTTTGAATATTAATCATTGGGAGGGTAAAATCAATCTTGGCTAAAAAAAATTGAAAATCTGGTTTTGAGGATTTTACATGCATGCATGTACACCCCTTTGTAGGCAGGGATTGTCTCTCTCTATTGCTTTAATGTACTTTCCAAGCACTTAGTACGATGTTCTGCACACAGTAAGTGCTCAGTAAATACGATTGAATGAATGTATGAATATATAGGTAAAAGTTGAACTTCACAATCGAAGGAAAGCCCTTGCAGACTGTTAGCTCCTCTTCTAGACTGTACGCTCATTGTGAGCAGAGAATGTATCTGGTATATTATTCCATTACACTCTCTCAAGCGCTTAGTACAGTGGTCTGCACACAGTAAGCTCTCAATAAATACGATTGAATGAATGAACGAATTGACTGACAGGAAACTGAAGTGATGGTGAATGTTTCCAGAGTGGATTCTTCACCCTCACCCAAAGCGGTGGCCTCTGGTAAACCCACCCTAGCTCCTGTTGTGGCCATATATGTCGAGGTACTCTATCTGCACCTCTATAAGACCAACCTGTCCCTCACATGACAATCAGTAGATTTTTTGAGTTCTTATTCTGTGCAGAGACTGTACTAAGCACTGGGGCAAGTACAACAGAGTTAGTAGACTAAGAGAGTATAGAACAGGCCTGGAAGGGAATCATGGCCTGAGAACCCACCAGAGTTGGAGTTTCCAGGACATCAGCCAATCAGTGGTATTTATTGGATTCTTACTTTGTGCAGAGTACTGTACTAAGTGCTTGGGAGAATACAGTGCAAAAGAGTTGGTGGACACATTCCTTTCCCACCGGAGCGTTCAGTCTATAAGGGGAGATAGACATTAAAATAAATTATGCATATATACATAAAAGCTGTAGGTGGGGTGAATATTAAGTGCTTAAAGGATACACATTCAAATGCATAGGTAATACGGAAAGGAGAGAAAGTAGGAGAAATGAGGGCTTAGTTGAGGATGGCCTCTTGGAGGATATGTGATTTTTATAACACTTAGAAGGTGGGGAGAGTGATCGTCTGATGGATATGAAGGGCAAGAGATTTCCAAGACAGAGCGAGGACATGGACATGAGGTTGGCAGCGAGATAGAGATTGAGGTACAGCGAGTAGGCTGACATTAGAAGAGCAAATTGTGCAGGCTGCGTTGTAGTAGAAAATTAGCAAAATAAGATAGGAGGGGGCGAACTGGTTGAGTGCTTTCAAACGGATGAGAAGGAATTTCTGTTTGATGTGGAGGTGGATGGGCAGCCATTTTTGAAGAGTGGGGTGATGTGAACTGAACTTTTTTTTTTTAGAAAAGTGATCAAGACATACTTTTCAGCTGACTCTGCCCCCATTAAAATGTAGGTGCAGTAAAAGCTAGCTGCAGCCCAGAGCCAAGAAAGAGAACTCTAGAGTGAGGCAGCATATTCTCCCATTCCCAGGGATGAAGCCAAAGTGGGAGGAGAGTATTGGAAGGGTGCTGGAATTTTCTCTCCTGCCACTCCCAAGAGATACATATTCTCTGGCACATCCAGGAGGATCTGGCCCAGTATGCCTTGCATTGACAGCAGATAATCTAGTCATTTATTAAGAAACAAAAATCAACCAAAATCAATACCTGTTCTCCCTCCTACATTTTTTATGGTATCTGTTAAGTGCTTACTCAGTGCCAGGCACTGTATTAAAAGCTAGGGCAGGTACAAGCTAATTAGGTTGGATGTAGTCCATTTTCCACATAAGACTCAGTCAGTCCCCATTTTACAAATGAGGTAACGGAGGCACAGACAAGTGAAGTCACCTGCCCAAGGTCCCACAGCAGCCACATGGTAGAGCTGGGATTAAAACTCAAGTCCTTCTGATTCCCAGGCCCGTGCTCTAACCACTAGGCCACGCTGCATCTTGTGAGCTCCATGCAGGACAAAGAGTGTGTCTGACCTGATTATCTTGTATCTATCCCAGTGCTTAGTCCAGTTCCTGGTACATAGTAAGCGCCTAATAAATGCTATTATCATTACTATTATTATAATTACCACTTATTAATATATAATATGAATATATTGATATTCAGAAACAACTGTAAGCTGATAAATTATTTTCCCCCTTTGGTTTTGATTTACATTTTTTAGTTTATTTAGAAAAGTCTGAAAATATTCTTCGGACACAAAGCTATAATTTTTATTTCTCTAGCCAATAGACCACTGGGCATTAGTCTGATGACATGATTCAAGTTTCCTGAGTTACTGGAAAACCTTGGTCCTCTAACTTCTCAGCAAATTTTACATGATTGACTCCAAGTCAGTCAATCAACCGGATTTATTGAGTGCTTACCCTGTGCAGCGCACTGTACTGAGTGCTTGGGAGAGTACAGTATAACAGAGTTGGTAGACACGTTCCCTGCCCACAACGAGCTTAGACTTTAGAGTTATTAGTAATTAACAGTTTATTTTCAAATAGAAAAAAGTGTATTCACATAGGAAACTTAGATTTTTTTTAGGTTTAAAATTAAAGTTGCATAAACCTGGATAGTAAATCTGTACTTTGTGTTTATGTTCATGAAATTGAGGTAGTAAACAGTGCATCCATAGTAGTGTAGTGATGAAAGCAACTGTCTCAGATGAGTCTAGCTGGGCCCAAGACAATCAGGAATAGTATGGCTCTTGGAGCAAAGGCTTTGGAAAGACTGTGAGACTGAGGCCAAATTAAAAACAGCACCAAGCACTGGAAATAGCAAATACAATAGCACCACAAAGGACACTTTTTATGAGTTCAGTATGAAAGAGACTGTCTTTAGACATCAGTCTTTTTCCACCACACCCACACACATGGATAAAATTCACTGTCAGTAGCATTTTATTCCACTCAAAATACCAGTACATATGTGTTTACTGGAATTAGGATTTGAAAAATTGAATTACAAAAAGATTCACCGACTTAATTTCTTACTGGCTAGTAATATTCTGAGGTATAATAATAGCTCCCCCAGACAACAGCAGACCATGGCTTGCTCCCATCTTCATCCTCCAGCATAGCTGGAAAGCACCAGGTTTGCATCTAGAGGTTTGGATGGGGGGAGTGGGCCCTCTGATGGCAGAACCTACAGTGCCTGTAAAGATGGGAAAGGGAACCGCTAGGCAGCAAAATTTGTAGGACTAAGCCCTCAGGCCCAGTTTGACCAGGAGTAGCAGGAGGGCTAAAAAGATCTCAGGTAATGGAAAGGTTTAGGCAAATTGAATTAATCCTTTAAGGGGGGCCCTATTAAGGGATATGTGGCTACTGGTTCCAGGAGGTGACATGACATGGCATCACTGGACTATGCCATATCTCTCTACTGCCACGTCCCGCTGCAGCTAGATAGTGGCTGCTCTCAATCTGTATGTTTCACTCTCTTGCTCACCCACAATCTCTCTCTCTCTTTCTCACAGACTGTCAGTCAGTTGTATTTATTGAGTGCTTACAGTGTACTTATAAAACACTGTACTAAATGCCTGAGAGAGTACAGTTACAGCATAAGAAGAAACACATTCACTTCCCACAAGGAGCTTACAGTTTAGAGGATGAGCTCACCGTCTTACAAATACCTTTGTGGACCCATGGCCAAGCAACGTTTCCTAGAGCTTGCCTGGGCATTTCCCAATGGTGAAAGTTAAGTCTGCCATGCCTGCCCACCGGCATCCACCCACCCATAGAGGCAAATCAGTGCTCACCCAGAATCTTCAGGGCCGTGCCTTTTCCCCAACAGATTTCACCAGACCCAGGCTCCCTGCCCTGTTCAGGTGGATTCCAGCTTGGGGGACAATGCAGACAGAGGCGAAAGGGCATGAATGTATATTTTCCTTCCAACTTCTGCTGTTTCTTTGTCCACCCCCAGCCTGCATCTGAGGCTGAGCCATTAAAAGTGATGGCGCCCTTGAAGAAGAGTCAGCCACTTCAGAACCAGGGCATATAGCCACCAGCTGGGTCACCTGTCTGCTCGGCTTTGTATTCAGATTTTTGGTTAACTAGGAGGATGAAGGGGAGCTGTGGGAGAAAGACCAGGCCCGTTTGCCGAGCCAGTGAGTGCCTGGGGGCCAGAGATGACTCTGAGTGTGCAGTCTCTTGTGGTGTCCCCCTGCTCCTTCATGGTCTCCCCCTGCTCCTTCGTCAGCTTCTCCTTCATCAACTCATTCATTCAGTCGTATTTATTGAGCACTTACTGTGTGCCAAGCACAGTACTAAGCACTTGGGAGAATATACTACAACAACAGACACATTACCTGCCCACAGCGAGCTTGCAGTCTCACAACATAGTGATCTTATAAGAATAATAATAATGGTACTTATTAAGCACTATGTACCAAGCACTGTTCCAAGCACTGGGACAGTTACAAGTCAAGCAGATTGGACATAGTCCCTGCCCCACATGGGGCCCACAGTCTAAGTAGGAGAGAGTAGGATTTTAATCCCCCTTTTACAGGTGAGGTAAGTGAGGCCCAGAGAAGTTTCACTTCTCTGGGGCTGAACTAATGGCTCTCTTCCTCCCTATGCCCCCTACCCTCTTTTTGGAGCAGAGTACTGCAAGATTGAGAAACAGAGTGGCCTAGTGGCTAGGACATGGGTTTGGGAGTCAGAAGGGCCTGGGTTCTAACCCTGTCGTCCCTCCCCACCAGGCATAGCTTAGTCAGAATTCCCAGCCAGCTCTAATCATGCTCTGGCCCTGGAGGAAGCTTCACTTAGAGGGGCCAGTGGCGGGGTCTGAGAGAGGGAGGTAAATATTCCTCCTTTAAAGAGGGGGTTAGGTGGGCCAGTTGGTAGGTGGAGGAGGGGTAGAGTGAGCATCAGTTCATCTCACCAAGTTAGAAGTTCTGCCAACCAGTGTCAGCCGAAAGAGCGATGTTTCATACTGTGCCTAGAGGGAACAATACCAAGCTGCAGAGACGGATATTTTCTTAGGCGATTTTAGTTTTCGTGAGTGACACGAAGTTTAGTTAAATCAGAAAGCTGGAATCTGTAGACTTTCAGAGCGGCTTCCCCCTCTTTTTTCTGTCTTTCCCAATTGTCTTCCCTCCCAAGAGTTATGCATTTCAGTGAGTGAAGCTCTGCTTGGATTTGAGCAGCCACACTTCAAAGGGGCTGCCTCTTTCTCTTTGTCCTTCTCTACTTCACTTTCAAAGAAAATAGAAAAAGCTTAGGAGACAGGGGAGGAGAAACCTCTTCTTGATTCCTCTTCCCTCTTCCTGGGTGATCTCTAACCTTTTAAACATCCCTACCCCAGACCATCCTCTCCTCTGGACCCCTAGCCAACCCCTTGGGCTGTTTTAGGGGTAGACTGGAAAGGGGGATGCAAGGTAGAAGCAGCATAATGTAGTGGATAGAGCACAGCTCTGGGAGTCGGAAGGACATGGGTTCTAATCCCAGCTCTGCCATTTGTCTGCTGTGTGACCTTGGGCAAGTCACTTCACTTCTCTGGGCCTCAGTTTCCTCATCTGCAAAATAGGGATTGAGAGTGGGAGCCCCATGTGGGACAGAGACTATGTCCAACCCAATTTGCTTGTATGCACCCCAGTGCTTAGTACAGTGCCTGGCACATATTAAATGCTTAACAAATGCCATCATTATCATTGTTATTAGAAACCACCTCTATCCAGATTTGGTCAGGGTCTGTTCTCAACGGTACAAGAAGCAGCATGACCTAGTGGATAGAGTACAGGCCTGGGAATCAGAAGCTTCTTATCCTGGCTGCGCCACCTGACTCCTGTGTGACTTTGGGCAAGTCACTTCACTTCTCCTTGCTTCAGTTACCTCATCTGTAAAATCAAGATTAAGACTGTGAGGTCCCTGTGGGACAGGGACTGTGTCCAACCTGATTAGCTTTTATCTACCCCGGTGCTTACTGCAGTGCCTGGGACATAGCACTTAACAAATACCATTTTAAAGAAAGGGAGCTTGCTTAACCCATCCCTGTGAAAGTACTTTGGGAAGACCTGCTGGGTTTGCTCTGGATGTGATTATTTCTCGGGTTCTGGAATCCCGATAAACCAGCATCCCGGCGTACCTTGCTCATTGTTTTCCAAGCTAGAATCTTGGAGGAATTCCAAGGCAAACTAGAGGAGTCCCATTTTAGGCAATCATGAGACACTTTTAGTAAAAGCCACTATTTTAATTTTTAAAATTTGAATGCTGTGGCTATTTCTTGTGGGTTACTTAAAAATATTAATTTTGGTTAGAACTATTTTTATTCAGCATGCAGTCCCAAAGGCTTTCCTAGAATTCAAAAAGGAAATTAAATCTACTTATCCAAAGAGTCAAATTCTTCTCAAAATATCCAGAAGGCTTTCTTAATGTTAATAGGGAAGCAGCGACATGTTTGGAAACATTTTTAGGGTATTCTTGTAATATCCACTCCCCTCACCACCACCACCAGATTCCCATTGCCCCTAGTCCCAGTTTAATTTGGATGAAAATCGAAAAATGTTTTGGCTGAATTGTTTCCACATTTTTATTAACGTACATTTTAATGACTTGGGTAATGTACTGCTCTTTGATAATATAACAGCCTCCTACGAGTGTCAACCTTCAAACAAATCATCTTTTGTGTATGACAGGAAATCACCCAAGAAATGAAACAAAGGGAGTGATGAAAACATAATCCTACTAATGTAATGTTGCAGTGCCAAGTAAAAGACAGTAATCCTACTTGTAGTAAAATAACAATCCTTAATTAAAAACAGAGATAAAAGACACTTTGGTTTTACTTAACTCTAGAAAGCAGTAGGTTTTTATAAAAAATGTGTCACCATCTGTCTTTCCCTTGCTGTCCCATCTCTTCTTGATATTTTAAAGTAGTGTGGCCTAGTGGAGAGAGCATGGGCCTGGGAGTCAGAAGGACCTGGGTTCTGACCCTGGGACTGGCAATTGCTTGCTGCATGACCTTGAGGAAATCACTTAGCTTCTCTCTGCCTCAATTTTTTCAACTGTAAAATGGGGATAGTTTTCCCTTCTCCCTTCTCCCTTCGCCTTAGACTAAGAGTCCCATGTGGGGCTGTGTCTGACCTATTTAAGGTATACCTATCCCAATGTTTGACGTATAGTAAGTGCTTAACAAAAAACACAAAAAAAAATTGTGTGTTTGATAGAGTTTGATAAATGGGCCTGGCTAGTTTATAGGGCAAGTAAGAGTGGCACAAAATCAACCATTAGGCTTCTTTTGTTCCTGCAATATCCCGTTTTGATAATTAGAGGAAAGGTTTAAGGATATGTAAAGGTTCATTTATAGGGCCACCATCACAAGGTGCTCCTAGCGTCTTGTTACTCCCACTGGAGAGAGAATCCTGGGTTGATCTGGCCCAGTAATGGCATTGCTGATGTCTTGTATTTTAGCTACCTGCTTGGTGCAATTATTATTATTAATAATAGTAATTATTTGTTAAGCTCTTACTGTGTGCCAAGCACTGTTCTAAGCACTGGGGTAGATACAAGTTAACCAGGTTGGATATTGTCCCTGTTCCTTGTGGGGCTCACACTTTTAATCCCCATTAACTGAGACTCAGTAACTGAGGCTCAGAGAAGTGAAGTGACTTGTCCAAGGTCACCCAGCAGATACGTGGCAGTGCCGGTATTATAGCCTAGATCCTTCTGACTCCCAGGCCTGAGCTGTATCCATTAAGCCACGCTGCTTCTCCAGTGATGCTGAACTGGAAGGAATCCAGGCCAAGCCTCAAGGGACGGTGGTCTCACAAATGTTCCATGGCTCTGCTCAGGCCCATGTTAGAATACCTGTAAGTCATTACCACTTGCTGCAAGTCCATGTCCTATTCCCGAAGTGGGACTGTCAAATTCATGGAAGCTACAGCTCCAATCCTCCTAGCCTAAAATGGAGTGAGCAACTGAGCCTGAGCTTCCTGGTCGCTATGAAGGTCAATTTTCAGGTGAAGGTGGCTGTTCATTTGGAAAGAATATAGTCTACTGCTGATGATGATGTCCACTTTTCAACCTAGATACAGCCATTAGACTCTGTCCCATGAGGTGCTGCAAGGGCAGGGCTGAAACTGCCATGAGGATTATTTTATTTATTTAAAACTAAAAATGAATTAAAATCTGTGTGTTTTTGAAATAATAATAATTAACAATTTTGGTATTGGTTAAGCACTTACTATGTGCCAGTCACTGTACTTAGCACTGGGGTGGATACAAGCAAATCGTGCTGGACACAGTCCCTGTCCCACATAGAGCTCACAGTCTCAATTCCTAATATACAGATGAGGTAACTGAGACCCAGGGAAGTTAAGTTACTTCCCCAAGGTCACACAGCAGACAGTCGGCAGAGCAGAATTCAAACCCATGACCTTTGTACTCCTAGGCCCGTGCTCTATCCACTATCCCATGCTGCTTCTCTAATCAGCACGATCTGTTTCTATACATCCAAAATCAAAAAAATGACTTCCTATGAGGAGGGGATGCTCACCCAACCCTGGGTGACTAGTTTGGATTTAGGGTGCCACAAAATGGTGAAAGCAAGTTTTCCCTTGGCCTAGGGTGGAACGGTGTCATCTCAGTCAATCAGTGGTATTTACTGAGCACTTCTGTGTGCAGAGCACTGTACTGAGGGCTTGAGAGAGTAATAAATGATTAGGAATTATGGTACTTATGGTCCTGGGTTTAGCCTTTTATGGGGCCCCATGCATCTGAAAATGGGTCCACACCTGAGCCTTTGAGGGTCCACCTGCATGGTGCTTGATTTTCCAATAGGGAAATCTCATTAAGGTTCCAAGAAGGCAGTTGTGAAGAAAATGGCACTCATTTGGCAGGGCTGGCTGGGGTACAAGAATCTGTTCATATCAGTGCTTCTCTTCCCTTCCCTCCCTCCCCACCCTGACGATTCTAGGAGGGGAAAATGGGGTCTATAGACAATTCAACCATCCAGCCACTGTTGGCACATTTGGCTACCCTTGTTTGAGGATCCCAGCTTTTAAAGAAACAATGGAGGCCACTATCTAAACAATTTCAAAGCTGAATGGGCTTTCATAATGGTCTCTCCCCTTTTCTTTTCTCTTTCAAGTCTGGACTAGTTAGGAATGATCTGCTTTTTATAGCTGTTTCTTAGTAATCTGCAATTATGGAGGGGTGCAGATAACAGAAAACAGGTAATACCTAGAGTAACACACCTATTTAGTCAGAAGTGTATGGGTGTGTGTGCTCTCAGTCATTACCTTCTCACCTGACTGACCCTAACCAGGCTGACCTCTCTGTTGTAGCTGCTCTCACCACTGGCCTCAGGCAGAGTGACAGGTTAGTTAGTCCTGGGTTCCAATCCCAGCACCACCACTTGTCTGTTGTGGGACTTTAGGCAAGTCACTTAATGTCCCTGTGCCTCAGTTATCTCATCTGTAAAATGGGGATTAAGACTGTGAACCTCATATGGGACAGGGACAGTATCCAATCTAAGATTGTCAGTGCTTAGAACAGTGCTTGACACATAATAAGCGCTTAACCAATACAATCATTATTATTAGCCAAGAGGCTGTTTGTGGAAGAGTCCTAGAGGCATAGCCGTAGCAGCTGCCTCAGGAATGGAGTGACTCGGTAGGGAAAGTGGCTTTAATAATAATCGTGTTGGTATTTGTTAAGCCTTACTATGTGCCGAGCACTGTTTTAAGCACTGGAATAGATACAAGTTAATTAGATTGTCCCATGTGGGGCTCACAGTCTTCATCCCCATTTTACAGATGGGGTCACTGAGGCAAAGAGAAATTAAGTGACTTGCCCAAGGTCACACAGCTGAAGGTGGGTGGCACCCAGCCCAGGAGCACGTTGGGAAAGTTAGGGGGAGTGGTTCTTGGTCTTGGCTGGATGGTGGCAGTAGCAAGCTTGGATGCATAGTGGTCCCAAGTGAGGGGAAATAAGGGCATTGAGAAGATCTTATTTTATTTGTTTTATGGTATTTGTTAAGCATTTACTGTGTGTCGAGCACTATGCTAAGTGCTAGAGTAGGTACCAATTAATTAGGTTGGACACAGTCACTGCCCGCATGGGGCTCACAGTTTACTTAGGAGGGAGAACAGGTACTAAATTGCAGTTGAGGAAACTGAGGCCCAGAGAAGTAAAGTGACTTGCCCTAGGTTGCACAGCAAGCAATTAGCAGAGCTGGGATTAGAAACCAGGTCCTTTTGACTCCTAGGCCAATGATCTCTCCTCTAAGCCACACTGCTGGTGTGGTGATAATGGGCAGGATGTTCTACTTGAATTTTCCAAGCCCTTCTGTTACTCTGTCGATTTTGGAGCTTTCAGCAGTTTCTACATGGAACACAATCCTCCTCTCATAAAATCTAGGGGCATACTGAATTTCCTTGATTGAATTGATGAGAATCTTGAGAGAAGGAGACAGCCTCTCCCAAAATCGTGAACTCCCATATTTCTGCTTTTTATCTTTTAATTTCAATTAAAAGGAAAAAAAGCTTTCTAGTCAATCGGAAACTCCATTGTATAATCACCGTAGGTTTTTTTAAAATTTTAATGGTTTTGAGAGTTTCAAAATATTTTCCTTCCCTAGCTTATTTTTCTTCCCTGTGTTGGGGGCGGGGGGAGTGGGAGGGCAGAGGTCGGAGAAAGGAAATTACAATTAACAACACATCCAAAAACAACAACAAAAAAAGATGACCACATCAGAGGTGGGAAACAACAAATTGAACAGACTCTGAGAATATTTAAATACCTTCTCAGGCCTGGGAAACTCTCTGTAAAACAAGGTGGCAATGGGTAGTTTTGCATGTTGGGATCCTCAAATAAAGGAATCCCAAGTACAGTGTTCCTTTGTAGGACAGTGCATGGTTTTTGACTGCATAATTATTTGTTGTTGTTGTAAGCCCTCTGGCACCAAAGCGTAGACTCGCTATAACCACTAATGCCATAGTGCAAAGAGCACGCATATTTTAGAGCCCTACCTCCTTACAAATCTTCATCAAAGTAGTGGATTGGTACATTTTGTATCCATTTATTTTCGTCATATTAACGCACATGTCCATGAATCAAATTGGATGGTCAAATTTTGGCCTAAAATGTTCTTCATTTAAGTGCCTCCAATTAGAAGGAAGTGCTGATTATATGAAAGTGTGTTCCTAAGTCTGAATGGGTATAGAAGCCACTTTCTAATGTCAAACTTGAACTGTAAAGCTCATTAAATAGTAGGATTCCTGCAGCCATCAGGTTCCAAATTTTTATCTATCTGACTTCAATTTGGAAGTTTTCCATTCCTGAAACAAAAGTCCAGCAATTTTCAGTCTCTTGTACTTCTGCAGGCGAAGCTGAAAATAGATGGGACTAAAGTCTTACCTTTTATTTAAATGAATGTAAAAATCCATTGTGATGGTTGAAAGCCATGCTCATTCCTGACAGTTTTGGCAAGGTGCTATTTAACTTTTATTCTGCTCTTAGATTTTTCTGTGCAATTCTCTGGTGGAACTGATGTGCAATAGTTGCTGTTCTTATCCTCTTGGCATTAGGGCAGGACAGTAACATGCTATTCTGTGTGCTTTATGATTTCAGTATAATGGTTTCAAAGAGGTCTTCCCATATTCTGTAAATGAAAGGTACAGGCCAGAACCTTTTAGGGTTTTCCTCAACCAAGGATTTTCTTCAAGCGTCATACAATGTTGAAATCAATCTTGAGGGTTTGCTTAAGAAATATGCAGGTGATGTTCTTACTGACTCAAACAATAAGTCTTTTCCCCCAAATCTTATTGTCCTAGTTATATATATTTTTCTCTGTTTATAGGTAGATAGATCTCCAAGACACATATGTATTCTAACAATGAATGTCTGGGGTGAGTGTTTTATTAGTGGCCCAATGAAGCATTATACTCTTACCTTGGATCATATTTTTAATTTTGATTATTTTAATTTCCCATTTTATGACTCCTTCAGGTCTTCAATTTGTAGATAGTGCTAATTTGCCTTCTTGATAAAATTTTCCATCCTCATTTAGTCATAGGACATTAGAGTGTCTGTAAGATAATAATAATAGTAATTATGGTATTTGTTAAGCAATTCATTAAGCAATGGGGTAAACACATAATAATCAGTCAGACACAGTCTAAACAGGAGGGAAAAATCCCTATGTTACAGATGAGGAAACTGAGGCACAGAGAAATTAAGTTACCCATTGTCATCCAAATGACAGGTGGTTGATCTGGGAATAGCACCCAAGTTTCCTGATGCCCAGGTCCGTACTCTCTCCCACTAGACCAACACTGTGTCACTTGCCATCTGCATGACCTTGGACAAGTCACTTCAATTCTCTGTGACTCAGTTTCTTCATCGGTAAAATGGGAATTAAATATCCACTTTCTTGCTACTCCTGGGCTAGCCAAAGTTCCTGACAAACTAAGTACTTAACAAATGACACAATCATCATCATCATCATCATTATTGTTAATGTTATTACCCATACTTCCATGAAGGAATATCCCTGTCAAAAGAGAATCTACCCTTCTTTTGAATGTCTTTGGGAGGTGAGATTCCACAGCGCCCCTCAGGGCATCATCTAAAGGGTATAACAGCCCTCACAAGAAGCCGTTCATGTTCCCAAATTCAAATATGCTGTAAATCCACAAGAACAGAAAAAGGAAAATATCGAATCACCATCCATTAATCATTCTTTATAGAACCTATTTCTCATTATCTTCATCATTGCCAGAAACATTTATTGAGCATCTATAACAGGTGAATTGTTGTACTAGGTACCTAGGAGTGTGCATATAAAGGCAGATTAAGGAAACCGTTCATTGCAAACCATCCTCTGCTCATGACACAAATGTTTCTTAAAAAACTGGGTCTAAAGTAGAAACTTAGTACGTTAGAATCAATTTTAACTGAATAAATTCCTGAATTATGGTCAGATACCCTATTTTTAACAAAATTACCCATAATCAATCCATCGATGGCTATTAATTGAGGACTCCTGAGTGGAAGGTACTTTACAAAATTTGATCAGTAACAAATCCTTAGTCTTGCAATTAGGTTTGCAGATTTACTCTATCAATTGCAGATGGATAATATATTGACATTCATTCATTCAGTCACATTTATTGAGTGGTTACTTTGTGCAAAGAACTGTACTAAGCGCTTGGGAGGGTACAATACAACAAACAGACATGTTCCCTGCCTACAATGAGCTTACAATCTACAGGTGGGAAGACAGACATGAATACAAATTAAATAAAATTAAGATATGAACATAAGTGTTGTGGGGCTGGGAAGGGGGAAGAGCAGAGGGAACAAGTCAAGATGACACAGAAGGGAGTGGGAGATAAGGAAAGGTGGGACTTAGTCTGCGAAGGCCTCTTGGGGGAGATGTGCCTTATTTTGTTTGTATTGAATCAGATCAGTTGCATAATAATAATAATGTTGGTATTTAAGCGCTTACTAGGTGCCGAGCACTGTTCTAAGCGCTGGGGGAGATACAGGGTCATCAGGTTGTCCCACGTGGGGCTTATACACTTTTAATCCCTATTTTACAGATGAGGGAACTGAGGCACAGAGAGGTTAAGTGACTTGCCCACAGTCACACAGCTGACAAGTGGCAGAGCCGGGAGTCGAACTCATGACCTCTGACTCCGAAGCCCAGGCTCTTTCCACTGAGCCACGCTGCTTCTCCGATCGGGCAACCAAATTTTAATTCTTTGGAAGTGAAATGGATGTGTCCACTCTCCTTTTGGCTCTGCCTGGTGATCAGTTTAATGACTTCCTCCACCCCTGCCATCCCACAGGCCTCTCTGGCTCCACTCCCCACCCCCTAATCCCCTACACTTTCCCCTGCTTTTCGCCCCTCCACCGTGGCTTTATTTTTTTCCACCTCCCAGTAGTTCATGCCCTCGGAGTTAGGACCAGAAAGGAGGTCATGGTATAAAATAAAAGCTGAAATGGTGTAAATGTCCAAATAGTGTGGGAGCCATTTGTCTTAAATCGAAACATTTCAACTTGAGGATTGCTTGTATCTGTGAAACATCCAAGCAAGTTATGCTGTACATGAAGAAGGCTCTTCCTTTCTCCTCTACCTGTCTTCACTCGGCTCCCCCTCCTTCTCCACCCAAGTCTTGTAAAT